>NC_136856.1:34778943-35328943 GCF_951799975.1 Gobius niger
ATGTCAGAGCCAGGGTAGAAGGAGGAGGACAAAGAAGAAGATGAGAAAGAGCGAGAGGAGGCGGAGGAGGAGCTGACCAGTGCAGGACACCACGCTCTGAACATGGGATAAACCCAGGAGGCGCAGCACCGTTTCAGAGGATCAGAGGAGAGTGAAGGCAGTACTCCGGATACCCCGACCTCCAAATACATGCTGCGTAGGTTGGCGGCTCAGGACTAACTCAACACATCAATGTAGTTTCCACGTTCAACTGTACAATGACAATAAAGCACTTCTGTATCTCCAGAACCGAAAGTGATAGCGACTCCCCAGCATCGGAAAGAGCTCAGTCACAACCTTTTAGTTATACTTTCCGAACCATAAGAGATAGATATACTTAGCGTGTTTTGTTTTGCAATCCCTCTGAATATGAATGTCTAAAACATGAACAAATCAGCCCTTCGCCTCCAATAAAGCGCCCCCTGCTGTCACAGTTCAACACTGACACATTTCACAGTTTAGAAGCTTCATACACAGGATTATAGAATTTGTTTTAAATATCGGCATCAGAAAGTACACAATGTATTCAAGGCCAAGACAACCCAAAATCATAGCCCCAAAGTAGCTTATTAAAAGCCCGAGCAAATAAGTGAGTTTTGAGTTTGCTCTTGAAGGTGTCAACAGAGCGACAACAAGAGAAGATCATTCCAAAGCCTGGAAGGATCGGTCACCTCTAGTACGGAAACGAGTGTGAGGAACCTGCAGCAGATCCTGATCCACAGACCTCACTGATGTCAGAAGGAGCCCGGCCGTGCAAGGGTCCCAAAGCTAGAACCAGAATTTTAAACTTGATCCTGTAGAACAGGGGTTCTCAACCTGGGGGTCGGGACCCACTAGGGGGTCGCGAGACAAATTTCGGGGGTCGCCAGAGCATATAGATAAAATATATATTTTAATATTATTATTATTATGGTGTCGTAGCATACATGCTATTTTACCAGGGTGCCATTATTTGTTCTAAATTTAATTTTTGTTTTAGCCTTTGTTTTTTCTTTGTTTTTTAAGAGTTATATAGGTTAACCTCTTAACTCCCGCCTGAACCGAGAGGATCTTTTTCCTCACGTCATCAGATTATTTTCCCATCATTTTTTTGTTGGGTATTCAACTCATTTTTGTAACTTTTTCATCATTTTTTGTCACATTTTTGTCAATTTTTTGTAATTTTTTTGTCAAATTTTTATCACATTTTTGTAATTTTTGTGTCACATTTTCTCACATTTTAGTCATTTTTTTCCGTCACATTTTTGTCATTTTTTTGGCAATTTTTGATAAATTTTTTGTAATTTTTTGTCACATTTTTGTAATTTTTTTGTCACATTTTTATCACATTTTTGTCTTTTTTTTTGTCACATTTTGTCACATTTTTGTCATTTTTTTGGTCATTTTTTTGGGTCAATTTCTTTTTCAACAATTTTTCGTCACTTTTTTGTCAGTGCTTTCTCACTTTTTTGTCACATTGCTATCATTGTTTTCGTCTCAGTTTTGTTGCTTATTTTCACACCTTTTTTCCAGAAGCTTTTGGACTGGGGTAGGTGGGAGTTAAGGGGTTAATGTCCCTGTTTTCCCCATGGTCTGACCCGGGTGGGGGTCACGATCCTAATTAACTGTTATAATGGGGGTCGCGGCTCTAAAAGGTTGAGAACCACTGCTGTAGAACACTGGTAACCAATGAAGTGAAATAAAAAAACAAAACAAATGCAGAACAGGCCCTTGTTTGTTTTCACTTTGCGGGACTTTTTTTGTGTGAGGGGGGTTGCATGTTCTCCCTGCGCCTGCTTAAGTTGCTAAGTTTGTGATGCCAATGAAAATATAAATGAGGAAAGAAGAGGAGCGAGAGGGAAGTGGGGGATACAGGAATGGAAGGATAGAAAAGAGAAGTGAGGACAGACCAGTGGAAGGAGGAGGAGGAGGAGGAGAAATGTGCAAGTAATCAAAGCGTGGCTGATCCCCAGAACGAGCCTCTCAGATGGGGTTATGTTCCACTTTTAGCCCACACTCTCCTGCTCTCGCTCTCTCTCTCTCTCTCCATCTCCTCCTCTGGACAGACATTTGCATCTCATTTACGTTGCTTTTGCTTGAGAGACGAGCCGCGGACCCGCCCACATGTGCTGGGTAAATGGGCCGAGCAGAGCGGACTCCTCGAGTGGCAACAAATGATCTCAGACATGTGTGCTCTGGGGCGGCACGTGGCCAGGCCGGCCTCGGCGTTTGCATGTTCCCCGGGACTATTCTAAACTACATCTGTGGACTTTCTCCTCTACGTTTGAGTCGACCTTTTAGGCTTGTGGTTTAAATATCCTGGCTGTAGGATGTCACGATTCCACAGTTTTGAGTCACGATCATTCGGAGGGAAAACATTGGGGTTTTACGATTATTCATTTAAATTGAACTTAAAGGGGGGGTATTATGCTAAATCGACTTTTTCAAGCTTTACATCATGTTATTATGTCATTCCCTCATTAAAAACATGCCTGAAGTGTTGCCTTGGCACATTCACGTATTTTTGAGTAATCTGTAAAAACTCTGATGGCGGCCATTTTAGGGATAGGTTTGCCTGAGTCCTCCTAGGAACGCCCCCACCTCCTGGAGACGCCTCCGAGCTTTCGTCACCAGCCGAGTAACTAACCACTGCTCCTCAGCAGAACCCCCTCCCCACTGATGCCACAGACAGCGTGTGGAGGGGGCGTGTCGGAAAGGGTCAGAGGTTCTTAAAGAGACAGAGGCCTATTTAAAGACATTCACTACAGCCATTTTGAGAGAGCAATTTTATACAAGGCAGTGATTCTAATTTACTGCATTTTCAGACCAACAGAAGGTTTGGTCATCATTGTAGTGTGATATAGACTGGTGCTGTGTGATTGAAAAAAGCATAATACCCCCTCTTTAAGGAAGATAATAATGAGACTTTTCCCCAAACCTTTACAGCACTGTCTTCAAGTTCACAAAAAGAAACAAGGCGTTATATTAACATTTGATCATTTATCTAAAGGAGCCATTTTATGGCATTTTTACTGCCAATTTGAGATCATCGACTTCCCTACACATATACACAGTTATTCAACACTTTGCACATTGTAATAGGCACAATTGACCGAAAACAACTTGAAAGTAGATCCGAGCCAAAGCCCAAAGTGGAATGGACTCAGCCCAGAAATCGAACCTGTTCATTTTCACCGAGACTTGCCTTATCTCAGGTCTCCAACTAGTCTCCAGGCCGGTGAGATAGGCCTTTTGAATTGGAGTGCCGAAAAAGAAGGCGTTTAAAGGGACTATACAGAGTTTAAAAATGTTTAAATTAAGTATTTTCCTTCCCCTACATGTTCCAACAATGTCCTAAGGCAGGGGTAGGCAACGTCAGGCCCGGGGGCCAAATTCGTCCCTCCAGCAAAAAACCTTTGGCCCCCAAGAGAATTTTGAAGAAACACTTATTCATGAATCAGAGACTAAACACATGAAAGGACTCTAAAATGTGGAAAATACTGGCAATATTTTCATATTTCCCAGCAAAACACCACATTAGGTCATATATTATGTGCAAAGCTTATATTTGTAGAAAAAAGGTGCTTTACTTTGGGCTACAATTGTGAGTTTCGGCCCTCTGTGTTTTGGCAATGAAGAAAATCGTCCCTCCATGACACAAACTTGCCTACCCCTGTCCTGAGGTGTAGAATGAGCCCAGACATATTTACCACAACTGCACTCACTCAAAAAGGTGTTAATTCGGGTCCGAAGTGCCGTCATGCACGAGCTTAATATAGAAGCTGCAGTTACACGTATGGCCTGAGGTGGCAGCAGTGAGTATAAAATGGCTAACTTGCATCTAGTCTCTTTAAGGCGAGACACTGCAGGTGAATAGGGAAAAAATGTATATTTACAGATGTCAATTTGAAACTGTTGCTGTAGATCACCGGCATAAATGTGAGAAAAAAAATACATTGCAAGTTTTCTGTCATTTTATCTTTTCATATACGAACAAGGTGTTTTATGCCTAAAAATGCCCCAAATTTCCCATCTTTTTGGCGACAAAATCTGAATAATGGATAGAGCTACATTCAAATTTATGGTTTCATTTTATTGATAAATGAGTTACCAAGACTTTTTCAGAGGGGATTTTGGATTTCTTGTTTAATTTTAAAATAAGCTGTTTTTTAGTGGAAAAATTTGTAAAAATTTAATTTTCGCCTTATTTTTTGACATTCAAAACTCAATAAATGGGGCGAGGGATTAGATAATAAAAAAAATCCCTCTGAAAAAATCTTCCAAATATTGTTCAGTCCAAGGCTGGAAAATTTGAAGTCTTTAGGTCCGACTGACGTGGACATAGTGTCGCCACAATGACAGAAAAATGTGTTTTGAGAAAAAGGCCTTTGAAATTGCATTCTCCCATATAAGTCTATGGGGGAACATTGAATCAGCGCAATATTTAAACATGTTATTGTGAAGATTAGGCATATTTTCTGTTTCCGGGTGAAAGCTTGTATGTCTAGAGACCAATTTGGCCCAAAACCTGAAAACTGAAAAAATAGAGTTTTGCCTGTAGTGTCTCCCCTTAAGTCTCAATAATGCATGACACATCTGGCTTTTCAATTAGGGTTCTATTTGTTTTAGCGTGTGGCAGGGTCTGAGCGTCATAAAGGGAAGGTTTGGAGAAGGTCCGAGAGGGGAACGGGTCAGACAGAGGGATCTGATTTGTCCCATAAAGAGCCCTTTGTCTGGACCATAAGAGCAGCAGCAGCAGCAGCAGGATAGGGTTTCCGCCGATGCAGAGAGGTCTGTGTGGGCTTTGGGACACCAGCTGGGCGGCGTGTGTGTGTGTGTGTGTGTGTGTGTGTGTGTGTGTATGTGTGTGTGTGTGTGTGTGTGTGTGTGAGAGAGAGAGAGGGGGCAGTCTGGGTTTTGGAGTGCACTTTCCAAAATAAATATTTCCAATGTCTCCCCCTCCTCCTCCCTCCGTCTCTCTCTGGAATTCGACTCAGCTGCAGCCATTTTCCATCTGCTTCTCTTCCCTTTGTCTTCCCGGAAAAATCCGAATGGCTTTTGCTGCTTGGACCAGAGGAGGCGTCTCGGACGCTTCCACAGAGCTGGGTCGAAATCACTGACCATGTCTTATCGATAGCACATTGTGGAAGGAACTGTACTTCTGAGAGTATTTATGACAAAGTACTTTTCAGGTCTGCTCAAGTAATGGTATTTTGAAGTGTCAACTATTCAGATTGAGTGAAATAAACCTTGCAGCTTGTATTTCCTTCATCTTATCTTGAAGGGAAAGTATGCAGATAAGTACAGTACGAGTATGCAGATAAGTACAGTACGAGTATGCAGATAAGTACAGTACGAGAATGCAGATAAGTACAGTACGAGTATGCAGATAAGTACAGTACGAGTATGCAGATAAGTACTATTAGAATATGCAGATAAGTACAGTACGAGTATGCAGATAAGTACTATTAGAATATGCAGATAAGTACAGTGCGAGTATGTAGATAAATACAGTACGAGTATGCAGATAAGTACAGTGCGAGTATGCAGATAAATACAGTACGAGTATGCAGATAAGTACAGTGCGAGTATGCAGATAAATACAGTACGAGTATGCAGATAAGTACAGCATGAGTATGCAGATAAGTACAGTACGAGTATGCAGATAAGTACAGTACGAGTATGCAGATAAGTACAGTACGAGTATGCAGATAAGTACAGTATGAGTATGCAGATAAGTACAGTACGAGTATGTAGATAAATACAGTACGAGTATGCAGATAAGTACTATTAGAATATGCAGATAAGTACAGTATGAGTATGCAGATAAGTACAGTACGAGTATGCAGATAAGTACAGTACGAGTATGCAGATAAGTACAGTACGAGTATGCAGATAAGTACAGTACGAGTATGCAGATAAATACAGTACGAGTATGCAGATAAGTACAGTACGAGTATGCAGATAAGTACAGTACGAGTATGCAGATAAATACAGTACGAGTATGCAGATAAGTACAGTACGAGTATGCAGATAAGTACAGTACGAGTATGCAGATAAGTACAGTACGAGTATGCAGATAAGCACAATTAGAATATGCAGATAAGTACAGTACGAGTATGCAGATAAGTACAGTACGAGTATGCAGATGAGTACAGTACGAGTATGCAGATATGTACAGTACGAGTATGCAGATAAGTACAGTACGAGTATGCAGATAAGTACAATTAGAATATGCAGATAAGTACAGTACGAGTATGCAGATATGTACAGTACGAGTATGCAGATAAGTACAGTACGAGTATGCAGATAAGTACAATTAGAATATGCAGATAAGTACAGTACGAGTATGCAGATAAGTACAGTACGAGTATGCAGATAAGTACAATTAGAATATGCAGATAAGTACAGTACGAGTATGCAGATAAGTACAGTACGAGTATGCAGATAAGTACAGTACGAGTATGCAGATAAGTACAAATAGAGTAGGTAGATAAATACAGTATGAGTATGCAGACAAGTACAGTACGAGTATGCAGATAAGTACAGTACGAGTATGCAGATAAGTACAGTACGAGTATGCAGATAAGTACAAATAGAGTATGTAGATAAATACAGTACGAGTATGCAGATAAGTACAGTACGAGTATGCAGATAAATACAGTACGAGTATGCAGATAAGTACAGTACGAGTATGCAGATAAGTACAATTAGAATATGCAGATAAGTACAGTACGAGTATGCAGATAAGTATAGTACGAGTATGCAGATAAATACAGTACGAGTATGCAGATAAGTACAATTAGAATATGCAGATAAGTACAGTACGAGTATGCAGATAAGTACAGTACGAGTATGCAGATAAGTACAATTAGAATATGCAGATAAGTACAGTACGAGTATGCAGATAAGTATAGTACGAGTATGCAGATAAATACAGTACGAGTATGCAGATAAGTACAATTAGAATATGCAGATAAATACAGTACGAGTATGCAGATAAGTACAATTAGAATATGCAGATAAGTACAGTACGAGTATGCAGATAAATACAGTACGAGTGTGCAGATAAGTACAGTACGAGTATGCAGATAAGTACAATTAGAATATGCAGATAAGTACAGTACGAGTATGCAGATAAATACAGTACGAGTATGCAGATAAGTATAGTCCGAGTATGCAGATAAATACAGTACGAGTATGCAGATAAGTACAGTACGAGTATGCAGATAAATACAGTACGAGTATGCAGATAAGTACAATGAGAGTATGCAGATAAATACAGTACGAGTATGCAGATAAATACAGTACGAGTATGCAGATAAATACAGTACGAGTATGTAGATAAGTACAAATAGAGTATGTAGATAAGTACAGTACGAGTATGCAGATAAGTACAAATAGAGTATGTAGATAAGTACAGTACGAGTATGCAGATAAATACAGTACGAGTATGCAGATAAGTACAGTACGAGTATGCAGATAAGTACAGTACGAGTATGCAGATAAATACAGTACGAGTATGCAGATAAGTACAATGAGAGTATGCAGATAAATACAGTACGAGTATGCAGATAAATACAGTACGAGTATGCAGATAAATACAGTACGAGTATGTAGATAAGTACAAATAGAGTATGTAGATAAGTACAGTACGAGTATGCAGATAAGTACAAATAGAGTATGTAGATAAGTACAGTACGAGTATGCAGATAAGTACAGTACAAGTATGCAAATAAATACAGTACGAGTATGCAGATATATACAGTACGAGTATGCTGATAAATACAATTATGCTGCGTCCACACCAAACACGTTTTGTCGCCTCCAAAGCCTCCTGTGTATTGAAGCTTTTCGCTTGGTGAGCTTTTGACGCGTCTCCAGGTCGTCGAGCGCGGCCGACGCTCGAGTTGGTAAATGTTGAACTCTTTGGCGAAATTCGCGAGCGTCGACCAATCAGGAGCTTTCCCCCCACAGTGACGTACGTTGTAGCTGAGCCACCGGGGCAGATCCTACGCCGGCCCCACAGATGTAAACAAGTCACAAGACACGGAGGTTTAGCTTCATTGTGAACCGGAGCTACAGCCGCTCTGGGACTTTTACATCAGTGTTTCTTTATCTAAACACCCAGGATTAAAAGCAGCGACAAGAAAACTTATTTCAGTGGCTGAATCTGCGCTGGGAATGTGTTTGAGCCTCGAGGACGCCTGTTGTACCATTACCACCGGAGGAAGCTAATGCTAAGCTAAACCTCCGGTCCTCACGTGAAAACAAGAAATGTGCACAAATAAAGTCAATAAAGAACAATGATCACACACTGAGCTGGGCTGGCTCATGTTGTAGTTTATTACTCACATCAGCTACAATTAGCTCTGGGAGAAAACCATAGCTTGTTAGCTCAGTTAGCTCGCATTGAGCTCCGGTTTTCTCCCATGACGACAGGCATTAAGCACTAATAACGTCAATGAATCCGTAACGACATAGAGCAGCTTTAGGACGATCATACACTGAGCCGCCTTCATGCATTTGTGGTTTATTGCAGACTTTTCATCGACAATGAACTGTAGCAGGTATATTTCAGGCAAGAGCTACTTCCAAGATGCTACGAACAGACTCTGAGCTGAAGCGTGGCCAGAGCGTCTTGACGCTCGGTGACATTTGTGACAAGCATCTGACTTTAGTAAGCACAAGCGTCCAACTACGGGCTTTAGGCGCGTTTTTGACGCCCAAAGCGCGTTTGGTGTGGACGCAGCATTAGAGTATGCAGATAAGCACAGTACGAGTATGCAGATAAGTACAATATGAGTATGCAGAGTATTGTGTTCATTGTACATTTGTCCAATGTTCCTATTAAAATTTCTATTTAAAATGTAAGTTAAAAATATTTTTCTCAGTTTAATATCTACAGTTGAAAGCAGTACAAAGTAACTCATGCCCCTAGAGGCCACTGCAGGTGTTGCAGGTGTTGTGTTATTTTTACTCATGAATTGTCCGTGAGAGTAAATACTACGCTGACAGAAAAGACAAAGGGACAGAGGGATATTGTACATCCAATTACACAATGGAGATAATATTTTTCACTTAAACTTGGCTGTAAATACTGTTTAAGTGGTGCTAGCCCACAGTTAGCTTTCCTGTTAGCTTCTTCTTCGTGATTCCATTAGTGTGTATTGGGGCCTCCGACCCGTAGGCAGTGAATTTGCGATGGGCTTTTCTGCCCAAAGACACCAGGGGGAGATGAAAAAAACCCCAATCATTCCATTAACACTTGTACTACCCCCAGAGGGACTACGGAAAGGATTTATTAAGGTAAACAAGTTACTTAGTACTGCTTCAAGTTGCAAAGTGTTATCTGAATGTTTTTCCCCAGTCTTCTGCAGTGTTTGGCCTTAGGACTGTGTAAGTTCATTTGTGATGTTATTGAAAAGATCGGAATCTTTATTATTACTATTCTGTTACTTATTTTATGTTTTGTCAGTCTAAAACATTACACAGACCTTCAGTTATGCACAGTTACTCCATACTTAGTATGAATGATGTACTTTTCCCCACAGTGTAGTCATCGGGATGTCTCTGCTTCTTCGAGAGTCAAATGATCTTGCTTAAAGCCACACTGCAGATCATTCCCGGTCGTATTGACAGGTCACAAGGGCCTAAAACCCTGATCCAGTCGTGCTGCAAATGTTCCGCAGTCAGGCTTTAGAGAACAGGAAGTATGCAGACTTTGGTTTCCCCGTCTGGCTGTAGAATGTGGGGGTCAGACGAGTCGGTCACTGGGCCCACGGTTGTTTACTCTGGGCTGAGGAGATGACCATATTGGGTGAGAGTGCGAGAGTATCAGGACCACTCTGCAGAGAGGAAACGGGACTATGAGACTAAGAGCTCTTTGCTATTTTCCTGATGTTTCTTACGCACATCAGGACGCACATCTGTGTTTGAGCCCTTTCATTCAAGCCTCCACCGGTGTCACGACAGGAGAGAACATTCATGACGGTGCATTCATGCGCTTCACGGCAACACCAAACACCGGGACCGTCAGGAGACCACTCCCTGAGGTTCTCACCTAAATTATACTTAGCTTTGGTTTTTAGCGGGTGTAGCATTGGTTTAGTTCTCATACTCAGGGGTTAAAGTGGGACGGGACCCTCCGGAACTGAGTTCTGCAAGTTTGGGTAGTGACAAAAAAAGACCCTGCTGTATATAACCTGCTACACACAATATTCAGGGCGGATCTAAAAACAAAAGTGCTATTCGGTAAAATCATTTTAGATTTATTTTGAAAATAAAGCAATTAAATGTACCTTCTACTAGGTACGCACAGCCCTTCATATATCAGCCTAATGTAGCGTTCTGAGTCCCACCACCCCCAAAGTCCACTTTAACCACTCGTCATACTCTCTATAAATGTACTAACTTGATGGCGGCTCTTTCCTCATTAAAATGTTGTTAGTGCTCTGGATTTTAAAGGTCTCAGTGCCTATCAGACTAACCCTCTCACAATCACGGCGTGTGGAGCTGTGCTTTGTGCATCACGAACCGAAACAGTATAAGTTGAAGTGAGTTTTTGGTGCAGCAGTACTGAGAACGAGGCTCAGACGCCCAAACTGCCCCTTTTCACATCAGAGATGTTGTGCTGAGTGTGAGCTGCTGGCGCTGGCAGTGTCAGTGTTGTTCTGACACTCGCAGAAGGAGGTCAGTCGTGTTTTTGGGTTTTGAAGGAGTGAAAGTCGGCTCGTTTCCACCCGGCCACCGCATCAATATTCATCAGACTGTGCCAGAGCTTTCATCTCTGAGCGTTAACAAACTGCAGAGCGGAGGCCCACGTCATGATGGCAGACGCACAGCTGCAGATTCAGGCCCCTGCTTTGCCAAGACGGCGCTCGTCATGATCATGTACCAACTGTTTCAACATGCAAAGATGTCACTTAAGGCCAGACACTGCAGAAGACTGAGGGAAAAAAAAAAAAAACATTATCAGTTTAGTTTAGTTTATCAATTCATTTTACAGGGACCATGTACAAAATGCGTTCAGCTTTGAGGAAATAATTTAGTGATGGAATAAACAGCTATTTACTGGGAGTTTGTTAATTATATCAGACAGGAGTTGCCTCACAGGACTATTGTTTTGTTTCATTGTTTTAATGTTTGTGCAAAGTGCAGTGGGAAGAAAAAGAAACCTTGGGGAGAGCCACAGAAGGATAGATCCACTCCCATGGACGGACAGGCTATAGAGACCCACGGCCGATGGGAGTCCCTCAGCAGACGGGTCAAGACTTGCAGAACGTCCAGTCCTTGCTGGAGCTTCAATTCTTGTCCATTTCCTGTCTACAGTTCCTCCGCGGGGAGGGCTGAAGATAAAAGAAAACTGGTATCATAATTAAGACACAGTCTGCAGTCAGAAGAGGATAGCGCTCAGTGTACCGCACTGTTTCTCTGTGCACCCTGAAAACAGCTGGGAATCATATTTACTCGTTTTAGCCGTTTTCTGCCGGAATATAAACACATTTATCACACACCAATAAAGTCAAGCCAAAGCCGGGTCCATATGGAAGTTTTTTTCACAGCAGATTATTCAGTAAAAGGGTATAAACTGGACTGAATGCATATGTAGCATGAAGCTGACATTAGATCCCGCGGTTAGCATTGTCCGTTTTTTAAAGGTACACTGAGTAACATTTTGGACTATACTGATGCATCAAAACAAAAAACATATCCTAATGACCAGCTCAGCACAGAAAATGCTGTTGTTGCAGTGTGTAATAAAAGAGTGGATTTGGATGAAAAACTAACATGTTTAAATCTCAAATTCGACTGCCTTTCGTCACATCTCCATGGAGACGAGCTGGAGACGTACCCACTCCCAGTAAAGTTTACAGTCATATCTCAGGAGAGTTGAGCCTCATAAATGTTTGTTTGTACATTTATGAGGTATTTTTCAATGATGAAAATATCTGTCATAAAATAAATGCTTGTATTTAAATTTTATTTACTGGGTAAAATTCTACACGGTGTGGCTTCAAGTATTTATTGGCATAAAAAAACATCTTTAGAATTGCCCATATATGGCCATTTTTGAAGCAGTCAGATGGAAACTTTCAGGCACAAAGTAGAGCTAAGATGGGGCCCAAAAAAATCAAGCCCGACCAGACCCGAGGCCGAGCAATTCACTTGAATTGTGGGCCTGAGCCTGAAACAAATCCGATGTAAATAATGATTTATTTAGCGCCCAGTCAGAGCCTCTGCAGTGCATTCAGCAGCAACACCCAGAGGAGTGCGCCGCCGTGTGTGAGAGCACGCAGCAGCCCTGCACACATCCTCCTCGTAGTTCATAAACACCGCGCTGCATTTGAAAAAAACTACTTTTTACGCACAAACAGGAACAAACTTCTGTAAGTTAAACACTGTCCTGAGATAAAGAGTGAATAACAATCAGCACATGCGCCCGCCCCCCCTCACCACCTCCCTCCCCCGCACTGCAGGAATAAGTATAAAAGTTTGTATAGTTTGTATCCAATAGTCTAAGCTTATAGCTTAGATTTTTATTCGAGATTATAATGATATCATAAGATCGCAAATACAAGCGGCCGAAATGAGTTTTCTTCGCAGGGTGGCTGGGCGCACCCTTTGAGATCGGGTGAGGAGCTCAGTTACCCGGGAGGAGCTCGGAGTAGAGTCGCTGCTCCTTCATGTCGAAAGGAGCAGTTAAGGTGGCTCGGGCATCTGTTCCGGATGCCTCCTGGTCGCCTCCCTTGAGAGGTGTTCTGGGCATGTCCAAGTGGGACAAGGCCTTGTGGAAGACCCAGGACACGCTGGTGGGACTATGTCTCCGAGCTGGCCTGGTGTCGCCTCGGGGTCCCCCCAGAACAGCTGGAGGAGGTGTGTGTGGATCAGGAAGTTTGGGCATCTCTGCTGAGACTGCTGCCCCCGCGACCCGGCCCCGGATAAAGAGGAAGGAAATGGATGAATGGATGGATGATAATGATATTACTTAAAAGAAAATTCTTGAAGCCCGACCCAAACCTGACTGTCATGCCTGACAATCTTACCTCTAGCACAAAAATATTATAACAGACCATGCTAATCAGGCAACTACATTAGCTTCAGGCTACATATGCTAACTCTACCTTCAGGTGTTGGTTTTGCTTCTACTGAGCAATCTACTGTAAAAACACATCCATATAGACCCAACTTTGGCTTGACTTTATTGGTGTGTAATAAATATATTTAAAGTCCGCCACAAAAAGGCTAAAAAGAGTGAAATATTGTGATTCCCAACAAACAAATTTCCTTCCCCTCGGCAAAGCCACACCCCCTGGTATGATACTATCTGTAGTTTGAAATTGAGGCGATGGGCAACTGAAAATGGTGGTAACTATGGCATCTGCCAAACTGCAGATTTATTTTGGTTTTAGTTTTTGACTAATGTCATTGCTGGGACAATCCACATGAAACAAAAACAAGTTCAATCAGTGTCTTCTCTGTACATATAAAGTTCCACTTGTTTTGTCTGAAAGGTGTCGAAAAGTGGTAACTATATTCAAAACCATGTGCGATGTCGGCCCGTAGAAAGCCCTGTCTGTATGGCATAAAAAAAAAAAAAAGTATGTATTGCAGATTTACGAATCCAATACTGATGAGCGCTGTTCCTCCGCTCTGCAGCCTCCCCACACGCTCTTCTCTTGTCCCGATCCGAGCGCTGTCGGCACAGCTCCGCCCCCTCGCTGCGGCGGGACTCTCCGGCAGACGAGCGTCCCCCTCAGCGGAGAACACAGCCCCCGAAACCCACTGCGCTGCCAGCTCAAGTCACTGCAAAAACTTCAGACGGAGGAGAACTCTGTTTGAGTGAAGGTAACGCGGGGGGCCCCCCTGAGGGAACGCGGGGGCCCAGGAGGAGGAGTCAAATACAGTGGCAGAGACGGATAACTGCAGGCGCTAAGTTTACATCAAAGATCACTCTCAGACATGTTGCTTACGCAGCTTTTTATCCAGTCTTTTTTTAAATACTTGGGAAACTTTAGTCTTGGTATTCCGTAAAATCTAACTTAAGGGGGCGCTCTCCTCACCTCTGCACCATTCCAGGTCCCACCACCGGCCTGACGGTGTTATCGACCACATGTAGCGCAGTTAGACCTCTATGCTGATGATATTCAACTGTACTTTTCCTTTAAGGAGTCAGAGATGCACAGACTGTCAGAGTTAATGGATTGTCTTTCAAGTGTGAAGTCGTGGCTTTATGAAAACTGCCTTCAGCTAAATTCTAAAAAGACTGAGACTTTGATTATTGCTCCAGAGCAGAAAATACCCTCGATTGTAAACCACCTTGGTTCTCTGGGCTCCTCGGTTCAGTCGAGCATCAGAAATCTTGGTGTTTGGTTTGACCAGTCTTTGTCTCTTGACAGCCACTCGAGGCACCTGGTGAAAAACTGTTTTGTTCCATTTGAGAAACATTGCCAAGTTGAGGCCAATTTTATCCAATTCTGATCTAGAATTGTTGATTCATGCTTTTATCTCGTCTCGTTTAGATTATTGTAACTCCCTTTTTACTTGTTTTAACAAACCTGCTTTGAATCGTCTTCAAATGGTTCAAAATGCTGCAGCGCGGCTTTTAACAGGATCTAGCAGACGGTCACACATCACTCCCATTTTATCCTCGTTGCACTGGCTCCCCATCAAGTTTAAAATTGAATTTAAAATTTTTGTTTTGACTTTTAGAGTGCTGCATGGTCAGGCTCCCAAATATGTATCTGACCTGCTGTGCCCTTACTCCTCGGGTCGCACCCTTAGGTCCTCGAGCCAAAACCTTCTCACTGTCCCAAGAACCCGCTTTAAAACCAGAGGTGATCTGTCCTTTGAAGCCGTTGCTCCTAAATTGTGGAATGACCTTCCTTTGTCGCTGCGTACAGCTGACTTTGTTGATTCCTTCAAAAAGCAGCTGAAGACGTTGCTTTTCAGACGAGCTTTTAGTTGACAAGGCGGTGATTGTGATTGTTCCTTTGTAAGTTATGTAATGTTTTCTGTGATCCTTTGTGAAGCACTTTGTGATTTTATCTGTGAGAGGTGCTATATAAATAAAGTTTCTTCTTCTTCTTCTTCTTCGAGTCTCCCGCCCCGTCACTGTCTCCTTTTTGTGTTCAAAACCTCATCTCTCACTCAGTACTCAGCACTAATGACCCCCCCGCCACCCACAATCCCAGATCTCACCGCCCCCCCCGCCCCAACTGTCTTTGTTCGGCGCAGGGCAGGGGAGAAAAAGGTTCACAGTGACAGAAAGCAAAGAAAAAAGGAAATCATTCGTAATAATAAGAATAGCAATATCAACAGGTATGTGTCGGCAATGCTCAGGTGTGATGGGTCGTGGGAACGGGCCAACGTGAGGGGAACTGGTGGATCTTCCAGAAATGTCCCTGGATTCTTGGATAAATGGAGGCCAGTGTGATGGAACAATGAGAATGGAGGTAGAGTGTATCCCACATTGTCCACTGCAAATCCCCCACCCGTCTCCTGTGCCTCCAGAATAATCAATTCAAACATGTTCCATTCCTATTACGAGACACGATTCTCTGTGACTGCCTTCAGCTTGACTGGGGAAGACTCACCCCGACTGAGAATTATAGCAAAGTCGGGGGGGAAAAATGGCGCAGTCTGTGCTCCAGAGGACGGGCCTCTCATCTGGGCGGCGTGACCGGCTCATCTAAAGTTTGTGCCTCATGTCCAGAGGAGATAGGGGCCAGGTCAAGGGTCAGAGGTCACATGTGTACTCACAAAGGGCCTGACCCCCCACACACACACCCTTCCCTTTAAACCCCATAGTGTTTTACAAAGGCACGCTCTGAGCAGGGGAGGGGGCAGGAGTGGGTTTATTATCCAGTGCCCCAGCCTCAGCATCTGCACATCCCTCCACACTCCGGCACCCCTTTAAACCCCCCCCCAGCCCAGCTCAGAGGGACGGGGGGGGGGGGGCGGACATCTGCAGATATGTGACAGCATGTCGGTGCGCGGCTGCTGCCGTCCATCTGCGCCTCAATGCGACCTGTGGCAGCGCTGACTCGCCGCTTGTGGAAATCACAGAATCATCCTTATTCAGCGTATTCAAACCACACGTGTGAGGCGAGCCGGTGGTCCCCCCGGTGGTCCCCCCGGTGGTTCCCCCGCTCCCGGCACCAGGTCTGCGGAGAGGCAAGGCAGGACAAGACACGAGACACTTTTTTTCTCCACTGGGGCTACTCAATATATCACCAAAATATTTGACAGAATCACAAACGTTGTTCCATTTTAGCCTCTTTCTGGTCCCGGTCACTTCACATCACTTTCTATTTATTGGCTGAAATGTTGTGCAGTTTGGCTGGTTTAGTCTTTGGTCATTTGAATGTTTTCCCACGGAGGTGCGTGCGTGCCCTACAGTGTGGAGCGTGTGCAGCCTCGGGGTCACAAAGGTGAAAGGCAGCAGCAGTCGTCTGGTGTGATCAGCTGTCCACTCCTGACTCCTCCCCCCGGGGGAAAAGCTGGATTCATTATCATCACCTTATGGGACTTTCTTTTTTTTCCTATTCCGATGTGGTTGCTCTGGGCCGCAGCAAGTCAAATAGAATGTTTATTAACCCCCACCTGGACCAAGCATGTGTTCTCCAGTTCAGCTTCGCCCAAATCTAAAAGCTTCTTGACTGGAGAGCAACAGTGTAATGCCTCATTTGAACAAAAACTGCAACTTTAGCGTATTTGTTGCATTTGTCGCTATTTTGTTGTGATATTGTTGCTTTTCTGGCACGTGTTTGTCGCTCTTGTGTCACTTTTTTGTTGCGCTTTCATCCTATTTTAAAGCCAAACTGGACAAAATGTGCTGGGTTATGGCAGGGGTTAAGAGGTACACTGCAAAAAGTACCTGACTAAAAACAAGGAAAAAAAATCTTTAAATAAGACATTTTGTCTTGTTTTGAGGAAAAATTCTGCCAATGGGGTCAGCCTTTTTATCTTGCTAAGAATTCTTATTTCTAGAATATTTTTCTCATCATAAAACAAGAAAGAAACACTAAATTTAAGCAAATAAATAGTTTGAACTAAGCAAAATGTCCTCAGAAAATGGAGTAATTTAAGGAAAACATTCTTATTTAGTGAGAAATTGTGGGATATTTTACTTAAATGTTGCTTGATTTAAGCAAAATGTTCTAAATTACACACATTTTTTAGCAAAATGTTCTTAATAAATAGTAATATTTAAGGAAAGTGTTGCCCACGCCTGGAGACCCACCTCCATGATGTGGAGCCAGGCTGATGGATTCACCTATTGCACATGTTTTTAGTGGTAGGGGAAACATACGCAGACACGGGGAGAACAGGCTCCACACAGAAAGGCCCCGTCCTGGTGGGAATCGAACCCAGGACCCTTGAGCTGTGAAGCTGAGGCTCTAACCGCTGTGACACTGAGCCGCTCGCTTTAAAGAATGGAATGTATTATCTCTCTGTGAGAATCAGTTCTTACATTAAGAGTTGTTGTGATCTTAGTTTTTCTTAAAATAAGAAAAAATGTTCTTTTTCTAAAACTGAAGAAGATTCAAAAAGTTTTTCTTTCTTGTTACAAGAAAAATTAACATGTTTTTTAGCAAATATATCTGAACAAGAAATGGCTAGATTTTATTTCCTAAAAAAAGATTTTTTTTCTCAAGAAAACTTTGCTACACAAGACATTATTACTTTTTAGGAAAAAAATAAGATCTTATATCTTAAAGTAAGACATTTTTTACTTGCTGAGAATCCACTTTTTGCAGTGTAAATGCCATTTTAAGGCGAGACACTGCATTACGTGAAGCACTACATGTAGAAACATCAATATGAACCTTCTGCTGAACATCACCAACATGAATATGAGGAGGGGAAAAGGGTATTTCAAGTTTTCTATCATTCTGTCATTGTGTTCATCTAAAAATTAGAGTAAATGAGGTGGCCCCGTAGGGACACCGTCGCGTCTGTCCCGTCGGCCGCCGCTGACCGCAGAGAAACGCTCGGGCCGTGTTCCTCATCAAACATTCAGCAGCGGCGCGTGTCTGGAGTGTTTCTGCGGCTCCTGATGCTTTTAATGTCTGTCCTCATCAAGGCTCACATGGGTCACCCCCCACCCACCGCCCGCCCCCCTCTCCCTACCCCCCAGACCCCCCACCCACCGCCTACCCCTCTCTCTACCCCTCCTAACCCGCCTTCCCTCAGCACTGCCCCTGGATCTCGTCAAAACACCTCCCAAACTCTGATTATTCTGGACCCTGTGAGACTGTGTGTGTGTGTGTGTGTGTGTGTGTGTGTGTGTGCGTGCGTGTGTGTGCATGTGGGGACAGTCAGACGAGGAGCTGACGCGGTGAAATTTAAACCATTAACTGGGTCCACATGTCACACAGGATTTGAAGCTCTGGCTGGTTTAAGGCGCTGCAGGTGGACAGGGCATTTTTTTTTAAACACGGAGTCATCAATTTGAAACTTGCGAAAAGCGTCCTCTGCATTTGACCCACCCCCTGACGGCGCGGGGGGCGACCCGGGGCTGCCTGGTCGTGTGGCCCGCGTGTGCTGCTGGCCTCGGCGGGCTGCGGTTTGCTTGGACAGACTGATCCTCGGATGGAGCGGACGACTCTGGGGGATCAAGCCCGGGATGGAGGGGGGTTTAGGCCCCAGTTTCCGGAGCAGACTGGACGTGTTTGCACAGCCTGCGTTGGCCCGGCCCCCCCCCCGGATACGAGCCGTGAAACAGGAGCAGCGCTGCGACAGCTCTGGTGCAAAAGCAGAGAAAACAAACGGGAGCGGGACTGGAGAAACAACTCCCTCACTCCGGGGGCGTCGGCCCAGTTTCACGAGGCTTACAAATCTGTGTTCCGAGAAGATCCAACTTTATTTATGCAGCAGCACAGCCCGACCGAAGGGCTGCACGCAGATTAAGCTAACAATTCTTAAATTCAACAATTTAGGAAGGGATTTGAAAGCAGGAAGTAATATTTGGAGAAAGCTTGTTGCAAAGCCGAGGGGCCGGCACTGAAAAAGCACAGCAGTTCTCGACTCGGACAAAGAGCAGCTGATCTGCAGACCTCCAGTGAGTGAGTGCAGGGCATAAGCAGAGCATATATAAAGAATCTGACGCAAGAGATTTCAAATCTATGCCAAAGTGCACAGAGAGCCAGCGGAGGGGTCAGTGTAATGTGGCACAAATGGGTGATCCAGGTAAACCATTTCCAGGCGAGACAGGACATTGATTTTATACACAATGGTGAGAGTGTTTGCGATCATTTCCCCCTCAGCATTTTCAGAGTGTAAAAAAAGACTAAACTCACCCCGTACGATGCTTATTTTCGTATGTTTGGTCACGAGGGAGTTGGAGATTTTTTACTCCGACATCACAGCACAAAAGCTGGTTTCCCCACGTTTATTCATTCACACATATTGACATGTTTTGTATCTTCGAGTCCGGCGACAGAGATGACGCTCCAATCCAAACATGGTCGTGAAACCTACTGGGAAAGACCAGAGGAATGAACTCTCACATGCGCGCACGTTAGTCTGTTCATCTGTTGATCTCTTAAACACGAAAAAAGTTCAAAAAAAAAAAAAACACACACACAAAAAGTAAAAAAAAAAGAAAAAGTTCCAAAAACACAACGAAAAAAGTTCCAAAACACACAAGAAAAAGTTCAAAAAATGAAAAAAATAAATATATATATAAAAGTTCCAAAAATACGACGAAAAAAGTTTATTAAAACACACACAAAAAACAAAAACAAAAATTAAAAAAACACACAAAAAAAGTAAAAGAAAAACACAACAAAAAAAGTTCAAAAACACACAAAAAAGTAAAAAAAAATAAAAATAACACACAAAAAAGTAAAAACAAAAAACAAAAAAAACACACAAAAAGTAAAAAAAACAAAAAAAAAAAACACAAAAAAGTAAAAAAAAAAAAAAATACAGAAAAAAGTAAAAAAACAAAACAAAAAAACACAAAAAAGTAAAAAAAAAAGTAAAAAAACACATAAAAAAGTTAAAAAAACAAACAAAAAACACACAAAAAAGTAAAAAAAACAAAACAAAAAAAACACAAAAAAGTAAAAAAGAAAAGCAAAAGTTAAAAAAACAAAAAAACGAAAAAGGTAAAAAAATAAATAAAAAAAATATTACACAAACATGACATAAAGCAGGGGTGTCCAAACTTTTTTCATGGGGGGCCACATATTGGAGCGTACACGGGGTAAAGGGCCATGGGTCGGTGGTTAGTTCCACGAAACCTTTGAGTAGCAGAGGTTTAAATTGTGCCTCATGCCTTTATTTATGCTTAAAACCTTAATGCCAGCTCTGTCTCACAATAAAATGCTAGTTGTTAGGTTAGAATTGCGCAAGCAGCCCGAGGGCCACCAAAAATTGGTCTGAAGGCCGCACTTTGGACACCCCTGACATAAAGTGACAAAACAAAAAACTTGCCATCCCCTCTGATCAGGGAGATAGGGTTAGGTTTAGGAACGACAAATGTGATGCGAGTTGTGTTTCACTCACACAGATCTTTTTAGAAATGAGAAGGTCTAGGCTTTCAAATGAGGAATCACGCTGGCAAAACACTGGCTGTTAGCTCTGCTGTCAACATGCTTTGACATTTGGATATGCATAGTTCCTAAACCTAAGCCTAAACTGGCAGGTTACAAAAAACTTTGGGCTGGTTTCTCCAAATGAAGTTTTCGTTCCACTCTTTAACAACATCTCCACTTTAGTGGCTCCGACAGACTCCACTCTTTACAGGCATCATTTTAAGGTTTTAGTTCAGAGGGAATTTCTAAATCTAATTCTACTTTTTGAGCTTTAAACCCAAATGCAATACATTTTCTCCTCATATTTCTGTCAGTAATGATCAGCAAGAGTTTCAAATCAATATCTCTATGTTTTATTCACCTCAAGGACAAGCAGCAGATTTCAAGTCCAAACTGGTACTTGTAAAATGGTTCATATTTCGTCTCAAACAATTAGTCACAGAACTATGACTTTGGCTAAAATGATGACCAAAGTCCAAACCTGGACCACGGTAAAAGGGCGAGTGCTCAACCAATCAAACCATAACAACAACACGCCATCCCCAATATCCAATTCTATGAAGGGTGTTTGTTTGAGGGAATTCATTTAGCTTTGAAGACTTGAACCCGCCGCCCCCGCACATGCAGACGGGCGGGAGTCCGGAGTGGGGCCTCCTCAGACCCCTTCATTCCAAAAATCCACTCCAGTTTCCACACAAACAGTCCAAAATGGAGAACACGTGGGGCCCAGCTAAAGAATGCAACCCCCCCCCCATGCCGGTCTCCACACCCCCACACTGAGACGGGAGGAGGAAAAGAATGTACACATGTGTGAGGCTTTTTACAATGCAGTTTCTGACCGCCCCCCCCCCCCCAAAAAAAAGAAAAAAACTAAACAAATACTTTAGGGTAAAGTATTACTGCACACCCCAAATAGTGACATTTAAATTGTGGTAGGGCTGTGCATTTAATCAATTTTACATAGAATCATGATTGACCTCTTAACTCCCACCTAAACAGAGCCCATTTCACAGTTCAGCATTACCCAAATCTAAAAACTTCAAGATAGTGATGAAAAAGAGATGTAAACGCAACAAAAAAGTGACAGAAAAGTGACAAAAAAGTGAAAAGCAACAAAAAGTTGTGGAAAAAATAGCAAAACAAAAATATGAAAAAAAAAATGCAACACAAAATGCAAAAAAAGTTTCAAAAACAGAACAAAAAGTTTCCAAAATGCAAAAAAAAGTTCCAAACTACAAAAAAGTTTCCAAAACACAAAATAAGTTCTTAAAACACAAGAAAAAAGTCCCACAAACACAACAAAAAAGGTTCCACAAACAAGTTTACAAAATGCAAAAAAAGTTCGAAAAAATGACCAAAAAGTTCTAAAAACACAACAAAAAAAGGTCCCCAAAAGCAAAAAAAGTTCCACAAACACAAAACACAAAAAAGTTCTAAAAACACAACAAAAAAAGGTCCCCAAAAGCAAAAAAAGTTCCACAAACACAAAACACAAAAAAGTTCCAAAAACACAACAAAAAATGTTCCTCAAACACAACAAAAAAAGTTCCACAAACACAAAAAAAGTTCCAAAATCAACAAAAAAGTTCCAAAAAAGCAAAAAAAGTTCCACAAACACAACAAAAAAAGGTTACAAAACACAATAAAGTTAAAAAAAATGACCAAAATGTTCCAAAAACACAGCAAAAAAAGTTCCACAAACACAACAAAAAAAGTTCCACAAACACAACAAAAAAGTTTCCAAAACGCAAAAAAAAAAGATCCACAAACACAACAATAAAGTTCCAAAATCAACCAAAAAGTTCCACAAACGCAAAAAAGTTCCACAAACACAACAAAAAAAGTTTACAAAACGCAAAAAAAAAGTTCCAAGAAGCAACAAAAAAAGTTCCAAAAAACAACGAAAAGAGTTCCAAACACACAACAAAAAGCTCCAAAAATACAACCGAAAAGTTCCCAAAACGCAAAAAAAAGTAAAAAAATAAATAAATAAAAAACGCAAAATAAAAGTTAGAAAAACAACACAAAACGTGACCTTTTTTTTAAGTTTAAAAAGTCTCTATGGTTGAAGTCTACTATTGTGATTTTCTTTAACTGACAGGTCACATCCGCCCTGCAGCCTTCCCCGCTGTTTGGGGTGGAGTTTGTGTTTTGGAGGAATAAAATGGAGGCTGTTTTGTGTTACTGGAGTTTCTGTTTTGGCCCGTTCTGACAGCCCTGATCTGTGGCCAGCACAGCTTATTAGTAAAGACAAAAAGGAGGGAAAGTGGAGGGAAAGGCCAGCGCTGCTCACATCTGCCCACACCAGCAGGTCCAGGAGGAGGGCAGGCTGGGGGCTGGGGACAGTCAATCTCCGGGCTAATGAAAAGGACCCTCCCTCAAAGCTGTCACCCTCGGGGTGTGCACATGCTGCAGCCCCCTCTGTCCCGTCCTCTCCGGAGCCATTGTCCCGCCGCGCAGTAATGAGGGGGTCGGCCCTCCGCTCGGTGGGAAACTGGAGAAGGTGAAGGAGCCTGGTTAACTGCGCAAACCTTTACGGCTCTCAGACAAAAAGAAACGGGGCCAGTTCACTGTGTGGTCCACCGGGCTGCACTGAAGGCCCTCTTCCTTTAATTACAGAGTAAAAGTACTTTTACTATGAGAACCCCAGGAGTGCTTAACAGTGAAAGTATCTGATGTAGGAAATACTGAGTTATTTAAAGTATAAAGCACAAATCCATTCAAATCAGTTTTATGAATAATAACACAAGGTTCAAATGTATTTGTCATTTCAGTAAAAGAAAACAGTACGCAGAATACATCAGCAGAATTTACTTACTTTATTTACATACTTAGAAATTACAAAATATAGCGTACAAAAAAACAAAAGATATCCAAATAAATATAATTTATGATTAATAGTTTCTAAAATGCACCAAAGTAAATAACAACAATAGTTCATCTGGGTTGGAGCAGTTCTGGAGTCGAGTCATTTAAGCTGAGAATCTGCAAAGGTGAAAACCGTGGTCAATGTTGAGAGTTTTTGAAAGCTTTCTCCCTTAACATCTTAGTTTTCAGAAGAATATTTGAGGCAGTGTTTCTTCATTAGCACACCCCGCCCCACCTGCATCATCAGAAGAAGTCTTTTGTTATGCAGCACCAAGCACTGATTGTTAATACTATAGCTTCTTTAGAGAAAACGAAATATTATTATATAATACAATTTCAATGCTATGGTGTTAGCTTGGCCTTAGCCATCCGCAGTCCCGTCGCCAGACGTCAGTCTTAAGGGGGGCATATGAAATCCACGGGGGGCACATTTACTATTAAATACATATTTTTCAAATGTGTCGAAATGAGTCAGAAACCTCTCAGGACAGGTGAAATAATCAACAGTGACAGTGATCTGAAATCAGTTAGCGAGCGGTTACCTTATTGTTCCTATGTCCGTTAGCATTTAGCCTCAAACATCGCAAATTATGAACAATCCCGATGTTTTCAGCTGTTGTCGACCCATCGACCTCATTTAGATGAAGTCAAAGCCTAGTTAGAAGTCATCAATGAAACAGTTCTTAAAGAAAGTGAAGATGTAAAAGTGGCTTCTGATCCAAATGTTGAAACATATTGAGTTTTTTCTGCTTAATGTGGGTTAGAGTGCTGCAACCCGACCGAAGTCAATGGGACCTGACTATTATATAGAAGTCATGTTCGAGCTCTAATGGACTCGGACACATCAGGGCGATAAGAGGGACCGATAAGCAGTAGCGGCGGGTGGTATTTTGTGTCCTCACTCCTCTCTCCTCTCCGAGACTTTACGCACAGACATCGTGCATGAAGTTCATTCGGCAAAACTTACACAGTTCTCAGCAAAAATATGTTAAGCACTGGTATTCACGTAGCCCTGGCGCACACTGATCACTACATTAAACATAATCAACAGCAAATATGACCAGACCAACTACAGCTGCAACATCAGTCCTCGTGGCGGAAACGTCAGTATGTTGCAGGTGGCGTTTCTCCGAGTTGAACCTCCTCATCAACACATCCTTCACTCAAACTTGAATTTATGAGAGTGAGGTCCTTTTCAAAAGCAGCTGAATGAGCTGGGCAGAATACTGCGCCGATGCAACGAAAACACGTGTCTGAGTGTGGAAAACGACCGGACTCTGGGGCTGTAGAACGAGCGTCTGCACCCCCCCGATCAGATCTAATGGTTTCAAAGGAGTTCACCCTCCCACCTGATAACGGAGGTCAATTGTGAAGATCTAGACCCTTGTACGAAACGCAATAAATACACGGGTCTGGTAAAACCAGGCTACTGTAATAATGTATAAAACATAAAATGACAGAAAACCTACGATGCATTTTCTTCTCATATTCATATCAGTAAAAGTTTCAAATTGATATCATTCCCTATTCACCTGCAGTCTCGCCTTAGATAAGATGACTTGGTGGTAGTGCCTGTAGGAGGAGGTCAGCCTGTGAGCGTCCAACAGTTTGTGTGCCCCCCCCCCCCCCTGCTTCCTCACGTGTGTGCTTATTAAACATACCTACTAAGCCCACTCCCGTCTGACTAACCGGGCCCTTATCTCCCGGTCTCATCTCGAACTCGAAGCCCGTCGTGGAGTTCCGCGCCTTTTGAAGTGCACGGGCTGAGAATGGTGGGCGCGGCGCCGGATCGGGTTTCCCACGAGCGGCGCCGTGTCAGTGCCTGGGCGTCGAACCCGCAGCCTTTGTTGCTCCCCTGAAAAACAAGCGATCGGGTGTCGGCGCGGCATATGCCAGGCGTGTGTCCGTGCGCCTCTGATCCTCCTCAGAAACGCGCAGTCCGCCTCAAACTCATACTGCTTTGTTTGTCCGGTTTCGTGTCAGTCTCTTGACAATACTTAAAAGTGACTTGGATCCAAAGCTTTTTTCAATCCTTTCACAAAGGTCTCAAACGTTCCGCCGGGTGGAGGTGCAGGGAGAGGAGTGTCCGAGCTACTGTATAGGCATTAAAAACAAAACGAGAGGCGTTGTCAGTGAGTCAAGGGGCACTTATGGAAACTTCAGACAAACCTTTGTATTCAGAGAAAACATTATGGAAATGCTCTCGGCTGTTTGAACATGGAGAAAATAATCGACACGTATCGAATCACAGTTTCCAGTGTTGATTTAGCACATTTCTCAGAGCAGAACTCATATTTTCCGACCTTTAACCATTACAGTGACACCATTTTACAGATGACTGCCTTCAACATCAGCTCCAGACTGATCTCTGTGGTTCTCCTGATTGATGAAGGCGGCACAATGCCAATAAACCTCATGACTGGAGGGAACAAGGTGAAAGAAAAGCAGAGCCCCATGGACGGCAAAAAGACTCCACTTTGAGGCTCGGTGGTTTTTATATTTAACGCTTTATACAACAAAAATAGACAGGACAAATGACGACGCACTACCTCCACTATAAAAAGTATTGGAGGTAGTATGGTACCAATGTTCTTATTCCATTGGCAGAAAATGACCTGAAATGAGGATGAAATGTAGTAAGTAAGTAAGTAATCTTTATTTATATAGCACCTTTCACAGGCAAAGGCCACAAAGTGCTTCACAACACAGTAAAAGCAGAAATTACATACAATATAAAAAAGGGGTCACAACAACACAGAAATCATAGCAGCCCAAAAGTAGCTAATTAAAAGCTTGAACAAATAAATGTGTCTTAAGTTCGCATTTGAAAGAATCAACAGTCAAATGTGTTGAAATGATCCAGAAACCTCTCAGGACAGGTGAAATAATCGACAGTGACAGAGATCTGAAAACAGTTAGTGAGCGGCTACTTTATTTTTCCTATGTCCGTTAGCATTTAGCCTCAAACATCGCAAATTATGAACAATCCCGATGTTTTCAGCTGTTGTCAACCCATCGACCGAAGTCAAAGCCTAGTTAAAAGTCATCAATGAAATAGTTCTTAAAGAAAGTGAACATGTAAAAGTGGCTTCTGATCCAAATGTTGAACCATATTGAGTTTTTTCTGCTTAATGTGGACCAATCAATGGGACTCTAATGGACTCGGACACATCAGGGCGATAAGAGGGACCGATAAGCAGTAGCGGCGGGTGGTATTTTGTGTCCTCACTCCTCTCTCCTCTCCGAGACTTTACGCACAGACATTGTGCATGAAGTTCATTCGGCAAAACATACACAATCCTCAGCAAAAATATGTTCAGAACAGAACAGAGAGTTAAAAGCGTGCAGTGTCTCTGGAGCGGAGAGAGTGGAAGGCGCAGAGACAGGGGAAAGACGCGTCTCGGCGATACATCTGCGTCTTTGGGCTAAAAATATGTTTCAACACTATTGATCAATGATCATTAACTCGATTCTGATCGGCACCGGTCACGAACAGCGCTGTGGGGATGACAAGGCGCGTGTCGGGGACATGACGAATGGAAACAGTTTGGAGCAGAGCGCACAATGCAACGCTCTGCAGAGACAGCCAGATGTGCGCGATCGGTTCTGCAGACAGAGGTGAAGGCCGTGAATAGTGAATGCTGCTGACCGTAGGGTGGGCCACGTATAAAAGGGGGAGGGCACAGGCCCCATAAGCTTATGAAAATATTGAGATTTTAATTGTGTCGGGCTTGGACACAAATATCTACAACCCTGACAGGCTCGGTTTCGGATTCGAGCACTGCTCTGTCGGACGAGGGCCGGGCTTGGACAGAAAAACTAGGCCCAATCCGCACTTTATTATGGGTGAGGAACCTGTCTAACTACCACAAAACATCATCTAGTAATCTGTTTATTATGGAGAAACTTCACAAAAATATAAATGCCATGAAATGGACATTCCTACCTTGCCATAGTCTGCACTGGCTTCACCATTCCAGAACGAAAGCTCTTTACAGGTCCGTGAAACCTTTTACTTTCATAAGTGTATTTGTAGGAACAGGCTCAGTTACAACATCTTAAATCGTAAGAGATCGTTTTTGCATCAAAACCCTCAAACTGTCCTTGTGTGCTTTCTTACACTCATTCGTTCATTTGACACAAACTCTGAGTCCAGCTCTCAGTGACTGCAGCGAACACAGGCTCAGCTCACTTTTTAATAGAGCATTCATCTGCTAGAGCGCCGATTTGCATTTTTGATCCCATGAGGTCCGTGCGACAACTTTGCCGACTTTCAGAACTTTGATCAGAAAGTGGTAGATTAATGGTATTTTTCCAGGAACGCTGTAAACCATTGTGATAGAGCGTGTAAAAAAAAGCTTGTTGATGTTTTCCACTATATTGCCAATATAAGTGAAAAGAGTTTATTGTAACACCCTCCTTTATTTTGCTACATTTTAGACAAATGCGTGTAAAGAAGTGACGCCCTCGTCGTCAGTGCCGCAGTTTGGAAACAGCTTCTGGACTCCATTGAAAAGATTTACACTGTTTTTGTCTTTTCGGGACTTTGATTCTCACTCCACCTCCCTAACTCTGCGGTGAGTTTACCATTTCATTACCTAAACCTATCCTTTGTTTATTGTGTTTATGTGTTTTTTTGTGTTGCAGTCACGAGAGGAACCGCCCTAACGGAACGAGCATTTTAAAATAGTTTAGACATTTGACAAATGTTGCAGAAAGTTGTAAACCACAAGCTTAAAATGGTGAGTGCTGTGAGACGTTAGCTTCAGCTATTGCAGCTATTGTCCTCTGTTTTGAAGCTCGTATTGTTTTTCCACAAGGGCTTTTTGTTTTACTAATGGCCTCGACTATTGCAATGAAAATGAATGATTCTTTTGACTGGCTTTGAATAGTTGCTTCACACCTCTTGTCTCCTCAGAGTTTAGACTTTACCAACAACTTGTGGAAAAAGCATTGATTTATGATGGAATTAACAGTGGAATATATTTATTTTCAATTATTTACATGAACGCAGCCTACCTCAACACATGCATACATGCCCTGTGTTAACTGTCAGGGTTTCTTCAAGGGGAGATCACAGTGGAGGCACATGCAGAGACATTTCGGGAACTGGCACTTGCCATGAATGAAGATGACGTAGCAGCTGCTGTGAGAAGAGAGAAAGACATTCTGCTATATGGGGAACACCTTCAATAAGCATGGCCATGATGTCACAACACATGAGCACATCCGGCAAAAGATGTGTGAGACAGGACGACTACTTCTGCAAGGAAAGAAAAACGGAAAGCTCCATGAAATGTTGGATTTCTTCATTCCAGCTCATTTTCCTCATGTTGAAGTGGGTAATAATGTGGCAGGCTTGGATGTGGAAACAAACACCATCCTTCGCACGAAAATTAGGTCACAGCCTCAAGAAAATGTCTACTATTATTGAACATCAGGGAAGGATCTCAGGGCATTCACAACGTACATGTGACACTAAATGGAGTGAATGCGTTTCCT
The DNA here is from genome assembly GCF_951799975.1 of Gobius niger. NCBI lineage: Eukaryota > Metazoa > Chordata > Actinopteri > Gobiiformes > Gobiidae > Gobius > Gobius niger. Next base: position 34,807,878 of record NC_136856.1, read on the forward strand.
CCCAGGCCCTCAGAAACAAAAAGGAATGTTACGTCTTCCCTTAACTGAAGATGTGAAGACAATCCACCAGTGTCTTGATGCCAAAAAAAATACTCAAAGAAGAACCTGATATGAAGAACTGGGGAGAACTTGCAAACGTTACACTTTGTGAAATAATTGTCTTTAACCGTAGAAGAGCAGGACAAATATCAAAGATACCACTGTCACATTGAGGGAAACCTCATCTGCTCATCCAGATGTGGAGCTTGCATTATCTGACCTTGAGCAAAAGCACAAGGAAAGCTCAGAGAATTGAAAAAAAGAGGCAAACGAGGATGAAAAGTCCCCATTCTGCTCACACCTGACATGCAGGCATCAGTGGAGTTCCTTGTCAACACTCGCTGCTACTGTGGTGTGTTTATTGAGAATACATTATTTATTGGAAGACCACAAGTTCTCAGCTACTTCAGAGGAGCAGATGTTATTCGTCGGATTGCTCCCAGAAGCATTATCGTCCACTAAACTGATGAAGCACGTGGGCTCAGTGTGCAAGGTCCTGAACCTAAAGGTCAGTGAAATGGACGACCGAGCTCTGACTTCCTCGGGCATGATAGAGAGTACATCGTCAGTATTGAAATAAATAATAAAAGCAAAGTGAAAGTGAAAAACATGGCTCTGCACACTAGATCCAGTGAAGTAACTGTGGTTAGAACTAAGAGAGCCGCCATCATTATCGTCGTCTCCTTCAGTGAGAGCGGCGAGCAGCTGACCACAAAGCGTTCCCAATTTGTAGCTCATAAATGTTTCAGACGTGAACTCCCTCTGCTGAGAGAGTGGCCGCGGAGGAGTCAGATCGCACGTGCTGGAACCAACGGATCAACCGGCAAAAAACAGAAAAGATTACGAAAAACAGCAAATGCACTTGCCTCAAAAGGATTAGGCAGGTACAGGACAAGACCTCAAACTGAGATGTTAAAGAAATTGTGTTGGTGGGCCGAAGCGGGAAGCAGCGAACGCCTCGAGCCGGCGGAGCTGAGAATGAGCCGCAGAGAGGCCGGCACGGCGCACCACAGGGCCCTCAGCACGGGGCCCTCAGCACGGGGCCGGTGTGTGTAAACAAAGCCCTAATGACTGCTCTGTGTGTGCTCAGAACTTAAGCACGTTACTGACTGCGACCGTGCGACTGGAGTTGAAAATTAGCACTGGCAATAAACTCTTTTTGCATAACGTCAGCTCCAAGATTGTTTTGGACTATGTTGAATTGATATGTCCCTGTCAAATAAATAAACCATCCATCCATCCATTTTCTTCCGCTTTATCCGGGGCCGGGTAGCGGGGCAGCAGTCTCAGCAGAGATGCCCAAACTTCCTGATCCACACCCACCTATAAATAAATGAACCATATGTTAAAAAAATAAGCCACTAAAACCAGATAGGCTCCTCTCGTATTGGGCCAGCGCTCCGTCCAATAACCTCTTAGATCACCCATTTGCTCGGTCGTAGGCCTCCTTTGGGCTGCAGATAGAGCCAGAAAATTATACAGATATACAACTTCACCTCTATTGTGTTAAATTTAACAAATTAAATAAAATGTTAACTATGCTCAGTGTTTCCTACAGATTTCAAGGGGATGTGGTGGGAGAGAGCGCCCACATGGGAGGCTTGGATGACTTCCCCACGGAGATTTTTTTCTTTCATTTAGATGTGTTTCCTCCATTCTGGTGCATTTTAAATAACTATTTTTTGCTATTTTGCTGCTGTGAAAAGAATAATTTCTGGTTAATATACACAGGGTACAGCTTTTTCTTAGCACAAACTAATGTATTAGTCAGAAACCCTGATGTTTTTTTAACTGAACATGCTTGAAGTAAAAACAGATATTATTTAAATATTCAATTACATTTTTAGAATTTGCCGCGGGCCAATTAAAAGTGGGCTGCAGTCCGCAGTTGGCTCACGGGCCGTAGTTTGGACACCCCTGTTGTAGACTACGTATTCACTAATTCTGTTGGCAATTTGGACACGTAGCCACTACGTTCTCCTCGCCGTGTGTTGTTATGTGCCCCGTGCAGAAAGGAGAGAGCCCTGTGTCCGGAACGGGGGCAGTCCATTTGTCCAACGTCTCATTATTCCGAAAATGTCCCATTGAAAAATAAAATTAACCTGACCTTAAGGTTTGGGCCAGTGGTTGTATACGGCTCTCTAATCCACAACACAACTGGGTTAGAGATGTCGGACTAATGGCACCTCTGCTCAATGGCACACTTTCAGAACAATGAGACGTCGGACAAATGCGTTGTCGGACCAATAGGATGGCACCGTCCGGATTCCAGACGAATGAGTGACTACAGCTTTGACAAGTAGCTAAATTCTGGGAACAATGTATTTCTGTGCTAAAGATCTAATCCCAATAAACTATTTTTGCAAGGTTGGCAGTGTGCGCAAAGTATCATTATTTTTACTCAAGTGATAAAGACCAACCAAATTCCAAAACAGAACTTCCTATGCGCAAAGATGACATGAAAGTGAAATGGGCGTAAATTCAACTTGGAACACTAATTTCAGCATCATCTACCTCCAGCCAATGATCGTGTCTGTGAGGGTCACACCTCAGTCTATCAGCGCAGAGCCACACCGTCGCAGCAGCCAATCATCGCCCTCAGTTTTGCTTTTAAACCTCCAGCATCCATGGTTCGTTCGCTTCCCAGCTGTGCTGCGACCCGCCTCCACCCTGTCTCCACCTCTTCCGTCTACAGCTTCTCCCTGCTACGTTTTACACCAGTCTCCCACACCAACACCAGTGCCCAGGCTTCGGGGGAAGACATTCCTAACTGTAACCTGCATATCCATACTAACTTAAATTCATATACAGTGCCTCTCGAAAGTATTCATACACCTTGAACTTTTGCACATTTTGTCATGTTTACAACCCTAAACATAAAGATTTTATTTTTATTTTTTTACTGAACGTTCACACACAAGTAACCGACAACTGTGAAGTGAAAGCGAAATGATACATGATTCTGTTATTTTTCAAAAAATAGAAAAGTGAAAAGTGGGGCTTGCATAAGTATTCATACAGCATGAATGAATACTTTGTGGAACCCCCTTTTACTGTAATAACAGCACAAGTCTTTTGGGGTTTGACTCTACAAGATTTGCACATGTAGAGACTGACATTTTAGCCCATTCCTCTTTACAAAACAACTCAAGCTCTGTCACATTAGAAGGAGAGCGTTTGTGAACAGCAGTTTTCAGACCTTTCCACAGATTTTCAATAGGATTTAGTCTGGGATTTTGACTGGGCCATTCTAACACATTAATATGTTTTTATTGAACCATTCCATTGTAGATTTAGCTTTGTGCTCCGGGTCATTGTCCTGCTGAAGGTGAATCTCCGCCCCAGCCTCAGTTCTCTTGCTGACTCCAGCAGGTTTTCCTCCAAAATATCTCTGTATTTGGCTCCATCCATCTTCCCAACTATTCTTAAAATCTCCCCAGTCCCCGCTGAGGAAAAGCAGCCCCACAGCATGATGCTCCCCCCCGTATATTTGACACTGGGGATGGTGCACTCAGGACGATGAGCAGTGTCAGATTTGCTCCATACATAACGTTTTGCATTTGGGCCAAAAAGTTCAATTTTTGTCTCATCTGACCAAAGCTCCTTCTTCCACATGGAGCTGTGTCCTCCATATGACTTCTTGCAAACTTCAAACGGGATTTCTTATGGCCTCCTTTCAATAATGGCTTTCTTCTTCCACTCGTCCATGAAGGCCAGATTTGTGTAGATACGACTTATAGTTGTCCCATGTACAGATTCCCCCAGCTCAGCGGCAGGACTTCACAGCTCCTCCAGAGTTATCTTGGGGCACTTGGTTGCATTTCTCACCAGTGTCCTCCTTGTTCAGTTTGTTAGTTTACGTGAACAGCCGTGTCTTGGTAAGTTGGCAGTGGTGCTTTACTCTTTCCATTTCTGAATGATGGATTGAACAGTTGCTCCGGGAGATGTTTAAATCTTGGGAAATCTTTGTATAACTTAACGCTGCTTTAAACTTCTCCACAGCTTTATCCCTGACCTCTCTGGTGAGCTCCTTGACCTTCATGATGTTGTTTAGTGACCAATACACTCCGACCACAGCTCTGAGGGCCTAAAAGAACAGCTGAAATTATGCTGAGAGTAGATTACACACAGGTGGCCTCTATTTAATGGTTAGGCCAAGGAGTGAACATTCTGGCGTCATTAGGAATGTTATAAAGGCAATTTAATGCACTCAGAAAATGCTGTATGAATACTTATGCAAGCCCCACTTTTCACTTTTCTGTTTTTTGAAAAATAACAGAATCATGTATCATTTTGCTTTCACTTCACAGTTCTCGGTTACTTGTGTGGAAACGTTCAGTAAAAAAATCAAAATAAAATCTTTATGTTTAGGGTTGTAAACATGACAAAATGTACAAAAGTCCAAGGTGTATGAAAACTTACGAGAGGCACTGTATCAATGTCTACTGCCGGGGTCTGATCGACAAAAATATCCATCCATCCATTTTCTTCCACTTTATCCGGGGCCGGGTCGCGGGGGCATCAGTCTCAGCAGAGATGCTCAAACTTCCCGATCCATGCACACCTCCTCCAGCTGTTCTGGGGGGACCCCGAGGCGACACCAGGCCAGCTCGGAGACATAGTCCCACCAGCGTGTCCTGGGCCTTCCACGAGGCCGTGTCCCACTAGGACATGCCTGGAATACCTCCCGCGGGAGGCGACCAGGAGGCATCCGAAACAGATGCCATAGCCACCCAAGCTGCTCCTTTCGACGTGAAGGAGCAGCGACTCTCCTCCGAGCTCCTCCCGGGTAACTGAGCTCCTCACCTGATCTCGAAGGGTGCGCCCAGACACCCTGCGAAGGAAACTCATTTCAGCCGCTTGTATTCGCGATCTTGTCATGACCCAAATCTCATGACCATAGGTGAGGGTGGGACAAAAAATATACATATGTCAATAACTCTTTCTCATCGCTGCTTTTGTCTGGATAACTTGAGTCTGTCCAGGTTGAAATAGATTGAACTGATCAGAAACTCACTTTAGTTGCGCAGAAGTTGTGGAGTTAAGGAAGAGTTGCAAAGGAAATGGTGGATTATTGGAATAGTTGCAGGAAAGTTGCAGGCTTTTGGAGAAGTTGCAATGCCGCACTGATTCTGCGGCATTTGCTTGATTTTATAGTTAGCAGTAATAGTAATAATTTAGAAATGGGACTGGTTTGAGTCATTACACATTCACTCCCTCACCCGCCAGAGTTCAACTGCCTGACCGTTAGATTGTCTTTTCCTCCGTAGTCACACAGCGACTCTGTGCTCTGCAGTCTACAGTCGGTAAGGAGGTTCTCAGGGATGGTGATGATGGGGCTGACGGGGAGCGGCCAGTGTCTGAGCAGTGTTCGGTGTCTGTTCCGTCACTCAGCTCCAGTCCTGTCACAAACATCCAATTACTCGGTGTTCCAGCAGCAGCAGCAGCCGCCGCAGCCGCCGCGCTCCGCCTCGAGACTTTGTTGTTCAGAGCGCACAGACCTGTTTGTTTTCAGAGACGGCGGAGACAGAGCGGAGAGTAGGACACAGCAGAAAAGTTCGACAGCGCAGTCTGACGCCGATCAGACGACGCTGCAGTTCCGATAGATCTAGAGGTGGCGCCATCAAGACTTTGAAAAACAGCCGTTAATGTGGGTTCTGTCATGTACACAGAGCCAGCAGAAGGATTTAAGGAGTCAATGTTTCTCATTCTTTATTTTTTAAAGTCCACAGCTCATCAACACCACATCCCACTAGAGTCACGTGAACATTAAATGAAAGCTTAAACCCTTGACTTGAAGGCGGCATCTCATCCTTTTTTATATCTTATTGCGTTGAATAGTTATTAACCGACAAAGACAGGAAAATCCACTGTGACAATGAGTGTGGTTGGTTGTCCCTGATGTTATTGTACACGCTATTGTACACGCCCACAGTAGGTGACACGCGCTCAAGTCACGGTGAACGGCGCACGTGCACAGCTCGGTGGACGGTGCACTGCATGCGGACCTCGACCCTGTCCCGGTTTCCAGGCTGGGAAATGTGGTCACCCTATATCTACTTATTAAAGAGACTGTAATCAAGTTAACATGGCACATTTAGCTTTTGGCCAAATCTATTCTGTTATTTAACTGTTTGGCCACATTACTGCAGTGTTTTTTTCTGTGCTGCCAGACAGTTTTTTACATTGCAGTGCATAAAAAATGTATTGCCCAAGTTTTGTTTTCATTACCAATCAACAAACACATTTAATAACTAATGGGATTTTCGATCACCCTCTCTGTGTAAAACTATATTACACTGTAAAGACTAATAGTCTTGCTTACTTGAGAAAAAACAAACAAATCAGAGTTACTCTCTATATCCAAAACCATGAATGAAAACAAGTTGAATAATATAGTTTTTTTTCTTAATTTTGAAAACAATGTATAAGGTATCGGATCGGGACATCCCTAGTCTGGAGTCTGTAGCCCTCTCTCCAGCAGATCACGGAGGCGGAGCTGACACAGGCAGCAGAGGGACTGGGGAGAAGCTACGGAGGATTTTGACTGTATATAAAAGAGTGTGTTGAGAAAATTGATATCTGTATTGCACAACAATTCGGAGATGGGGACCCCCCGAATATTGACGGGTATTCCGCACACTGGCTAACATGCTTTAAATAATTATATTATCGAACAATCTCAATTTTACCTGTGATTTCCAGTGTTAGAAAAGCTGGTGGCTGAACAGTTGATGACCTACTTGGAGAAACATAGTCTACTAAACCCTAAACAATTTGAATTTCGACCAAAGCACTCCACTGAGATGGCTGTATGTCACTTTACAGAAACCATCAAAACTAGTTTGGATCAAGGCAAATGTGTGGGAGCAGTATTTCTTGACTTCAAAAAGGCTTTTGATACTGTAAACCACCAAGTACTCACGAGAAAACTGAAACAACTAAACTTTTCCAAACAAACTTAAATTGGTTTGAATCATACCTTACATCCAGACAACAGTGTGTAAAAATAAATGGTGTTAAATCAACCATACAAAAATGTAAATTAGGTGTACCACAAGGGTCGATATTGGGCCCCATGCTGTTCTGTTTATACATAAATGATTTACCGGAAATCTGCAAAAACGCCAGCTGCCAATTGTATGCAGATGACACAATCATCTATGTAGCTGCAGATTCCCGAAGCAGGCCTCAGAGTTGTTGAACAGGCAGCTTGTCAGCATATCTCAGTGGCTGCAGGACAACTGTCTGACCTTAAATTATACTAAAACTGTTGCCATGTGTTTTTCTCTAAAGAGAAAGTCACCAAATTATTTAAACATTAATATTGACAAAAATAAAATTGAGCAGGTAGATTCTAAACTGAAGTTTGATGCCCATGTCAGGAAAATGTCTAAGACCATCAAGACAAATTTAAATTGTTTCCGTATGATTAGGTCTTGTGCATCAACTCAGGCGACACGAGTTTATCTACATGCTATGATTTTATCTCAGATGTCGTATTGTTCAATGGTTTGGGGCCAGGCCTCACAATCTGTCCTAAAGTCTTCAACATCACTCTACAAGCAGTCTGGTGAACGACTGACCTGCTCAGTTGTGTCGTCACAGCGGAACGGAAGTGCTCGACGTCTGTAATGTAATGTCTTAATTCTATGCTTACGGCCTGATTTTAATTTGTAAAATAGCTTTTTCATTATTTCTGTTGTAAGAGAGAAACAAACAGAAAAAAAAAAAGGAAGGAAAAAAAAAAAAAAAAAAAGGATGTGCCCGAGGTGCTTCCAGGTCAGCTGTGGCCAAAACAAACACATCCCCTGAGCGTCTGAACAGATCAGTCATGTTTGCGCTGCAGCTGAAGATGGAGCTCGTTATAACTGGACACACCTGTTCTTTATTCTTACCTAACGATAATGTCACGGAGAAAAAGAAGCACGTTTGGCTACGAGGACTTTATTCAACCTTTTTCAAGCAGAGGCCACTCGTCATCAGAAGTGTTTTTTTTCTCCGGGATTCACTGTCACCAAAATGGTGTTTTTCTGTGACTGTCACTGATGGATGTTTGGGGAACCTTTGCCAGAACCAAAGTGGATTAACTTTTATAACCAACGCAAGTCCCACAATGTAAACAGCGATGGACCATAGTGGTGAGTCAATCCAAACGCGTGTTAGCATGTGTGTTAGCATATTAGCATGTGTGTTAGCATATTAGCATGTGTGTTAGCATATTAGCATGTCTGTTAGCCATTTATGAAGCTGTGTTGCAGATGTCAACTCCTTTTAACTGCATCGTGAAGCAATTTCACTTATTGCTGTTTATTTATATTACGGTAAAGTTGTATGTGCGGAGAGAGGGGGCGGAGTTATCTGAATCGAAGCGTTGTGTCTTCCGGGTTTGAAAAATACCTCCAGAAAACACTTATATTTATCACAAAAATGAGTGCTCCATAATGGTAGAGGTACAATACATCATATACATGCTTATACTTAACTTTGGAATGGCTAAAATAGCATGATATAGATCCTTTAATGGTCTTGCTCCATCTGTAATGTGTCAATTAGTACAAAAATACAGTAATCCAGGAGTAAGTACCAGAGCTGGAGTCAGCGGGAACTTAAGAGTGAAGCGATGCAAAACTGCTCTGGGTCAGTCCGTTCTCAGTGAAAGGGACTCACTTATGGAACTCTTTGCCTCTGGAGCTAAAGTCCCAAATGGACCTGAGACTTTTCTCACAAAAGCTGAAGCTGTGGCTGAAGAACAAACAAAAAGGTGAGCACTGAACTGTGAGGCTGGACTTGGGATGGGAAGTGGTCAGATATGTCTTTCTTTTTATTATTGTATTGTTTGATGGTTTTCACTGATTTTTCATCTTTCTGTTCTTTTACAAACCCTCTCAAAAGCCTAACCGGGGATGGAGGCTGCAAATTAGCTGATGGCTAGACGCCTCATGTACATAACATCGGCCACCTAGTTGGCAATGTTTCCTTGTACTGTCCCTGTCAAATAAACAAATAAATAAAAAGTTAGATAAATATAAATAGTATTACAACTATAGACATTACAACGTTTGTCTGCAAATTTGTTCATATTTGAAAGTTAAGAGAAGGGTGAAGGTGAAGATAAAAATAGCAAAAGGAAATATCAGACAATGTCCATTTGTTATCACGTTCAGCACAGGAGACCCAAATGCGTGGTTCAAAATCTTTTTCTTAACGTGGTCAAAAACAAGGATATAAACGAAGAATTCCCACAAGAGCTGCACAAGGACAAAGAACAAAAACAGAAGTGTCAAAAACTTAAAACATACAGAACAAAATGACATGGTTACCTGCACAAGGACAAAGACAATCTGACAAAGCGGAAGACTCAGACAATATATACTAAAGGGGCGGGGAGGGCAAAGACAACAGGTGTCACACATTAGGGGAGAGGCAGGTAATCACACAGGTGGGGAAACAGGGAAGGGCAGGAAGGAAGTCTGAAACGAGAAACAAAAGGTAAGATTTCAAAATAAAACAGAATGACTAAATAACACAAAACAAAAGAACTTAAACACCAGACATGACATTTGTAAAACTAGGAATCTACTACCACTACTGTAACTACAACTACAACTACAACTACAACTACAACTACAACTACAACTACAACTACAACTACTACTGCTACTGCTACTGCTACTACTACTATTACCGGCGGCACGGTAGCACAGCGGTTAGTGCTCTCGCTTCACAGCTAGAAGGTTCGGGTTCGATTCCCACCAGGGACGGGGCCTTTCTGTGTGGAGTTTGCATGTTCTCCCCGTGTCTGCGTAGGTTTCCTCCGGGCACTCCGGTTTCCCCTACCACTAAAAACATGCACAATAGGCCAGGATGAATGATGTGTATGGTGGTGGTCAGAGGGTCCGTTGGCGCAGACGTGTGTAGTCGCGAAAGCGCCTCTGACAGTCTCCCCCAGGGGAAACTGAAGCTACAAACGTAGCTTTCCACCACCGAGTATGGAGTGAATGTACAACTGTCTCATGTAAAGCGCTTTGTGACTATTTGTCTGTGAAAGGCGCTATATAAATAAAGATCTTCTTCTTCTACTACTACTACCAACAGATATCATTTTTTTCCTTTATTTTTTAACATTAAACTGCACATATTTAATAGAAATGTAATCTAACGAAATACATATTTTCATGTTTTTATTAAGCTGAATAGACTAGAGCAGTGGTGCCCAAAGTGCTGCCCGGGGGCCAATTTTTGGTGGCCCTCATGGCCCACATTCCCAGAGATGGTAATTTTGACGGCATGTTTAATAATTTAACATGATTAAAACCTCAAAAACTAACCTGTTATTGTGAGACAAGAGCTGGCTTTAAGGTTCCGAGCTTAAATAGAGGACTTCCATAATCTTGAATAATAGTATTTTTTGTTTTACAGAAATCTGAACTGCTGTGAAAACTTTGAGACCACTTTAGCATCCAGGCCCGAAGGTAAGCTGCACTTGTTGTTACATTCAGACTGGCCTTAAATTGGATGTGGAATAACATTTATGTGTGAAAATGAGTATGTGAACATGCTAATGCTAATGGTGCTATGGTGAAATCATGAATTGTGGACCAACTGAACTTTCAACAACAAACAAAATGATTTATTGAAACGAAATAGTAAATAAAACGTATATTTTTGCTAAGTATGGACTCTGTCAATCATGAACGAATCTGCGCGCCTTAAGGTCCGGAGCCTTCTCTCTGGTGTTGTCGTCGATTTTGGTTTATTTTGGCTTTTATGTTATTTTAGAAATGCCATTACCGCTCTGGTCTGGTCACATACTAAAAAACAATTAGCAAAAAGACCTGCTGTGCATTGAAGGCAATTTAGAAAGATCAGCATCATTATATTGCTCAAACACAAAAGTCACTGAAGGCCTGTGCTTTTCATTAGGAAATCAAACCCAGAATGTAATCTGACAAAAGAACGAACAGAGAGTTTAAATGATCCGGCAGCAGCAGCGGAGCCTGTGTGCTGTGAGCTAACAGCCTGTTACTGGGGCGGCATGCTAATGGTCCGGCCTGGCAGTGGGTGGCAGATGCTCGCGTGCCTTCACAAAGAGCCTCTGCCCTGCCCCCCTCCCTCCCTCCGCCCGCCCTCCCATTCGGACTCACATTTCGTCGCCCTCAATCACAGCCCCACACGCGCTCTCATTTAGGGAACTGTCCCTCCATGAAAGCCCAGATATTTTCATCAGGAACACGACAAAGTTGGGTTAAAGGTGTTTGCTGTCAGATCCACGCGGGCCCGTTTTAGTCTTACCGATAAATGCAAGTGAAAACATTTTAAAAGAATCATCTTTCAGTGGAGCTCCATTAGACACCCTCGGCGTTTTGATATTTGACTTTCACTCGTGGAAACGCTGGAGTGAAATAATGAAACACATGATCGCCGGACTGAAAGGGAGTGTGAGTGATTACCGCTTATGAGTTGAGGTATCAGAGAAGGTGTGGATGGTCACTGAACCCATGATCGTTGGTCTACAAAACCAACAACTTACCACTTGGCCTACACAGCTGCTCTGAAGAGATCTTTTGAGGGGGGAAAAAGAGAAGCAAGTGAAGGTAGGGCTGGGTGATATCAGAAATGTGCAGCAATGGCAAGCTGAAAATGATCATTGTCTTGAACAGACTACAAAAGGGCAGAAAAAAAGAACACTTTCCCCATTTTTTCATTTAAATGCAAAAAGAATGCTTCAAGGACTCATGTGAGTTGTTTCACCCAGAAGCTGCTTCATCAAGCTCCTGTAAAAAAGTCCAAACTCTTCTGGGCGCTGCTTGGAAAGGTCCTCTCGAAGACCCCCGGTTTGAAGTCTATGTAAGGGATTGTCTGAGTCCCTTCCCCCCCAAGCGCCGCGTGCCTCCGGTGGATCAGCAGGTTTTCGGAGGATGTCTGCTGCCAGCCTTTGTGGGGAGCGACCCGGAGAGGGCCTGTGGGGGCTGGGTCCGACCCCCTGTCCGTCCTCCTGTCCACCTGCTGGCTGCCTTTGTCACCCCACACTCCTGCTTCATTTCAATGACAAAGTCAGCGAGCCTCTGGCCAAGCACCCCCCTCCCCAATTCTTTTTCAGTGATTTTATGGTCCCTCAGGGCAGAGAGGGTCCATCCCCCTTCCACAATCACCCCAAAGCCAGGCACCACTGACCATCTGAGCAAGCACTTAGGAAATTAGATCCAAGAGCAAACACAGAAGTCCAACATAGTACTAAGAGTCGAAGCAGTCGTAAGGCTGTATCTAAAGACGGAGGATCCTAATGTGTCGTTGGAGTTAGGAGGCAGTGAGGAAAGGAGATGTGATGCTTCCTGTCACGGCTCTTTCAGCATAGGAACCTCGGGATGTTCCTCATCAGCCCATAAGGAGCTGAGAACAATCCCACAAGCCCTTCATGCATCAGCCATTGGCGATGTAACTTTCTGGTTGTTCCTCCGCTGAGTTAGGAAGGAATTGTCCTGACACAGACGGAGCAGCTGAAGTTCCTGTTCCGAACTGCAAAAGGTTCCTCAAGGTCGACCTCATGACGCAGGCCTCAAAGGTTAAGGAACAGGAGGAAGAAGAAGGAGCTATTTTGCTGCTGTTTAGATCCAGCTCTAGTAGCTTCTCTCACCTAGATCGGCAAGAACACCACATAGGCATAAGTGAAGATGGTGCACCGTAGGGCAGACGGAAAGAAGCAAGTGGAATCAGAGCAAGATCAGAAAGGAAAGAGAACGTCTCCCAATGCTCCCAAACACTTTAAATGAACTAAGGGACGATTCAGCTCAATGGGACAGATCATAGAGACGAGGGTGAACATCGAGAGATGGACCAGAGCATTTCTGACTCCTGAAGACGAGCTGCTGAACTTGCGACAACTCAGTAGAAACTAGAAACAAAAGCAGTAAATTCTTTTGTCATTCTTGAAGCACTATAGGTCCATTCCACAGTACCTCAGTGAAGTTTTGTAGGTGCATCAGTTAAAGGGTCTTAAAGCCAAGTACTGCTACTTCTAGTCATGCCCTATCTTCTGATACCTGCCTAAAACCTCACACCCGTGTACCCACCACACCAAACAACAGCCCGCCGGAATAAACCATGAGGTACAAACATTGATTTTTAAAGGAACAGGCCACCGTTTTTCCATACTAGGATATGTTCTTACCCGTGGAAGAGCTTGGTAGCTTCTAACTTCACCCCGTTTGGAGCTGTAGGAACACAACACAAACACAAAGACCAGACAGGTACGCATCAACTCGTCTAAGCTCAGGCAGGAACATATCTCAGTATTTAAAAACAGTGGCCTGTTCCTTTAACATCTTAGCTCTAATGTCAGAGTAAGACCAAACTCAAACTACAACATGGTGGCTTTCCCACGCGCATTCATTCACAAATATTTATATATTTTATATCCACATGAAGGTGACTGAGAAACTGACACTGCAATCCAAATATGGCCATGGTCTAAAAACGGAAGAAATATGCACGCGTATGTGCAGACCTTACAAAACTTTAGGCCCGTTTTCTCCAAATGAGGTTTTCACTTTTTGAAGTTTTTTCAGAGGGATTTTTTTTCCATCCTGCCAGATTTATTGAACTTTGAACCCAATAAAGACAAGGCGAAATTTGTATTTTTACAGATTATTTTTCACTTCATTCATGATTAGCTTATTCAAAATGTTAACAAGATCCAAAATCGCCTTGAAAATGTGCATGCACATTTCTAAAACGCTGGTTCAAAGCTCCGTAAAGTGTGCTTAATCAGAGTATGAGTCTTGGTAGCGGCCCTCATCCCTCTCCGCTGCATATTCAGCTCAGTCCGGGGCACTTCTCCCTTATCTTAGTCCCTGTAATTCGCCAACGACAACTTGAGTCGGTGTAAGTCCGTCAGTCGGATGCTGCTGCTCTTAACTCCGCCGGATTAGGCCCAGGCGCATCAGCTTATCCGGGGAGAGGGACACCGGCCCTGCCCACTGACGAGCCTCTCCGCTGGGCTGCGTTAGTCGACCTTGGACCGGGAAAAGGTGTTACACTGTGCTTTGTTTAGGGTTTTTCCGGATACTTGTGGAGTAAGCCCCAGATTCCACTGCACACATTTGTATTGTTTTTGAACTACATTTCATGAGGTTTGATTTAAGGAACAGTGGATGTGTACGGTCATCATCTATGCCTGGGTAACAGAACGTTTCACTTCCAGACAAAGCTGTGGAAGCTTAAAGGAATAGGCCACCGTTTTTATATACTAAGATATGTTCTGAGGCGTAATTATACGAGGAGCACAGCGTCCGCGCAGTAACTCCTAAAGACTTCCCCCGCTCACTTCCGTCAATAACCTTTAGGAGTTACTGCGCGGACGTTTTACTCCTCGTATCATTACGCCTCACAATATAGTCCCCCTTTTTATTTGCTTATAAAATCGACACGTTACATTTCTGTGTAAATATACTTCGCATGAAAACACTTCACGTAACTTTATTTAAATAGGGAACACGTGGAAGAGCTTGGTAGCTTCTATCGTGAGCTTTTTCGGAGCTATGTCACATATGGGAGAGGCTGCGTATGTGCTCCGTTTGCGTGACAGAGCGCGCGGACAATGACCAGACGGGGATATATTAACTCGACTAAAGTGAGGTAAGAACATATCTCAGTATATAAAAACGGTGGCCTATTCCTTTAACAGAGCTTTCCACTTCCAGTTTTTCCCAAACCAACTGTTATTCAGCTTTTACTTGGAGTTTTCTTTCATAAACCTGTTGTGGCCGTCCATGTTTACCTCGAGCTCCTGAGGACTTTTCAGCCCAGGTCTGCAGTGGAGGCTACACGGAGACACGAGGGGGAAAACAAGCCAAAGATATTCCGTAACTTCCCTAAGGACTGGTTTGGACATGTCCCTACCAACTTTGGCCTGGCAGGGTCAGTCCCCGCCAATATTTCACACCTTTTCCCTTCTGAGCTTTTAAATTTGCAGCAGTAGCTCCAGCGGCAGCGGCTGGGCAGAGTTCGTAGCGTCTTTGAGCCAAATGAGCCAATGTTTTTAAGTCCATCTGCTCCCAAAGCTTAACACTGAGAGTGGACGGTCAGCATCACAACACTCCAGATGACCAGATGTTTTACCCTCTTAAAACGATCGAAAATAGTTGTTAAACTCTTTAACTTTGTTTTATTGAGAAGTCTAGTGCTGGAGCAGTGAGGGGAGAGAAGAGAAGTTTAGCTTAGTAACAAAAAATGTTTAAGAAAGAATGTTAAGAAATTTGACAAGTTTGTAGGCATTATTTACATTTTCTTTCAACAAAAAGCCTTTTCTCTCCCTCTTTGTTGTTGTTGTTTTCGAGGGGGTGAAGTGTCCCAGTCGATATTGACACTAAACCTTCGCCCTTGTTTTCTTGAGTGCTGAAACTTGAACGACTGGATACAAACACGGCTTTATATCATGGTTAAAAGTTCAAAAAGCCAGTTCTATTTCTTTCTAGATTCAAATTGTGCCCCAAGTGAGGGACGGATGGAGCGTGAGATTGATAGATGGATCGGTGCGGCGTCAGCAGTGTTTCCCGGGAGGTGCTCGGAGTAGAGTCGCTGCTCCTCCACATCGAAAGGAGCATCTAAGGCATCTGTTTCGGATGCCTCCTGGTCACCTCCCGCTGGAGATGCTCCAGGCATGTCCTATTGGGTGGAGGCATCGTGGAAGACCCAGGATACGCTGGTGGGACTATGTCTCCGAGCTGGCCTGGTGTCGCCTCGGGGTCCCCCCAGAACAGCTGGAGGAGGTGTGTGTGGATCATGAATTCTGGGCATCTCTGCTGAGACTGCTGCCCCCGCAACCCGGCCCCGGATAAAGCGGAAGAAAATGGATGGATGGATGGATGGATAGATTGAAACTAGTACAGTAAGTCACAAAATGAAATCAACAAAATGAATGTTAAGGCTCTGCAGGTAAAAATCTAGATTTTCCACGCAGTGCTCGATGTTGAGATTTATAGCTAGTTTTCTTCCATAACATGCCCCACACATATTGACATATTTAGTATCCACGTGTAGCATGAAAGGCTGTGACCGAGATGACGCTGAAATCCAAACATGGTCATTTCCTTTGTGGAAGACAGCAGCGGCTAAAGACGGGAGAAATATACACAGGGCGCATGTGCAGACACAGGGACAAAACTTTAGGGCCGTTTTCTCCAAATGAGCTTTTCTTTCCACACACTCCACACTTTACTGGCTTGGACTGTTTTTTAGGTTTTCTATAGGTTTTCACCGCTGATGGGACTATCTCCATAGCTACGCTTACATTCCACTCGGAAAACCTACCAGAAACTCTCTTCTTCCTCCGCAGAAGCAGTTCCCTAACGTTAGGCTCCTCTCCCGCTCGTTATTGTCGCGGCGGAGGGCGTTAGCGTGCGGGGAGGCTTTGGCAGCACATGTGACGCTCCGTTCTGGGCTCCTAATGAGTTAAATAAAGCTACCACTGTCCCACAGCTGTGCACCCCCCCCTCAACACTCGAATGACACGGTCTGCGGCGGCATGTGGAGCGGAGCCAGGCGTCCGGAGACACTCGGAATGCTTTTGGAAAAGGATCTGAGAGCAATGTTTCATGTGCACTTTCTAAACATTAACATTCGAGAGAAGGCAAATATGAACCGCTTACACTCAAGCAAGAATCCTCTGAGAACATATTTGTGGAGCTCGTAAAGTGCATGAGACAGATCTGAATGCTGTAACATCTGTTGTAAGTCATTATTCTAATTTTATTTCAGTGAAGCGGCAAATTATTGAAGAAATGTTGGGCAGAAAAGCTATTTTTATTTGATTTTTTTAAGCTATTTCTATATTAACAAATGCTGAATTCTGAATATAGTTTTCTACCCAATAAAGTTATGAGTGTTTTTTCACTTATACTGAACAATCTACTTTGAGAAAACATCCGCATGGACCCGATTTAGACTTGACTTTATGTGTGTGTGATAAAGAAGTTAATATTCCACCAGAAAAAGGCTAAAAAGTGTGAAAATGGTGTTTCCCAAAACTTCCTTCCCTCTCGACAAGGCCACACCCCCTTGTACGACGCGATGTCTTCTGTATCTGTAGCAGTTTAATGGTGCGTTCATGTGGAGCTCGTTTTCCTGAGATGTGACGTCATGGTCCCCAGTTGGTTTGTGTTCACGTGGTTTTCATGTGGGAAATTGGGGATCATCAAATAAAAACGGTCTTTTATCATTGATTAGCGCTTAGCTGAGCTAGTCATTTAAATGTGTTAGCATCTGAAAAGCTAGACGTTAGTTTGTTTCATAAATATCACGTACATTGACTTTTTGCTAATCAAAATCAAAAAGATCAATCAAAATCAAAACAACTTTATTCATCCCAAAGGGCAATTCTGTTCACTGCTCTCTGGTCATAAAAAACAGTAAATGATCATATTGATGTCGGGCACTTCACTCGCAATTTTGTTACTACGAGGATGACGACAGCAAACACTGAACTCCAAAAAGCCGCAAGTGTTCACATTTAGACGATAAAAGAACAGATCAGCTGGTTTCGGCAGTCAGGTGCAGAAGTCGAGAAGCTCGTTTTGACCCGACTTCCCGTCGTTTTCCCCAGATCAGCGAGCGTTCACGTGAATTCTCCAACTGGGGAAGTCGTTCGCCCGAGTTCCCGAATAACACATGAACGCACCATATCTCACTCATTTCCTGTAGAGTTTGGAAAATTCCACTGTTACCATGGGGATCCGCCATGTTTGTGGGTGTTAGCATGCATGTTCCATAGACTTAACATTAGCTAAAATCAGTATAAAAAGTGGAGATAAAAGCCGTGGAACAAGCCGCCGAGTCACTGCTGGTAAAAAACATTAAAAACTCTTAATATTTCTGAAACTCAACAGAGAGCGACTGAACCGACTTATTTCTCAGACTCATTAGCCCAAAATGCCACATCTACTGCTAAAAAAGTAATATTTACTAAAGTCGGTGCTTCCGGGGTTAGCGTAGCTGCTGCGCCGTTAGCATTTATCTCCGCTAACCCGGATGTAGCGATTTTGGTAAATATTACTTTTATAGCAGTAGGTGCAGCATTTTTGGCTAACGGGCCTGATAAATAAGTCTGTTCAGTAATTCTCTGTTGAGTTTCTGAAATAATGATTGTGATATTAAAGAGTTATAGTAGTTTTGTGTAGTTTCTCGCACATCTGTGGACCCGGAAGTAGAGCTGTGACGTCAACACTTACCAAACGTATTATTGCTACAAATCCCATGATGCTTAGCGGTATGACCTCACACAGCAACAGTTTAAAATTGTTTGCCTCTATCTATGTCACATCCTCACTTTGTCCAGTAAGGAAATGAAACTACAAACATCGCAAAAATGGTCAAACGAAACAAAGCTGGCATCGTTTTTATAAACCCTATGAAACAGCAGTATTAGTCCACAGTGTTCTCATCGCAATGGTTTATGGTTGATATGTTGGTAAATCATGGATCTAACTACATGGAACTTCTCTGTGGCGCAAATGAAGTAAGGTCCTTTAAGTTTCCTCATTACTGAAATATTTTGGTCAGATTTTGATAAGGCCTTGAGCCACATTATTTATATAGGGCAGGTTTGGGGATCACATACTTAATTCCTTTTTTACTGCTTCCTTATTTCCAATTCCATGTCTTTTATTAGCACTCAAAGACACGGAAAGATGCTTTAAAAATACAAATCAAGCCAACTCTATGAAATCTGTGCAACTACTCCTTAACTCTGAGTTTCTGATCAGTTACTTGTTATATTTGCGCGTAGGAAGTGTCCGGCGCCTGCATGGGTTTAGGTTTGCCACTGTGCGCTCCTTCTCTCTGTCCGAGTTTCGTTTCTCTGCTACTGGATCTTAAGCTAGCGATTTGTGGCTAAATATTTGTGCTTCTTGATCCCGTGATCTGGCGACATTTGTGTGAGGGAGTCACTGTTGTTGAACCGGAGACGAAAGTCAATGTCGACGTGTGAAATAAACAGGCAATTGTCCCTTGGTGTGATTAACAAAAAACTCCCACAAAATACTGGAGGGGCTAAAAGATGAAGACCACCGTTGGGGGTTGTGATGAAAATACTCTCAAAAATGTATCAGTATGTAAACTTGTTTCCTGACCTGGGAATTAAACCTGGGACGGTCTTACCATGAGGTGCAAACTTCCTGATCCAAGAACGAGATCCAAAATGAATCTTCCCCTGACCCTCCATATTTGCAAGGCGGTCCACTATCTATATTTATCCAAAGTCAACACGTGATGTCACCTGACCCTCTGTCTGTGGAGCATATGCAGATTGGAGTGATCTGTGGCCCCTGCAGCGGTCCCTGGAGTGGTCCCCCCTGCGCGCCCGGGGGCCCCGTCTATGTGTTTGCTCAGGGGCAGATGGCGGCGAGCGCGCAGACCTCTTCCCACGGCTCGCTCCGGAATGCGCGAGGTCCGTGAAATCCCTCACACGGAGCACACGCGGAAACTCACGGGCACGAAAGGCAGGCTGTGGAGTTTTACAGGGCTCAACAGCTGCAGCAACATCGCCATTCCAACTGGCAACGGGGGAAATCTCCAATACTGCAGGATCATTTCAGGAGGAGCTAAGCTAAACATATCCGGTGTCCGTATGGCATTTTTAATGTGCAGAATTGCTATGCAGCTATACCAAAAAGTGTTGGCCGGACTGAGGGATGCAGCGCTCTTGAAATGTCAAAACATTTTTTGACGGAAACCATACGACCCAACGGCGTCGTAAGAAGTGAGATGATGAGAAAAAGAGGCAAAGTAACAGTCAAAATTCAAAGCGCGGAGCCATCAGGAAACCATTACGTACAAGTGCTGCCATTTTTCAGCAGCTGTAAGCGACCTGAAGTGTCCAGAAGTACAAGGTGTTCACTGCTCAGAGACATTATCAATGTGAGAAAAGTGGAATCGCCAACCACTATTTATGAAGACACAGAAACTGACACATACAGACTGGTTCAGGAATGATCTAAAATCAAGAGTTTAAAAGGTTTTTGTGGACGGACAAGAACACTGGCTTTCAGTTTGCCACCGTTTGGAGATTGCAAATGTGAACAAATAATGATGTGGTCAATGATGTAGCCATTCAAAGTGTAGTGTTTTTAAATGTAGGTTGTCTTGATTACGAAAGGACATGGTGAACTCTCAGTAGGAATAAAACAAGGACGGGGAACACTGGACTTTGCACGATGTTGGATCAAACCCCCTGCTCTCTTCGGGGGCCATGGCAGATGCTTCACATCCCCTCACTGCTGCTCAGGGACGCTTCAGGGCCGGGCCGGGCCGAGCGGGGAGGGGTCCAGGGGGGTAATTACGGCCGAGTGATAAATAGATGTTTGATTACAGCTTGTATGGATTGCAATTAGCAAATCACAAAGGCTGCAATTATTTGCGAGTGTGGACTTTGCCTGCTCTCCCTCAGATTGCACAGGGTTCCTTTGGGATTTAAAATAATAATAATTTCAAATCATTTCCCCCTTAAAAGCCATTTTTAGTGCTTCCTTATTTTCAATTCCATGTATTTTATTAGCACTCAAAGACACGGAAAGATGCTTTTAAACACAAGTCAAGCCAACTCCATGAGTGCGGTATTGCAGCAATTTAATTCACAACTATTCCTTTATTTCAGTTGATTAATTTCAGTTTTCGATTTGAAACGAAAATATTTAGAGATTTCAATTTGAAATGTTTGCTGTAGATCACTGACATACAGTAAATGTAAAATTTGATAAAACTATTAGCATTTTCTGACACAAACATCTAAAGAATGGATAGAGCCAGGTTTGTTTACATATTAGTTACAAGGATATTTTTGAGAGGGGATACTGGATCGTGCTTTTGAATAAGCTAGTTACTAGTGAAAAAAAATTTTTTTTTTTTATTTCACCTTGGTTTTGTTTTGTTCAAGGCTCAGTAAATCAGGCAGGGATTAGATAATGAAAAAAACAAGCAACAACCTTCAAAAACAACGAGTACAAGACTAGAAGGTTTGGAGTCTGTAGGGGCTACTGAAGTATGCAAGTGTGATAAAAATAAGATTTTGAGTTAAAGGGACTATAGGGAGTTCAAAAATGTTAAAATTAAGTATTTTCCTCCCCCTACATGTTCCAGCCATGTCCTAATGTGTAGAATGAGCTCAGACCTGTTCACCAGAACTGCCTCTAAAATCCTGCACTGTCACTCAGAAAGTTGTCACTTCGGCCCGAATTGCCGTCATGCACAAGCTTGATATAGAAGATGCAGTTACACATATGGCCTGAGGTGGCAGTAGTGAGTATAAAATGGCTAACTTGCATCCAGCCCCTTTAACGGCCTAATAATGTTTGTAACATAGTATTTATTTACTTTTCATAAACAAATCGAAGAAGCAGCGTTCATTCCTAACATATACGGACAGTTAGCAAGTTGGCTAGTCCGGGAGACTTTTCAGAGTCCGTTAGCATTAGCCTACTAAATGTATTTTCCCTATAGCCGTTAGCATTAGCCACCAAACATCGCAAATTATGAAGGATCCAGATGTTTTCAGCTGTTGTCATCGACCACATTTAAGACAAAGCCTCGTTGGAAATCATAATGAATGAACAGACCTTTGGAGATTTTACTTGTGATAAAACTCAGCGTCTAAAAGTGTCCTCTGAGCTAAATGCTAAGTCAAGTTCTTTTTGCGCCTCTCTTCCCTATTCACTTAAACGTTCAATTTAAATCGGGTCGGGGGTTCGACGGCAAACAAAATTGTAGGAACAGGCTCAGATAGCTAAAGGCATGATGTGATTTCTATGGCATGTTCCACAAAGGAAATGACGTAGAGGAATTTGAAGCTTTACGACAGACTCCGGCGAACGTTCATGAAATCCAAAGGTTGCAAGTCATTAAAGTGTCTTAAAAAAAATTGCTTTATTCACGCTGTGTGCAGTAATCCCGTTGACATTGGTCGTTCTTGCTCCAGCTCCGTTATAGCTGGAACCCAAAAGCATCCTCCACATTTTCAAATCCCCTAAACCCACCAATCCGACCAGCCCTGAGCAGCTCTCTGCAAAGCTGTATTCATCACGGCACCGTTGGTTTCATTAGCATGCTGGAAATGGTGGCTTGGATCTGGTTTTCGCCCAAAACAAATACAAAGATACTTAACTCTAGCAATATATTCCACCAAAATGACATGCGTTTGCCTCCAAATGGTTCACCCCCAATGACACTTGTGGGGCAGACGACTATTGTGGTGGGGCAGATGACGGCACTTGTGGGGTGGGGGCAGATGGCGGCAGACGGCAGAGTGGTTTGCAGAGATGGACATGATTATGCGTCAGACATGGGCAGGTGTCTGGGGAGATGGGGGTGGATGTCAGGTGTTGTTCAGCCGCCCACTCGCACTTTTATACTATTTTATGATTTTTACGTACAATGAGGGAGTAGCTTTGTAGTAGTAGTAGTTGTAGTAGTAGAGGTTAAGGCTGTAAATGCTGTTCCGTCCTCAGTGTTGTGGGTTCTTGTTCCTGCTCTGACAAATTTCTGAATGTTGCTCTTCACTCCCTTTTCACCCTGTACTCTTAAAAAGTTATACAATTAGCAATTTTCAAGCTTTTGAAAACACCATTGCTATTTAGACTTTACAAAACATAGAACTAGACATAGGTGTTCTGAGCACATGACGACAAGGTGGACTCAAACTGCAGGATTTCAGAGTATGCAAGGATGAAACAAAACACCCCTCCAGCTCTGTTTCCACGAGGAACAGCATTAGAACATTGTCCAAAGATCCAAAAAGTGACTTTAATAGCGGACTGTGAGCAACTTAAGCGACCGTGAGCCGCTGGACACTTTTCAGTTCACACTCTGCTGCCTCCTTTATGTCACAAGAAGTTTCAACATATATACATAATGTACAATATGGGGTGGACCACAGCAGAAGCAGAAGTGCGTAGGGAGAGAGTTCAGCTTTCTGACAGCCTGGAGGATGAAGCTGTGATCAGTCAGCTGGACCTGGCCCATAGACTCCAGGATTCTGAAGGCTCTGAGGACGGGTGGAGTAAAAGTATCTTATATTTTGAAAACTTATCTGATCAAGTAGTGAAAAGTAGAGACCAGGGTATGAGTAAAGGAGCATGCGATAAAGGTTTTGTGATGACATGACAAGCTGAAGAACTCAGGAAGAGTACTGCTACTTCATAATACGTCCAAGTCTGATTTGACTATGAAAACCTACTCGTCCTAATTGGAAAATGAATAAATGAAAGTGAGTGATTATTATTGCTACATACATATGCATAGGGTGGAGTTTGTAAAAGGTAAATAGCCACATTTATATAGCACCTTTCCACTCAAAGTGCTTCACATCAAGGAACCAGTCGCCCACTCACACACTCAGTCATACACCAGTGTACGCCGACACAGGAGGCAAGGAGGGTGAAGTGTCTTGCCCAAGGAGAACAAAGACAGCGCGCGCGATTCGAACTGTCGACCCTCCGATCACAAGAGGACCCGCCTCGCTCTCTGCAGCACCGTCGCCTTGGTGCACGTGAGGAGCTCCTCTCTAAACTGTGAGTCAGGCGGTGCATAAACATGTTGCTTTATTTGTGGACTCACGTTTCATAACAAAGTGCGTCTTTCAACCGTAGCTCTGTTCTGTTTGCAATCCCACCGCTGTATAGACATACTTTTCACTTGTGGTTGAAAGCGATGAAGTAAAAAAAAAAAACTTCTCGCATGATTGAAAGTGGACACTTACTTTAACTTGAGGTACAATTTTCTTTTGAATTTCTCAAGCACAGTATCTGTACTTTGGAAATGTACCTGATTACTGACAGGGACGGACTGGGACTGAAAAACAGCCCTGGACTCTGACTAGCTTGGCCCAAATTAGCGTAATTGTGCACTTCCACAAATACATAGGCTATTTTAACCTTTTACCACCCGCCTTAACATAAACGAGTGCATTTTCCCCAGTTCGGCTTTTTATTATTATTTTTTTGACTGGTATCATCAGCAAAAAGAACGGGAAAGGTGGTCGTAGAAACAGAAGCAAAGTCATTCATATAAATAATAAATAATAACGGTCCCAAAATTGAACCTTGTGGTACACCATACTCCACGGAATTCCTTTTAGATTCATGTTTTTTTATACTGGGCTTTACCCAAATCTAAAAGCTTCTCGACTGGAGAGCAACAATGTAACGCCTCATTTGAAAGCTAAGACCTACAAAAGTGATGGAAACTTTTCGTCACGTCGCCCCATTTTTGTCTGTTGTTTTTTTAATCATTTTTTCCATCATTTTTTGTTGTGTTTTCCTCACGTTTTTGTAGGTTTTTTTTTGTCCGTGTTTTTCTCATGTTTTTGTTGACTTACCATCCTCTTTTTCTCGCTATTTTGATGCTTTTCTTTTTAGCTTTTAGATTTGGGTAAAGCTCGGTTGAGGCGGGACTGGTGGCCCGAGAGCCGGTGGCCCTTCTGTGCTCTTCCAGAATGGACATATAGCCAGTCCGCCCCCGATTACTGATGGAAAGTATTTACCCCACATACTTTCACTTGGACTTCTGTCATGTTATTTTGAAGTGGCAGTGCTCTTCTCTTCTTCCCAAATGCTTAACTTAAGTAACATTCAAACCAATCACTTTCCTCCCCTCACTTCAGTAAACACATTCTCTACACCCACAATGGGGGCATAGTTTTGCTCCAGTTTGCATTGACTTTACTTAAAAGCAGTTGTCAACTTTCCTCTCCGTTTTGATTTGTATTCTTATTTTTTTTTTGCCCCACTTCCCCAGACGATCAAACCGTATAGGATTAAAACTCGAACGCGCGGCACAAAGGAGCAGAGACGTCGGCACACGCTGCGGACCCAATCCCCAACAAAGCGCGCCTGCCCGGGGTCAAACCGGGGGACTTTTTTTTGTTCCAATGGATCCGAATCATTCCTGCGCGCGGGCCATTGTTGTGACACACGCTCAATTGTGGGTGTCGCTCAGCTCTCCCCCCCCCTCCCCGTGCGCCCTGCTGGCCCCCGCGGTGATTCTGGCACATTTGGAGACATTTGGAGAAGGAGGGGGGGCTGGGGTGTTTATTCTTTTTTCTTTCTTTCTTTTTTTTTTTTTTTTTGGTAAAAGGAGACGGGAGCGGGGAGCAGGGAAGGCGGGAGTGCGACCCCTTCCCCCCCTCGACACCCCCCTCACCCTCCCTCCCTCTCTCTCTCTCTGTGCCACGAAGTGCTGGAGAAAGCTGCCTCGTTTTTTCTTCCCGCAGACGCGCTCTCCCTCACTCGGCGCACGAACAGGCGGCAGCGCGGACGTGCAGACGCGCAACTCTGTCCTGCCGCTTTGTTTACTAAAAAAAGGCTGCACCATTTAGTTAGAACTCACTTATTTATTTGATTAGAGTAGTATTTATTAAGTAGTGGAGCGTTTTCTCTCGTTTGTTTCCTTTTTTGTGGATTTTACGCACGGCGGAGTGGACTGTAAAGGTGACGATGCCAGACTTGTGAGGAGATTTCCATCGTCTGGGAGCCACGCAGAGCTGGGCAAAGATGGGCGCAGCAACGAAACGATCCAAAGGGGAGATGTTTTTAATCAAGCTCCTGCTCGTGGCGGCTGTTTGGTGCGGCGCGGCGCACGCGAAGACTCTGAAATACAGAGTTTACGAGGAGCAGAGAGTGGGGAGCGTGATCGCGCGGCTGAGGGAGGACGTCGCCGGGGTCCTGGCCAAACTCCCCGGATCGCTGAGCTTTCGGTTCCGCGCCATGCAGCGCGGGAGCACGCAGTTCCTGTCCGTGCGCGAGGAGGACGGGGAGATCAGCATCGCCGCCAAGATCGACCGCGAGAAGCTGTGCGAGAAGAACCTCAACTGCACCATCGAGTTCGACGTGGTGACGCTGCCCACGGAGTACCTGCAGCTCTTCCACGTCGAGGTGGAGGTGCTGGACATCAACGACAACTCGCCGCACTTCGCGCGCGCCATCGTGCCCATCGAGATCTCCGAGAGCGCGTCGGTGGGCACGCGCATCCCGCTGGACGGGGCCGTAGACGCGGACGTCGGGGACAACGCGCTGCACACGTACGCGCTCTCCCCGAACAACTTCTTCAAGATCGAGGTGAGGACGCGCACGGACGGCGCCAAGTACGCGGAGCTGGTGGTGATGCGCGAGCTGGACCGGGAGTCGCAGCCCGCGTACCAGCTGCAGCTCACGGCCTCGGACAACGGCGTGCCCCCCAAGTCCGGCTCGACCCTGGTGAAGATCAGCGTCTCCGACTCCAACGACAACAGCCCCGCGTTCGACGAGCAAGCCTACATCGTGAACTTGTCGGAAAGCTCGCCCCTCGGGACCCTCCTCCTCGACCTGAACGCCACGGACCCGGACGAGGGCACCAACGGCAAGATAGTCTACTCCTTCAGCAGCCATGTCTCGCCGAAGATTCTGGAGACGTTCAAAATCAATCCGGATACGGGACATATCACTCTGATTAAAAAAGTGGACTATGAGACCACCGCTTCCTACGAGTTGGACGTCCAGGCGCAGGACATGGGGCCCAACTCCATCCCGGGATTGTGTAAAATCGTGGTCAAAGTGGTGGATGTGAACGACAACAAGCCGGAGATCAACGTGAACCTGATGACCCCGGGGAAGGAGGAGGTGGCGTACATCTCGGAGAGCGCCCCTGTTGACACCTTCATCGCTCTGGTGAGGGTGGACGACAGCGACGCGGGGCTGAATGGGGAGGTGGTGTGCCGGCTGCACGGCCACGGACACTTCAGGCTGCAGAAGACCTACGAGAGGAACTACATGATCCTCACCAATGTCTCTCTGGATCGGGAGAAGAGGTCGGAGTACAGTCTGACAGTGATCGCGGAGGACCGGGGCTCTCCCAGTCTTTCCACCATCAAGCACTTCACCGTGCAGGTGCTGGACGACAACGACAACCCGCCGCACTTTGAGAAGAACAGGTACGAGGTCTTCAAATCGGAGAACAACTCTCCCGGCGCCTACCTCATGACCGTGGTGGCGTCGGACCCCGATCTGGGCACGAACGGGCAGGTGACGTACAGTGTGATCGATACGGTCATCCAGGGAAGCCCCATCTCCACTTACGTCACCATCGACCCTTCCAACGGGGCCATCTACGCCCTGCGGAGCTTCGACCACGAGGACGTCAGCCGGATCGCCTTCACGATCCAGGCGCGGGACGGAGGGAACCCCCCGCTGTCCACCAACACCACTGTCCTGCTGACCGTGCTGGACGAGAACGACAACGCGCCGGTCATCCTGTCGCCCTCGCTGAGGAACCACACCGCGGAGCTGGCCGTGTGGAGGTACGCGTCCCCGGGACAGATAGTGACCACTATGAAGGTGAGCGACCGCGATGCGGGCGCCAACGGAGAGCTCAGCTGTGCCATCGTATCTGGCAACGAGGAGGGGCTGTTCGTCATGGACCCCCGCCGCTGTGAGCTGCGCACCAACGCCAGCCTGGAGCAGTGCGGCCGGGACGTGATCGAGATCAGAGTGGAGGTCCAGGACAGGGGGACCACAAGGTTGACCACCGGGGCGCTGCTGAGGCTGGGGCTGCAGGAGACCATGGAGATGCTGCCCCCGCTGTACCCCGCCGGCTCCGGGCAAGCCTCTCTGGACCTCTCCCTCATCGTCATCATCTCCCTGGGGGCCGTGTGCGCCCTGCTCCTCGTGGTCATGGTCATGTTCGCCACGGCGCGCTGCAGCCGCGAAAAGAAGGACCCCCGGCACAACTACAACTGCCGCATGGCCGAGAGCAGCTACCAGAACCACCCCAAGAAGCCCGCACGGCAGATCCACAAGGCCGACATCACCCTGGTGCCCACCGTCAACGGGACGCTGCCGGTCAGGGCCCACCCGCGCTCCCCCTCCGCCTCGCCCACACCCGACCGGGGCACCCTGGGGAGCCGCCAGAGCCACCACTCCCGCCAGTCCCTCAACAGCCTGGTCACCATCTCCTCCAACCACGTGCCGGAGAACTTCGCCCTGGAGCTGGCCCACGCGACGCCCCCAGTGGAGGTGAGAGAGGACACAGCTTTTTCATTCCTACTGGGTTATCAAAACACTGACAGCTACATTGTTAAAGCAGCCATTTTGAAACAGCCAAATTTGTTGATTCAAATTGACATGTGTAGAGATGGATTTGGTAGGATAGACTTTTAACAGGGTGAAGAAACTAGGGATTATTGTGATTTTGGTGTCTGCTTTTGTGATTTCGATTTGCAATTCATTTTGTATAGTCAAGATCAGATCACACAGTGCACATTTTTAGGAGAGAAGACATAATATGAACTGCAAAACTAATACATCAGTGATATGCATTTGAGAGCATCTTTGTAGAGATCTAAACTACAGGGTTTGCAGCTTATAGATAGAATTAAGAGTCCATGGAAACAGCAAAGTTAGTTGTGTTCAAAGCAACGGCAGTGATTCAAATTTCAGTTCAGCTGTGATGAGGGCCGTACAAGAGGAGAAAACTGGCAGTATTTGATAACTGGCTCGAGTATTGCATTCCTGGTTTTATTGTGATATTTCACTGAAGCAGTGGTTCTCAAACTTTTCACTTCAAGCAACACCTCAAAACAAGTCCCACCAGGCCTAGATCAAGATCAAATCGGGACTTAGATAATTCTAGATTGGACTAAATCCTGTCCAAACTGGGTGTGAACCATTTCCAAACACTACATTTAGGAGGACTGCTAAGGCAGAAATGAAAATATCTCTTAGTTAGAGCGAACCAAGACTAAAATTGCAGTTGACCTTGAGTAAAGCCAAGGATGTGGACCACCATTTGGGAACCAGTGCACGAAAGCTTTTATCAAATGTTGTAAGACATGTGTTTTAGTGTCAAAACAAGACTTACAAATGTCAATGCAAATCGGCACAACTTTTAACTGATACAAACTAAACTATCAATAAGCTGAATTTAAAAAAGAATGTCAATCTCAGTCAGATGAAAGACTAGTGAGTTACATTGCAGCAGTCGACGATATTGAAATCTATTGCGATATTGTTAAACGGCGATATGTCGTGCCTTGTGATGGTCCTGCCAAGTGTTTTTGGTGTCTTTGTTTTTTTTTTTTGGTGGTGTTTTTTATGTCTTTGATTTTCCGTAGTCACGCCACCCCCTCCCCACATCGTCCTGTGCCTTGTTGTTGCTCCATTCATTCCCCCTCCTCATTTTGTCCCTTTATTTTTTTTCTTTTTGTCCCTGTGTGTCCGTGTGTCTGTTTCTGCCATTGTAGCAAGTCTCACAGCTTCTGTCCATGCTCCATCAGGGCCAGTACCAGCCCCGGCCGAGCTTCCGAGGCAACAAATACACGCGCAGCTACAGGTAAGAAGAGCCCATGGCGTCGCACTGGGTCAGCATTCTATTGGACGAGGGGGGTTCTCAGAGTGTTCACATCTCCGCTAACGGCAAAGGCAGCCTACAACATGCACAATAGGCTAATCCTCCAGATGAGAGGCGGGGTCGAATGAGGAGAACGACAAAGTGCTTACACATACAATAGATTAGGTAGGACTGGACTAAACCTGGATTGCACTGATTGAATGTTCGTCAATAGATTTAAATGGGAAATGGACCTTTTCTCAAAATCCAGTGGCAAATCCTCGACTTTAAAGGGACTATACAGAATTCAAAAATGTCAAAATTAAGTGTTTTCCTCCCCATACATGTTCCAGCCATGTCAATGTGTAGAATGAGCCCAGACCTCACTCAAAACGTTTTACTTTGGGTCCCAATTGCGTCATGCAAGAGCTTAATGTAGAAGCTGCAGTTACACGTGTGACCTGAGGTGGCAGCAGTGAGTATAAAATGGCTAACTTGCATGTAGCCCCTTTAAGTAGCACCAACACATACCAGATTTCCCTGGATTTGGGATTTATGTTTAATTCCGAGCCTGATTTGTTTAGCGTTTAATCCCCAAAAAACTAGGTGCATTTTAATTTGATTGTTTAGACCAGATGAGATCTAACAGTCCCCTCTTTGCTTCTCAAATGTCCCAAAATATGATACTGAAAGTGGCCCGAACCTAAACCAGCTTCTTATAGTAAAAGAAAAAAGAGATAAAGCTAGGATTAAACCGAGGAAAAACATGAAGTACCAGGAGAAGGGTTAGAAACAACCTTGGTCCTTGGACTAACCCGAGCTAAACCTGAGCCACAAATGACACCGCACTCCCACCAGAAATGAACCAAATAATAACTGAAGTAAGCTCAAATCCTATGTGGGTTCACAGAGCGTGTTTGTAGAGCTGTAAACTACAGGGTTAGGAGCTTTTAGTCCTGATAAAACCCCTTTGTGATGGGGCGAGATCCAGCTCTCTGCAGAGGACGTCTTTCTCCCTTTTTTTAAATTCCAGTCTTTGCTAATTGCGACCGTTCAAATTGCCATTTTCTACGACCCTCCGCGCCGCGTTCGCAGAACCTCAGCTGCCGAGAACATATTTTGTCTGGGACTTTTCCACGGCGAGTAACCCGATTTGCATAATAGTATGTAAAGCCTCTCGCTCGTGCCTGTCCCTGCTCCTGCTCCTGCTCCGCTCTGATAAGGCCTGTCTGTGTGTGTGTGTGTGTGTTTGTGCAGATACGCCCTGAATGAGATGGATAAGTTCAGCCTGAAGGACAGCGGGCGTGGGGACAGCGAGGCGGGCGACAGCGACTACGACCCGGGCCGCGAGTCGCCCATGGAGCGGCTCCTGGGCGAGGGCTATCCCGAGGTGTACGCGGCGGACGGGCCCCACAGACCGCATGCAGGTAATACCCGTCCCCTCAGAGACAAACCCAAACCCAAACCCAAGGCCGCCCGCAGAGCAGCTCCGGGTTAGGGCTGGGCCAGAACCAGCACTTCAGCCTGGATTACGCCGGTTGGTGTTGATGCTGCATTATAATATCGATGTATAATCTAAATCTTTTGCAGCTGAATGTAAGAACCTCTTTTCAGTATTTTCTCCAAAAATGCTGAAACCAGCGCTTCGTATCTCACCAAGAAAGAAATACATTATTTTGTTTTGGTATGGGGTTAGACACAAAAGGAATCTGAATGTTTAAAAGGAAATATATTCTAAGGAAAACTGACAGAAATCTTTAGTTGAATTGAATTAATTTTTTTCTTACTGATAAGGCCTTAATTTGACACAATTCATTAATAACTTTAAAAACCTGCACATGACCATGATAATATTGTAGAACTCCAGACTTTTTGGGCTTACTGTTCTTGAGTTTGTGCTTCAAAGAGAAACATTGTTGAGTTAGTGATTGACAAAGATCTTTAAAGGCCACGATTTGTTTGAGTGTACCCAGGAAGAGTGTTTCTAGGTAGAGTGTACCCAGGAAGAGTGTTTTCAGGTAGAGTGTACCCAGGAAGAGTGTTCCCAGGTGGAGTGTACCCAGGTAGAGTGTGCCCAGGAAGACTGTGCATGGGTAGAGTGGGTGCAGGCAGAGTGTGTCCTGGCTAGGGCTGGATACTGTTAAACTAAACCAGTCTGGTATCGTAAAAAAGGTTTAGGTACTACTGGGCGGTATCGAATAAATGAAAGCATCGAAAGCAGGTACCAAAAAAAAATAGTTTTGATGCTGTTGTTCGAGGAACAGCATTAAAGGGAGTGACTTGGTTGTCCCCATTTGTTTTTTTCACCATAAAAAAATTACCACATTATTGCTTAATTTTGCCCTTATTTTTTTTTTCTTCATTTTTATAACCAACATTTTCCCTATTTCACCTACAAAAAAATGTATGGGTGCCCAGCCCTGGTCCAGACCAGGGCCAGCGTGGCCAGCTGTTTGACATGGACAGCACATAGAGCTTGTGAAAGCCTGTGCCGTCGTATGTGCGTCCCTGGGAGAGTATCCATGGCCCGGCTCAGGCTGTGCCCAGACCTTGCAGGTGTCCAGCTGCTGTTTCAGTGGCACCAGTGGTTTCCACCGGCGCTGCCCACAGCCGTCACTCCTCACAGCCACGTCCCAATTATCCCCCTGTCGTCGGCTCGTCTGCTCGCCTCGTTAGGCGCTCTCGCGGCGCCTACCTTTGAGCTGTCACTCTGAGTGGTCCAAACCCAAGCCGCGCCGCTCCTCTGATGAAAAGGAGCCGCTTAATTGCCATGTGACGAGCTGTTGCCGTGGCGACGAGGCTCCAGATTGCGCGGCTGATTAGGGCCTGGAGAGCATAATTACATCTGCTGCTCACCTTTCTCCCCCAGCCTCTGCTGCCTCTGCCTGTGCCGCTGTGCGCACCAGCGTTTAGCCACAGACCTGTCATTATGTGCCACATTACGGCCCTCTGCCTTCGGGGCGGGGCCACTTCAGCAGCAATCATCTCTTTGTTCAAAAGACATTTCCCGAAAATCATGCAGCCCTACTCTTCTGTGATGTAGCCGCACAGTTCCTTTGCATGTCATTCCACTCCATTACTCAGTACCATCATGAACTCCACGCCCGCCCATACATCAAAGAGCTTAATAGGATTTATCCTGCACTTAGTTTGAAATATATCATACACCCTTTACTATTACTATGGTGCGTTTCAGGATAATGGGATTATAGAAATAGATAGATAGAAGAATAGAAAGAAATACCTGTACAGTGTCGGCAATTTGAGTGCTGAAATAATCAGAGTCCAGTGAAGCAGTCAGAGTAAACAAAACCAGCTCTGTTTTTCCAAAAGCAACAACATGAAAACTTGGTGAGAGAGAAGTGAGAGTTTGTGAGAAGTTGAAAAAGTGAGGATGCCAGGAGAGTTTAACTTGACTAAAATAATCCCAAAACAGCCAGTTTAGAACATGACCCAGTTCTTTCAGTGACTTGAAGAGGACCACCCTCCGCCCGCTCCAAAGTGTGCCCCGCGCACATCAAAATGAGGACGTTTCCCAGTGTCTCCTGTGGCTCGAGGGAGGGGGCACTTTGATAATGTCACAGACCTGTCAGATTTGATTAAAACTTCTCTGATTCTCCACGCGGGATTATAGGGAGATCAAGATCAGGCGGGGGACTGTTCCACACGAACCAGCAGCAGGGCGCGTTCACTGTCGCCCCGTCAAAACCAGTGTTGACACATCCCTTTTCACACAAATCTACTGGCTTAAATCTTTTATTTTTGCCGTCTTTTATCAGTGCTGCCCCCGCACTGTGCCTCTCTGTGCCCAAACGCTCCTCTTCCACTCTAAGATGTATTATAAATGCTGCTTTCATCTTAATGAGGCCGTAATGAAGTCCCGCACCAGCACCGCTCCACTAATGAACGCTTTAGACGCCATATTTGATTTGACTAATTTATTCTTCTGAGGTTTTCTATTTGAAGATTTCACATTCAAAGGGTGACTTAAAAGAGAGAAATGGTAGCTTGTGAAGGGGTGCTGATCAGTGACTGATGAGCTGTGTTTGTCTCCCTCAGGCATGCGGCTGTGCACAGAGGAGTGCCGTGTCCTGGGACACTCGGACCAGTGCTGGATGCCCCCCCTGGCCTCGCCCGCCTCCTCCTCTGACTACAGGAGTAACCTGTACATCCCCGGAGAGGAGGCCCGACAGCCCGCAGAGCTGTCCCAGGAGTCCACCCCTGTGCCCTGCACTGACCGGAACCAAAGCTTCTCCACCTTCGGTAAAGAGCTGAGCTCAGAGGAGGGTGAGGAGGGCGCTGAGGGCAGTGCAGTGGCCGTGCGGGATGAGGAGGCGTGTGGGACCTCCTCTCTGCTATCGGAGATGAGCAGTGTGTTCCAGAGACTTCTGCCCCAGGGCCTAGATGCGTATGTCCAGGTCAACGAGAACCAGCGGGCCACCAGCCTGAGCGGGGTGGGGGTGCCCCTCAGCGGGTCCCTGGACCGCAGGAGAGGCCACCTCCCGGGGAAGGCCAACCCATCGGCTCACCAACAGGGGGTGGCAGCCTGGGCTGCCAACACGCACTTCCAGAACCCCAGCATGGGCCACCCCCATCCCGGGGCCTACCACACCCTCAAACCCAGCACCAAGCTGGGCTCGCAGCCCAAGAACCACCTCCAGAACAACAAGGCCCACAGTACCCCGCTCCTCACAGCCCTAAGCCCTGCCCTGCAGCCTGCTCCCACCCCCACTGTGGTCCCCATCCCTGTCCCCCTGCCCGGACCCCCCACCAAATGGCTGCCAGCCATGGAGGAGATCCCCGAGAACTACGAGGAGGACGACTTTGACTCTGTTCTGAGCCACCTCCACCCGGGCAAACGCAGCGACAGCCGCCACGAGCTCGTCGACGCCAGCGAGCTGGTGGCTGAGATCAACAAGCTCCTCCAGGACGTGAGGCAAAGCTAGCCCATTAGCTCCACCGCCACTGGACGTGAGGCAGAGCTAGCCCATTAGCTCCACTGCCACTGGACGTGAGGCAGAGCTAGCCCCTAGCTAGCTCCACCGCCACTGGACATGAGGCAAAGCTAGCCCATTAGCTCCACTGCCACTGGACATGAGGCAGAGCTAGCCCCCAGCTAGCTCCACCGCCACTGGACGTGAGGCAGAGCTAGCCCATTAGCTCCACTGCCACTGGACGTGAGGCAGAGCTAGCCCCCAGCTAGCTCCACTGCCACTGGACATGAGGCAGAGCTAGCCCATTAGCTCCACTGCCACTGGACATGAGGCAGAGCTAGCCCCCAGCTAGCTCCACCGCCACTGGACGTGAGGCAGAGCTAGCCCATTAGCTCCACTGCCACTGGACGTGAGGCAGAGCTAGCCCCCAGCTAGCTCCACTGCCACTGGACATGAGGCAGAGCTAGCCCCCAGCTAGCTCCTCGGCCACCGGTTATGTGGAAGAACTCGCCCTGATTTAGCTCCATTGCCACAGGATGTGAGGAGAAACTAGCCCCATGAGCTAGACTACAGGAGTTAGCCACTAAAGGCTCCCCCGCAGCGGTGAGGGAAGAGGACTGAGTCCATCCCGACTGTGTTCTCTCTCATGTGGTTTCATTTAAAACAAGCAGAAAGAGATTTTATGTATGTTATTATATATTATAAAAAAGACAACAGAACACGCTGCGTTCATGTGCCCCTGAGATTCCCCAGTGTTATTGTGTTAGATAATCATTTTTCTTTTGTAATGTATACATTTTATTTACAGACATATGATTTTATTGTTATTTATAAGTTATTTATTATTTATAAGTCTTCTGTTTATATCTAATTTTATTAAATAGCATAGACAATGAATGTGATTTTTATAAGTGTTCCACTCAGAGGGGGATTTCTCCTGGACCCGAGTGTCATCTATGTTAAGTTTTTAGAAAGGAGCACATGAACGCAGCACTAAAGTCAAACAGAACTCCCTTTTTGTTTTCCATGAAACCCATGACTGCGCACACAGGAAAAGACAAAAAAATGTGACTCGCAATTGTCGTTAAAGTTGCATTTCTGACGTTTGTGTTTTGTGAATGCTAATATCCAAAAAGGTTTGTAACTGTTGTTTTGTACACAATGTTCTCTGTGACTGTATTTATCGGTGTATTTTAAAAATACATTTGTATACGTATTTATAAAGGGTATAGAGTATATTTTTATATGGGTGCATGTTGATAAAGCGAGTTGAACATGCGGGCGACATTCGGTGTATTGAAGCTGTTTTTGTACGGTGATTCTTTTGTATCTGTCACTATGATATCTGCATTATTACTATGGAAATGATACACGTGTCTTTGTGGAGCGCTGTGAGCCGCAGACGTGCACAAATAAAATGTTAACAATGCTCGTTTTCCTGTGAGCGGTGAATGTGTTTCAAATGTGATTATTAGGGCGGGAACTGTCAAACGATACCAGTCAAACTTTTTTGCCCCTCTTTAAGTCATTATCGGACACAGGTCTGTCAGTCTGACCTCCACGTGTTTGTCTCCACATGTGCAACAATATCACAATTTTATCTTTCACTATTTTTACTTATTCTAAATAATTGAGTTGGCTCCAAAACAGTCACATTGCTAGCATAAACGAGCTTCAGCTGAACGCTATAGATACAGACGCCATCTTTGTAATTGCCCATATATGTTCAAAGCAGCCTGAGGGAAAACAAAGAAGAAATAACTGAACTTTCTCCCATTTCTCCACCATTGAATGGCAAAATATGGTGTATAAAAAAGGGAGGAATTAGGGGAAAAATGGCAAAATATAGGGGAGAAATTGGGGGGGAAAATAGAGAGTTTTATCAAAAATAAAATAAGGAAATATTGGGGGTGAAAGTGTATTTTCCCCCTGCCCTTTTGTCATCTACAATCTGTATCTTTATTTAGAGGAAAAGTATACTCACAATATACTTCATAGTATTTGTTAAAGGTGCATTATGTACCTTTTTATGTGAAAAAAAAAAAAAAAAGTTGATATTTGTGTGTATTTGACCTTACAGTGACCCAGCGGCTGCATGGGTGGTCAGCGTGACGCTTCCGGGTCCTAGCAGACCGGCAAATATGCGAGAAAAAACTCTTAAAAACCACAATCAATTTTTCTGAAACTCAACAGAGAGTTACTGAACATACTTATTTATCAGGCCCATTAGCCGCAATGCCGCACCTACTGCTAAAAAAGTCATATTTACTAAAGTCGGTACTTCCAGGTGTTGCAGATTTTAGCATTTTTTGCCGCTAACCCGAATGTAGCGATTTTGGTAAATATTACTTTTATAGCAGTAGGTGCAGCATTTTTTGCTGATGGGCCTGATAAATACGTCTTTTCAGTAACTCTCTGTTGCGGCCCCGGAAGTAGAGAGGAACATATGGGGGATAGTTCATTGTGGATTATACAGGTAGCCTACAGCCGCTGTTTTGCAGTGTGGCTAGCACTGTTAGCCACGTTTAGCATGGCCATGTCACTTTTTACTCCATCATAGCCTTGTTTTTAAAACTTTGGGATCAGGCAGGCAAGATCAGAAGGATGCACGTTCGAAAGCATGTTAGGTCAGTGCGCAACGGTTTGGCTACATCCTTAGCATCTCACTGCACGGCTAGCTTGTAGAAGTCATTGGAATAAGTGTTAAAAAGTTTCCTGTGTTTGTGTTTGAGCACTTTGAGGGGGGGGGGGCAGGTAGGGCTGTCACGATAATGACTCTATCGACTTATTGTTGAATAAATACCAGATAAACAATACATTTTTGGACTCGACAGTTATCGTTTGTACATTTATTTCCATTTCCCCCCATTCTTCTAACATGAGGGTAGAAAAGCGTATAATAAACATTGATAATACGAGATTCCACTTTCTCTAGAACTTTATCGTTTCATCAAAAGTACATGATATATATTTATATGTGCAATGCTTATCTCCGGTACATTATTTTAGATTGATAGACATGTACTTCCTCACACTGATGATACTTCAGGGCCAACACAAAGCTCAGATTCTGAACATTTTCGTGTCTGGCTCTACTCGCAGTCACAGAGTTGATTCTGAGATGAGTCCAGGACAAAGGGAATGAGCGGAGCGTGAGTGACACCTGCTGCTGAAACGTGGTAAGTGCAGCAACGTTCCTGAGCCGAGGACACAGTGACCTCTGCAGGACACAGATGCTCACTGCACCACCACCATCATTCCATTACCATTCTGAGCATGGTTGGACTAAAAGCTTATGTTTGAAGTCTATTCAATTGTTTTAAATGTGATATTTTACTATTGGGCTTTTGAAAAGACTGTACACATGTCTGTTTAACATTGCTATTTTATATTTAATAGTTTTAAATAATAATATGTGGGAAACAGTATACAAGGAAAATGTGGTGAAAGTGATTCTGTCTTATTTCCTGTTCGTACAATAGCTTGATGAACATAATACTTACATTTTATTCAGATTTGGGTAAAGCCAAACTGGAGAAAATGTGCTTGGTTCAGGTGGGGGTTAAGAGGTTAAAATTTATCGTCTTTTCATTTATTTTATGTTTATTGTTGGATGTTTAAAGGGAACGCATTTTTCAAAACAAGCTTTTTGTGACAGTTTGAAGGTTTAGTTTCTGTGGTATTATAAGGACTTCAATAATATTGTTTATCGTGATATTTTCCTGCCTCAATATATCGAACTTCAGATTTTATTATTGTGACTGGCCAACAAACAAAGAGGAAGCAGAGGAAGCTTTTATCTCTTAACTAAACTCTACTAAATGAGAGCTCAAGGTTTGACCATTTTCTCCACTTCCGCTTTGCCATGGTCAAAGTCTATAGGCCAGTGTCACGTCTCATTTGAAAGCCAAGACCTACAAAACTCATCTTGACACATCTTTTATCTTGTGTTTTTGCGGCGTTGACGTCACCTTCTTTGACATTGTTTTCATCACTTTTTCATCACTATTTAAACACTTTTTCGTCACTTTCTCGTCACTTTTTCATCACTATTTTGACACTTTTTCAACACTTTTTCATCACTATTTAAACACTTTTTCATCACTTTTTCGACACTTTTTCATCACTTTTTTGTCAGTTTTTCATCACTTTTTTTTAAATAACTTTTTTGTCACTTTCTCATTACTTTTTTGACACTTTTTCATCACCTTTTTGACACTTTTTTGTCACTTTTTCTGCACTTTTTTTTAATCACTTTTTTGTCACTTTCTCAACTTTTTTGTCACTTTTTCGTCACTTTTTTGACACTTTTTTGTTCCACTTTGCCATGGTCAAAGTCTATAGGCCAGTGTCATGTCTCATCTGAAAGCCGAGACCTACAAAACTCATCTTGACACATCTTTTATCTTGTGTTTTTGCGGCATTGACGTCATCTTCTTTGACAT
Source organism: Gobius niger (assembly GCF_951799975.1). Lineage (NCBI taxonomy): Eukaryota > Metazoa > Chordata > Actinopteri > Gobiiformes > Gobiidae > Gobius > Gobius niger. The sequence goes on from NC_136856.1 coordinate 34,846,642, forward strand.
TGTTTTCATCACTTTTTTTTGCTTTTCCGTCACTTTCTCATCACTTTTTTGACACTTTTTTGTCACTTTTTCGTCCATTTTTAATCACTTTTTCATCACTTTTTCATCACTTTTTCGTCACTTTTTCGTCACTTTTTCTATCACTTTTTTGACACTTTTTCATCACTTTTTAGTCACTTTTCATCAATTTTTCATTACTTTTCCAACACTTTTTTGTCTTTTTTAATTTTATTTTTTTTCATAAATTTTTCAACACTTCATCACTTTGTCGTCACATTTTCATCAATTTTTCATTACTTTTCCGTCACTTTTTTGTCACTTTTTTGACACTTTTTCATCGCCTTTTTCATCACTTTTTCGCAACTTTTTTTTACCCTTTTTTGTCACTTTTTTACCCTTTTTCATCACTTTTTCTGCATTTTTCATCACTTTTTCATTAATTTTCCAACACTTTTTCATCACTTTTTCATCACTTTTTCAACACTTTTTGGTCACTTTCAACACTTTTTCATCACTTTTCCAACACTTTGTCACTTTTTTAAATCACTTTTTTGTCACTTTCTCATCACTTTTTCGTCACTTTCTCATCACTTTTTTGACACTTTTTCGTCATTTTTACACTTTTTTGCCTATTTTTTATACATTTTTCAACACTTTTTTGCCTATTTTTTATACATTTTTCAACACTTTTTCGTCACTTTGTCACATTTTCATCACTTTTTCGTCACTTTTTGACACTTTTTCGACACTTTTTTGTCACTTTTCCGACACTTTTTCATCGCCTTTTCGTCACTTTTTCAACATTTTTTTTTACTTTTTCAACACTTTTTTAACACTTTTTTGTCCCTTAGTCATTACTTTCTCATCACTTTTTCATCACTTTTTCGTCATTTTGACACTTTTTCGCCTATTTTTCATACATTTTTCAACACTTTTTCAACACTTTTTTGTCACTTTTCCGACACTTTTTCGTCACTTTTTCGTCACTTTTTTGACACTTTTTCGACACTTTTTCATCGCCTTTTCGTCACTTTTTCAACACTTTTTCAACACTTTTTTAACACTTTTTTGTCCCTTAGTCATTACTTTCTCATCACTTTTTCTTCACTTAGTCATTACTTTCTCATCACTTTTTCTTCACTTAGTCATTACTTTCTCATCACTTTCTTATCACTTTTCTTCACTTTTTCAACACTTTTTCATCACTTTTTCAACACTTTTTCGGCACCTTTTCATCACTTTTTCAATACTTTTTCGACATTTTTTCATCACCTTTGTAACACTTTTTCATCACTCTTTTAAATTATATTTTCCAACACTTTTCCATCACTTGTCACTTTTCATCCCTTGTTTGTCAAGTTTTTGTCACTTTTTCATCACTTTTTTGTCACTTTCTCATCACTTGTTTGTCATGCTTTTGTCACTTATTCCTCACTTTGTCATCATGTTTTGTCATCACTTTTTCATCACTTTTTCATCACTTTTTCGTCACTTTTTCGTCACTTTTTCTATCACTTTTTTGACACTTTTTCATCACTTTTTAGTCACTTTTCATCAATTTTTCATTACTTTTCCAACACTTTTTTGTCTTTTTTAATTTTATTTTTTTTCATAAATTTTTCAACACTTCATCACTTTGTCGTCACATTTTCATCAATTTTTCATTACTTTTCCGTCACTTTTTTGTCACTTTTTTGACACTTTTTCATCGCCTTTTTCATCACTTTTTCGCAACTTTTTTTTACCCTTTTTTGTCACTTTTTTACCCTTTTTCATCACTTTTTCTGCATTTTTCATCACTTTTTCATTAATTTTCCAACACTTTTTCATCACTTTTTCATCACTTTTTCAACACTTTTTGGTCACTTTCAACACTTTTTCATCACTTTTCCAACACTTTGTCACTTTTTTAAATCACTTTTTTGTCACTTTCTCATCACTTTTTCGTCACTTTCTCATCACTTTTTTGACACTTTTTCGTCATTTTTACACTTTTTTGCCTATTTTTTATACATTTTTCAACACTTTTTTGCCTATTTTTTATACATTTTTCAACACTTTTTCGTCACTTTGTCACATTTTCATCACTTTTTCGTCACTTTTTGACACTTTTTCGACACTTTTTTGTCACTTTTCCGACACTTTTTCATCGCCTTTTCGTCACTTTTTCAACATTTTTTTTTACTTTTTCAACACTTTTTTAACACTTTTTTGTCCCTTAGTCATTACTTTCTCATCACTTTTTCATCACTTTTTCGTCATTTTGACACTTTTTCGCCTATTTTTCATACATTTTTCAACACTTTTTCAACACTTTTTTGTCACTTTTCCGACACTTTTTCGTCACTTTTTCGTCACTTTTTTGACACTTTTTCGACACTTTTTCATCGCCTTTTCGTCACTTTTTCAACACTTTTTCAACACTTTTTTAACACTTTTTTGTCCCTTAGTCATTACTTTCTCATCACTTTTTCTTCACTTAGTCATTACTTTCTCATCACTTTTTCTTCACTTAGTCATTACTTTCTCATCACTTTCTTATCACTTTTCTTCACTTTTTCAACACTTTTTCATCACTTTTTCAACACTTTTTCGGCACCTTTTCATCACTTTTTCAATACTTTTTCGACATTTTTTCATCACCTTTGTAACACTTTTTCATCACTCTTTTAAATTATATTTTCCAACACTTTTCCATCACTTGTCACTTTTCATCCCTTGTTTGTCAAGTTTTTGTCACTTTTTCATCACTTTTTTGTCACTTTCTCATCACTTGTTTGTCATGCTTTTGTCACTTATTCCTCACTTTGTCATCATGTTTTGTCATCACTTTTTCAACACTTTCTCATCACTTTTTTGACACTTGTTTGTCACTTTTTTGGCAATCATTGGTCTCTGACTAGTTATACATCCCTGTTTTTATTTTATTCATTGCTTTAAATTGCTTAATGTTTTTTCTTGTGCTCTTGTTTGACACACTCAATGTGATAGTGATGGGAGTTACGGCTCTTTTCTGGGAGCCAAGTCTTTGGAATCCATTCATTTCAAAGAGCCGTTCAAAAGACAAGCTCTTTTTAATATAAAATTTAAATAATGCTAGCCAGATAACTTACTCAGTCTAAGACGCCATTGACAAAAGGCACTTTTTTATTTGAATCATCTAAAATTACAATGGTGATATTTATACTTTGAAAAACGTTAATTGTATATACAAATATATACAATTAATAAAAAGTATTAGTTTAGTGCATCTAGCTTTGACTTTAGAGCAAAAAGTTTTCACTTGTGTTGCCTGCTCCGTTGTTGGGCTGATTCTTGTGTTACTTCGGGCGAGTTCTGGTAAAATTAATTCAGCTCTGGTTTGAACACCTTACCTTAAAGAGCCGTTCAAAAGAGCTGCTCTGTCATGAACGTCAAACAGATGTAATTCGATGTGTTTTAAACGACTATTTTCTGTTTTCATGAGACTTTTTTTATTAGGGCTGGCACAATACACTTTTGTCACGATCCGGTATCACAATACTTGGGGGCCGATCCAGTGCGCCAGCCGGCGGCCCACGGGCTGGATGATTTAATTCGGCCCCTGACTGATAGAGCACAAATTCCTGAGAATGTAAAAAAAAAAGAAGTGATCCTCCAACCAATTCCGGTGCGGAGTTATGATTTTTTAAGGAAATAACCAGTATGCTTATTCCAGGGGAATAATAACTAGGGGGAAACTTAAATTAAAAAAAAGGAAGAATTCCACACGTGTCCAGCACAGGGCACTGACATAATAAAGAGATTGGAAAGCCAATATTATCATTTATTACAATGCGAAAGTACAAAGTGCTGTATGTATGCATTAAGAATATTATATTAAATAAATAAGATAAAATGAAAAGTGACACATGGTAAGACAACAACAATTTGACATTAAACAGCAGCGGGATAATATATACAGATGTGTAGGCGTATAAAGTGATATAAAGCGATAGCAGCGGATCTAAGTGTGGACACACCACACAGTGCAAGTACAGATTACATCTATGAGTGTGTAACTAAGCTTAGAGACTTGTTTTTTGTTCATCAATCTGACGGCTGAGACTGTTCTGTCTGTTCCAGTGGCAGGATCTATGGGTCTGGATGGACCGTAGCCTCTTGTCTGAGGGGAGAGGGGTGAATAGTCTATGTCCACGGTGAGAAGGGTCAGCTGTGATCCGACCCACACACGCCTCCAGGTCCTGGAGAGATGGGAGCTCACAGCCAATCACCCTCTCAGCAGCAGCACAATGCGCTGCAGTCGGTGCTTGTCCCGGTCTGTAGTGCCGGGGAACCACACGGTGATGGAGGAGGAGAGGATGGACTCGATGATTTCCGTGTAACTGCACCAGCATCTTGGTCGACAGCTTGGGTTTCCTCCGCTGCCGTAGGAAGAACATCTTGATGAGGAAGCTGATGGTTGGCTCCCATTTGAGGTCCTGGGTAATGGTGGTGCACAGGAAACGGAAGGAGTCCATGATGGAGATGGGGGTAGAATCCTGTATCCTTCCTGAAGTCCACGATCATCTCCACTGTCTTCTGGGCGTTCAGCTGCAGGTTGTTGTGGCTGCACCAGGACACCGGTCAGTCCACCTCTCTCCTGTAGGCGGACTCATCACCGTTCGAGATGAGCCTGATGAGGGTGGTGTCAGTTTAACGGACTGGTGACTGGAAGTGCAACAGTTTGTGTACAGGGAGAAGAGCCAGGGGGAAAGTACACAGCCCTGAGGAGTTCCAGTGTTTGTAGTCCGAGTGTCCAAGACGATCTTCCCCAGCCGCCCGTGCTGTCTCCGGTCCGTCAGGAAGTCAGTGATCCACCTGCAGAGGTGGCTGGGGTATCTGGAGTGTGAGGAGCTGATGGGCGCTCATGGCGGCAGTAGTGTGTATTCAGACCCTGGGCAAGGGACAGGTCGTTCAGAGCCCAGGGGGCCTTGGGCTTATAGTTTGTGATGGCCTTAAGCCCCCTCCACACTGCTCCCGGGTCGTTTGAGGAGAATTGCTATTGGAATATACAGATTTAGCTTTTCCCATTTAGCTTTCATTTTATAAAAAGCTTCAAGAAACAAAACTTTGAGGAATACGAGTTCATACATTACTAATAATTTTACTATGGCTAGTTTGATTAGTTCATCCTTTTAACTTAAAGTAATCCTTAAACATATGAACATATTTCATTTAAGTAATAATGATTGATAAAAGTAAAGCAAAAGGATATTTTCTCCCAGCCCTACTATGTAGACAATGATAAACTCAGTACACAGGCTACGGCATGATTACTTTTTTTAAACTTATAAATGAATTCAAATCTGAGTGAATTGAATAAACTTATTTGTTTATAGCAACACTATATATTAGATATAATTATTTACAGTTTGTTATCTTACTTTCACAATCCTGTTTCCTGCTCTGTGAGCTGCACCTGGCGTTGCTGTGGAGAGAACACAGGCTCCAGACAAACACAAAACAAGACCTGACCTTCTGCTGTTGTTGCTTTGATAATGGGCTCACTGTGTCTTCACACTGTGAACACAGCCTAGTTTCATCTGGAAAATCCGTGTATGAGGCCGATCGTTGTTGAAAGTCTGGACCGGACCGTTCTGGTCTACTTTAACCCCTGCAACATATTTAAAACATAACATGGGCATTTCCAATACCTTTGACACACACACACATACTGTATATTTTTCCAAATATTACATATATTTGTATAAAGGTAGGAAAATGGTTTACTTCCTACCTCACAGACAGGACGTTCATGGTAAGTGTGGATACCTGCTCCTCTAAGGTCCACAAAATTACATGTGGTGTGCCCCAGGGTTCAATTTTAGGCCCAGTGCTTTTTAACCTGTTTATGCTCCCTCTTGGTGATGTCATCAGGAAACGACATCACCAATAGATGCACTTTTTTAACTGTATTTTAGATATCAAATCCTGGATGGCAGAAAACTTTCTCCAGCTTAACCAGGACAAAACTGAAATGATAAATCATCGCCCCTGAGAGAGAAACTTTTATCCAAACTACAGTCACTGTCTATTAATCCTTCCTCACAGGTGAAGAACCTGGGCGTGATTTTTGACTCTTTATTGTTACTCTTTTATTCCACACATTAAGAATATCACAAGTCCACCCATTCTCTCTCGGGCCAACACGGAGACGCTCATGCATGCTTTTATCACCAGTCGTCTCGACTACTGTAATGCCCTGCTTTCTGGTCTTCCCAAAAAGAGTATCTCAGGTTTACAACTTTTACAAAACTCAGCAGCTCGTGTCCTGACGAAGACCAGGAGGCGGGACCACATTACACCGGTTTTAGAATCGCTGCATTGGCCCCGTGTGTTTCAGGATCAACTTTAAAGTTCTTTTAATGGCAGGGGTCTCCTAGTTATTCCTAAAGTCGACAAAAGACTCATGGTGAGGCGTCTCGCCCTCGCCTCTGGAACGACCTGAGGAGGAGCTCAGGGCTGCAGAGAACAAAAATGTTTTTAAGAGCAGGCTCAAGACCCACCTTTTTAGCTTAGCTTTTAACTGACTAATCTATTTATTTAGTCCTAACATATAAAATATATGAGAGGGTGTGCCATTGTTTGAGGGCACATTGTTTTAAATGTTGTAATCTGTAAAGCACTTTGTGATACCTTTCAGTATGAAAAGCGCTTTATAAATAAAGTTTGCTTGATACTTTTTTAAACATTTGGCATAAAATATCAATTATGAGAATAAATCTTTTTTTTTTTTTTTTTAATTCACATTATTTTATCTAATTATCATTTATCTAAACTGATTCTCCCTCACATGAGTCTCTTCCTCTGGTCTCATCTATTGCTCATAGAGAATTTTAGGAGAAATAAATGAGAACGTTTGAGCCGCAAACTGGTCAGATATGAGTAATCATCAGGCAGTCTCTGTAGAGAAATGATCTACTCACGAACAGCTCTTTGAAAACAACAGTTCCTATAGATTTGGGCCCATGTCAGAGCTGCGTGTTCTGGCTGTGCTGATGGAGGATGTTTGTGTGTCCAGCTCTGTAATCTGCTGTAATCTGTGTGCCCTGGTGTAAACACCACTGTGCTGCACACTGAGCGCGCTCACCACCAGGATAAATGTAGCTTCAGTTGTGCGCTGGACCAAAACATGTCACATACCTGCACTGCCCACACGGACCTTCATCTCCAGCAGAATCTTTGGCATGTGCTTTGCAACATTCATGACCCAATGAGCTCTTTTCCACAGATCAGATCTCATTCAGTAGGTTTACATGTGAAGCCTAATCTGACTACGTTACAGATTTGACTCCGATCTGTCTTGTCCCAGTCACATGACAGCCACCGATCTGAATGTCCTTTGGCAGCAGCAGAGAAGCGGCGCAACTCCCGGCCAGCAGGGGGCAGGAGGGTGGATGGCTTTGTGCACTATTTCCGGCTGACCTTTGGCTGCTATGTGCCAGGGTTCAAGCTCCAATCCACCTAAAACTCTTAAACAGATGCTGTTAGAGCTGTTAAGTGTGATGTCACACCAATGGGTGAGGAAAGCCCTTTTCTTTGGTCCTCATGGCGGGGAGCTGACATTAAAGTAATACCCCCCCCCCCCTTTTTCTATAAATCGCTATGATGTGACAACGCTGGGGTAGGCAGCATATTTTTAACCAGGCTGGTTTATGTATATCAGAAATAAAAAGTGGGAGCCTACATCTATGAATGACAGGCCCTGGAGCTCTGTGGAGGCCCGTAGCCGGTCCGACTCATGAGGGCAGGGTTTCCGCTGTTTGCCCTTTTAAAGAACAGGCTTCGCAGGAGATTAGGCATGTTAATTTCACAGACCACTCAGGTTCATTACTATGAATGGGGCTGAAGGGGACCTGCTGCATCACACACAATGTCAAGCTACAACTCTTCTGATGAAATAGTTATGCTATTTATTTGTTTATTTGGTCGGGACAGTGCATGTTAAGGAACGTACATGGATCTCATGCATGCAAACAAACAACCTTCATTATAGCCTTGGGCTAATTTTTCGTCCTTTGTCCCGTATGCGAACTCTGAAACATGCTCTCATTCAGCCTAGCCTTGTCCATGTTTTCAGTGGTTGGGGACATTTATATATTGAAAATTAGCATTCATTGTGTATGGAAACAATTATTTCATAATTAATGTCAGAAAAGCATTACTAAAGTCAATGCAATATTTCTGTGCTTCCCTCACTGCTCCTACAGGTCGCCCCAGCAACATTGGGGATGAGTCAAATGCACAGAACAAATTATCCTACGGGGATTAACAAAGTATACCTTACTTGTTGTTTTCGTATGATCAGCGCTACATTAACTGTAGCTCTGATGAAGTCTTTCTGTCTCATGGCTCAACACACATTCTCAGTGCTGATCCATCCACTAAAATGAGCTCTCCTGTCGTCCGTGTTGGAGTAGTCGTACACAGCTTTACTGATCAATGACAGTCGTCCATTAGAAACAGCACAATGTTATGTGTTGCTGTGGTTTGGCAGCCTGACAGTTTGTCAGTAAAAAAAAGCCAGATCTTTTATCTCAGTCAATTTTACCCAGAACTGCTCTGAACAAACACTAAATCAGCCTGACAACAGAACAGGTAACACCAGTGAAAGCTTTCAGCACTGAAAATGATAAGTCAGACAGCTGTAGCCTTTGTCATTAACTGTGGCACAAGATTTTATTCACACTCACGGTTTTCAGAGCGTAAAATCAGTCCCATTGTAAGGTGCTTGTTAGCAATTTTGTTATAAATCATCAGGCAGGCTTCATCTAAAAAAATATCAAAAAGAGCCTGACTTTTGAATAGGTCTTTAAAATGATCTGAAAGTCTCGGCTCCCAGTAAAGAGCCATGAATCCCGTCTCTACTCAATACCAGATCTTGGATTTGTCTCACCCCATTTCACCGTGTGCTGTTTTGTCAGAGTAAATGAGAAAACAGAATAATATTCGTGTGTGTGACCTTTTGTCTTTTTGGCCAAGCGCTGTGCAATGAGTCATGGTCACTAAAGGCTAATCCTCAGGTGCAACAGAAACATAGCTCCCAAAAATAACATTCTTTATACCATGGTCTGGGTGAATACTCGATTCTGATTGGCTGGTGGGTGCTAACAAGCGTGCATTATTTTGGTATAACCGCACACGTAGTCCGGTAGTTAAATCACTGGGATATCACTCCGCTGTGGGCATCGCCATAGCAACGCATGACACAGCTGAATCAGATAAACACGTAATTAGTGACTGACAGGAACGTATGAGATGGATTTTGTTTAATTTCAACGTTTTTGGCCAAAACAAAATGTTTGATAAATGGGAAGTAGAGGAGAGTGAGCAGCTAGGTTAGCTACTGTTAATAAAATATGAGCTTTCCATTTCTATTGAAAACGGTTAAGGCTATTCATCATTTTCAGGCGTACATAAAATGATCCTGCATTTAAACATATTTGTCTGGATTAGTAAAGTCAAACATAAAAGTTTCAGTTCGTGGGGCCCAGGTGTGAGCGACTCCACCGCAGCTGTTTCCATAAACAGTTGAGCTCGTTGAGCTAGCTAGCTAGCTTCAGGTTAAACAGCGTAAAAGTGAAATAACTCCTGCCCACGAGTGCCGCATATCGGTGTTTACTTCCAGGGAAAAGTGCCGGGTTAGTCCTGTTGTGTTGTGATTCTGTGCTGATGTTGTTTGGTTGAGCCTGACTGAGATCCTCGTAATAGCTGCGGAGAAAGACTCGCTCTGAGACGAGCCTTCAGTGACCGGCTAATAACCCACAGAAAATAGTCCCGGTGGTCTGGCATATTTAGTGAGTTTAGTAAATGAAACAAATACTTATTATAAATGTTACGTTTGTGGGACCATGGTATAAGCGGATTAAACAACTCGGAGCCGTGCATTCGACGGTTATAATGCACTTCGCTGCGCCTCGTGGTGTTCTTGACTCCGCGTCGTGCATTATAACCGTCGAATGCACGGCTCCTCGTTGTTTAATCCTTACGTAGTGCACTGGTTCTCAACCTGCTTGGGACGCCCTCGGAGGTTGTGAGATCATTTCGGTGGGTCACCAGATCATATGGGAGTAGTCAACATAGTCAATGCCACAAATGCAGAAAAAAGAATCAATGCATATTTCTTCGGACTTGCAAACATTTCATCAAACTTTAGAGCAAAAAAATGTGGTAAAACTTCTGCCAAAATTGCAGCCGAATACCTATGTCTTACAGGAACAGGCCACCGTTCTTCCATACTGAGATATGTTCTTACCTGAGTTTAGACGAGTTGATGTGTACCTGTCTGGTCTTTGTGCCCGTGGAAGAGCTCGGTCGCTTCCAACTTCACCCCCATTTGGAGCTACAGGAATACATTGGGAGAGGCCAAATGCTAACAACATCTTTGGTCGTTTTGCATGACTGAGCACACGCACACAGACAAAACAGTTACACATCAACTCGTCTAAGCTCAGGTAAGAACATATGGAAAAACAGAAAAACGGTGGCCTGTTCCTTTAAAGAAGAACTAAGTAACGTGTTTACCTAAATCCTTTTCTTAGTCCCTCTGGGGTTAATCCAAGTGTTATTTGGATGATTGGGGGGTCTTTCATCTCCCCCTGGTGTCTCAGGCCAAAAAAACACAGTTGCAACTTTTCCTGCTCTGACCCGGAGGCCCCAATACACACTCATGGAATCATAAAGAGGGCAAAGCTAACTGCGGGCTAGCGCCACTTAAACAGTATTTACAGCCAAGTTTGAGTGAAAAAAAGTATTTCCATTGTGTAATTGGATGTACAATATCCCTCTCTCCCATGGCCTTTTAACTCAGTGTAGTATTTACTCTCAAGGACAATTAATGAGTAAAAAAACATAACATGCTGCGACACCTGCAGTGGTGCTTATGACCTCTAGGGGCATGAGCTACTTAGTACTGCTTTAAAATGTGATTTTAGAATTTACCAACATTCCTATACATTTATATTTAATTCCAGTTTGAACCTAATGCTTTTGAATGATATTTAAGGCCTTGATTTTGGCAAGATAATGGCTTTTAAAGGGACTATAAGGAGTTTAAAAATGTTAAAATTAAGTATTTTCCTCCCCCTACATGTTCCAGCCATGTCCTAATGTGTAGAATGAGCTCAGACCTGTTCACCACAACTGCCTTTAAAATCCTATACGTCACTCAAAAATGTGTCACTTCGGCCCGAATTGCCGTCATGCACGAGCTTAATATAGAAGGTGCAGTTACACATATGGCCTGAGGTGGCAGTAGTGAGTATAAAATGGCAAACTTGTTTCCAGCCCCTTTAATGCCCTGCGGAAACCCTGTTGAATAGAAACAGAGCCAAAGACAGTAAACCTGATACTTAATGAGGGTTTGTGACTAAAAAGGTTGCGGTGGCACTGCTTTAGTCTGCACCAAACAAGAATATAAATGCAACACTTTTGTTTTCGCTCCCATTCATCATGAGCTGCACTCAAAGACATGGCGCTTTTTTCTCCTTTGACTTGTGGCGTATCAAGAGTAAACGCAGGAATATTGCACAGGGCAGAACGGTAAATAAAAGGACACTCCGGCTTTGGTCCGGGTCAGTAAACCAGTCAGTATTTGGTGTGACCACCATTTGCCTCACGCAGTGCAGAGCATCTCCTTCACACACAGTTTATTTGTTGTGATTGTGAATGCACATAGACTCCGAGACCGTGAGGCCCGTTGTTGTGCCACGACCATCCCCTCATGTTGCAGGGTGATCATGCACGGCCCCATGTTGCAAAGATCTGTGCACAATTCTTGGAAGCTGAAAACATCCCAGTTCTTGCGTAGGCAGCACTCGCCGGACATGTCCCCCACTGAGCACTTTTCTTAGTCCCTCTGGGGTTAATCCAAGTGTTATTTGGATGATTGGGGGGTCTTTCATCTCCCCCTGGTGTCTCAGGCCAAAAAAACACAGTTGCAACTTTTCCTGCTCTGACCCGGAGGCCCCAATACACACTCATGGAATCATAAAGAGGGCAAAGCTAACTGCGGGCTAGCGCCACTTAAACAGTATTTACAGCCAAGTTTGAGTGAAAAAAAGTATTTCCATTGTGTAATTGGATGTACAATATCCCTCTCTCCCATGGCCTTTTAACTCAGTGTAGTATTTACTCTCAAGGACAATTAATGAGTAAAAAAACATAACATGCTGCGACACCTGCAGTGGTGCTTATGACCTCTAGGGGCATGAGCTACTTAGTACTGCTTTAAAATGTGATTTTAGAATTTACCAACATTCCTATACATTTATATTTAATTCCAGTTTGAACCTAATGCTTTTGAATGATATTTAAGGCCTTGATTTTGGCAAGATAATGGCTTTTAAAGGGACTATAAGGAGTTTAAAAATGTTAAAATTAAGTATTTTCCTCCCCCTACATGTTCCAGCCATGTCCTAATGTGTAGAATGAGCTCAGACCTGTTCACCACAACTGCCTTTAAAATCCTATACGTCACTCAAAAATGTGTCACTTCGGCCCGAATTGCCGTCATGCACGAGCTTAATATAGAAGGTGCAGTTACACATATGGCCTGAGGTGGCAGTAGTGAGTATAAAATGGCAAACTTGTTTCCAGCCCCTTTAATGCCCTGCGGAAACCCTGTTGAATAGAAACAGAGCCAAAGACAGTAAACCTGATACTTAATGAGGGTTTGTGACTAAAAAGGTTGCGGTGGCACTGCTTTAGTCTGCACCAAACAAGAATATAAATGCAACACTTTTGTTTTCGCTCCCATTCATCATGAGCTGCACTCAAAGACATGGCGCTTTTTTCTCCTTTGACTTGTGGCGTATCAAGAGTAAACGCAGGAATATTGCACAGGGCAGAACGGTAAATAAAAGGACACTCCGGCTTTGGTCCGGGTCAGTAAACCAGTCAGTATTTGGTGTGACCACCATTTGCCTCACGCAGTGCAGCACATCTCCTTCACACACAGTTTATTTGTTGTGATTGTGAATGCACATAGACTCCGAGACCGTGAGGCCCGTTGTTGTGCCACGACCATCCCCTCATGTTGCAGGGTGATCATGCACGGCCCCATGTTGCAAAGATCTGTGCACAATTCTTGGAAGCTGAAAACATCCCAGTTCTTGCGTAGGCAGCACTCGCCGGACATGTCCCCCACTGAGCATGTCTGGGATGCTCTGGATCGGCGACAGCGTGTTCCAGATCCTGCCAATATCCAACTTCGTATAGCCATTGAAACGGAGTGGACTAACATTCACAGGCCACAACCATCACCCTGATCCACTCTATGAAGGAGATGTGCAGCACTGTGTGAGGCAAATGCTCACACCAGATACCCACTTGTTTTCCATTTCAGGGACGACCTTGTGAGACTCACTGGGAGAATGCCCAGAATAAACTGTGACCGTCTTGAAGAGTTTAAACTATATAACGTGGAGTTATTTCACACTTTTTTGTTTCCATAATCCCATGTGTTCACAAATAGTTTAATGTCTTCAATGACACACAATAGAAATGGTGTTGAAAATAAACATACAACATACAAAAAGTGTTTTCAGACCTTTGACTGGTAATATACTTTGGCTCCTACAGGTGCTCACTGTCATTGTCTCCTTGGGCAAATACAAATACGGAGTTTACCGCAGAAATACCCAGAGTGTACTGCAGAAATAGGGGGTTTATTCCAGAAAACCTACTTTGTTGCACAAAGTAGTATGCTCTGTTATGAAGCTTAGGTATTAATTCAACCTGGGAGACACATTTCAGCATTACCTGCCTCCAACCAGTGAGCGTTTCCGTGAGGGCCACACCTCCACCTCAGCCCATCGGCGCAGAGCCTCACCTCCGTGGCAGCCAATCATCGCCCTCGGTCCTGCTTTTAAGCCTCTAGCAATCATGGTTCGTTCGCTTCCCAGCTGTGCTGTGACCCGCCTCCACCCCATCTCCGCCTCTTCCATCAACGGCTTCTCCCTGCTGCATCTTCACGGGTCTTTCATACCACCACCAGTGTCCAGGCTCCGGGGAAGACATCCCTAACTCCAACCTGTCCAACCACACTGACTAGAGTTCTCACATCGATGTCTACCAACGGGATCTGCTCGCCAAAAAGCTAATATTCTGTTAATAAATCTTCATAATTGCTGCTTTTGTCTGTCTGAGTCCATCCAGGTTGAAATAACTTCAGGGTTAAAGGTGCCCCCACACACAGAGGGCCCTTCGCTGACCTCAGCATTGTAGTAAATGGACTCCTCGCTTTTCTACCTGGTGGAGCCATTAGTGGGCGCTCAGGGAGCGACTGGGAGTTGGTAAAAGGGTGCGCCAATCATGGTCAGGTGTGGCGCTGGAAGAGCACACGGCTTTTGACCGGGCTCGTTTTTACTACTAAAACAACAATAATTTAATTTACCTTGGAGCACGCGTTCATCAGCAGCAGCAAAAGCGCCACTACCACATGTCAGAAACCGTGTGCTCTTCCACCTGACCATGACTGGTGCACCCTTTTACCAACTCCAAGTCGCTCCGAGAGCTCCCACTAATGGCTCCACCGCTACCTTTATCAGGCCCAAAGTGCTTTACAGTAAGGAACCAGTCACCCATTCACACTCTCATACACAGGCAAGTAGGGTGAGGTGTCTTGCCCATGGACACAAAGACAGTGTGCATTTGCAAGAGCAAGGATTCGAACCCACAAGCTTCCGATCACGAGACGACCCACTTTACCAACTGTGCCACCGTCACCCCAAGTTTTTGAAAGTTTTCCTCTCTCAGTCGTGTCTAATACACAGCCAGAGCAGAAACTTGACATGACATTGTGGTACATTTACAGGATTCATCTCATCCTGTTGCAGCACTATCACGGTGTCTAAAAACTGTTCGTCGTGGCTATAATCGTACAATCTCAGCATGTCAGATTTCACCCATTGAAATATGTGTATGTAAATATTTGCAGAAACTGAAATAGATGCACTGCTGTTTCACTCTTCCTTGTACAGTATTGTCTATCTGCACAATGGCATTCAGGCCCTCACCTCACAGCCCTCGATATCGCTCCATTACCCACTGGCCTGCAACATGTTTCCTGGCCACTGGGGGTAGCTCTTCCTTTTCCCCTGCCCTGCTCGGGCCTGCAGACTGCAGCAGAGCGGATCAGCGTGGGAATAACAAAAGGCTGTGTGTGTGATCCTCCGTATCCCCAGCTCGCCTCGCTGCTCGTTCCAACTGGCACCAGGCTGTTACCGCCACCATTCCGCCGGATTAGCCCACACCTGCCGAAAGCCGCGGCGCAGATACATGCTCTTGACGCGCACAGCCCTGGGATCCATCCGTCAGACTCCTGTGCTCACGCGCCGCCGTCTCTCTCCTTCAGCGACCACAGAGCTCTCAAACATATAATAACACTGTTCCAGCGTCACAAACTTACCACTGGTGTTTGTAGTTTTTGAGGAATCCTGTGCGCTCCGGTCGTTTCCTCTTCTCCTGCTAAGAACGCACTGATCTGCAGTTTGCACAGGTGGGAGTCTCGGGCTGCGTCCGAAACCGTCAAATTGTAGCCTCTAAGCACTAACACTGGCAACTAATCCTTCACCTTTCATGGGGTCAACTGTTAGATCTCTATGCAGTTAGTGAACTAGAGCTTCAGCAGCATTTTGAACAATCCGACCGTCCTTAAACAGTGGAAGGGGAAGTGACATCACCAACAGCTGTTTTTTCTTCTTCTTTAAAGTTATTGGTGGAGTGCAGGCCAAACAAAAGTGCATGTCGCCCCCTACTGGGTTAGGTATAATTAAAGAAATCGGGCGGGTTTTCGTACATTCTAGTATTCTTGTATATTAATGAGGGCTTGACTTTGATTGACAAGCCGTTAGCATCCAAGCTAAAGGCACAGGCATGACCAAACTACACGCCCCGCGAGGGCCGAGTCTACAGTGCAGATCCCGCCCCTTTTGCCCTTTTTAAGAACATGCTTTTCAGACACAGTTGCCTTAGCCAATCCCTGTCTGCACCTTTCTCCAGCTCACACTCTCTTTAAGATCAGCGCCTGCCCATGTGACTGCAGATCATTTACAGCGATATTTCATCAAGTTTTAATCAAGAGGCTAAAGTGAAGCGGTCTAAGCGCACTTGTGTGTCTGCCCGGGTGCTCCACTGCTGCCCTCACTGCATTTACCTTTCTTTAGTGTTGCTCCTGATGCAGACTGTCATTAAACAGCAGTAATTTGCCGTGAAAGATGCCTGCACTGTGATTGCCGTTTAATAACCATATCTCTGCAAGTATTTGACCAATCTTCACCAAACAAACAGCAATTTAAATCATGTGAACAGGAGCACAGCCTTAACAGTTAAATGGACTAGAACAAGGGATTAGATGGAAGTCGACATTTCTATACTTGCTACTGCCACCTGAGGTCTTCACGTAATTGAAGAAACAACTTTTGGAGTGACAGTGCAGGATTTCAGTTGTTGTGACAGTTGTGGTAGGTCTGGCTTCATTCTACACATTAGGACATGGCTGGAGCAAGGCATCATTTTTACATTTTTAAACTCTGTCTAGTCCAGGGTGTCAAACTCATTTTGGGTCGCGGGCCGATATTCAGCTCCGACAGCAGGTCGCGGGCCGCATATAATAGAGAACATTTTTCAAATAAATGAATAATAATAAGCTGTGATTTGGTCAAAGCCCCAACTTGACTGTAGCTTCATTAATAACAATGGCTTACACTTGTATTGCACTTTACAAGCCTGTGTCACAAGTTCCTCAAAGTACTACATAGTCAATTATTCAATCACTTCATACTCGGTAGTGGTAAGCTGTTATTGAAGCCACAGCCGCCTTGGGCTGTGAAGCCACGTGGTAAATGGACAGTCCATTTACCACGTGGCTATATAATGTGTTGTTCATATCCTGAGCTCTTGTTATGTCAGTTCTCTCTGCTGGACGAAAAAATTCACTCCAGCGTGAGCTCAAAGATGTGCTGAAAGGAGGTCAGAGTGTCTGAAGCGCCAGCAGATTGAGTGCCTACATCTCCTAAAAGTTCGCTAAACTCCGGGAATTATGTATTTCTGCGATAAAGACCAACCAGACTCATGAGACAGTTTAGTTTAGTTTTTTGTGTGCAGAAGTGCACAAATTTATTTGAGCAATTTTACATTCATGTTATCTTCCAAAATTCATAGTGTGGATGCTCAAAATGGAGTCGGCTGAAGCAATGAGCTTATAAGTGCCGACCCCATGTTCAATTCAATGTACATGTACATAACATAATCAATTATTAGGTCTGGATCACATTGACTTTTGATACAAGTCTTTCCTGAGCTAAACAGATACAGATTTTTAACGTTACAATCATCAGTTTTAAGCTTCACACAAAATTTGCCATGAAGAGTTTTTAAATACATAACACAGCAGCTTTGTACATTTGTTACAGATGTTTGTAGAATATAGAACACTGGAATATATATGGAAATACGAGTCAGATACGTTATATTTAAGGTTAGCAACTAACGTTAGCATTTTTTCATCGTATACCGTACCATTTATATTGAAGTCGTTTATTCACAAAAAACACGCAGCACACGACTGAAACATCTGATTTCATTCAGTCGTGTTGTTTAGTTCAAAGACCTGTCGCTGTCAGGCTCTTCTCCGACTCTCGTAGAGTAGACCATATAGACTCTATACGGTCTGACCCGTTTAGTGACCATCGATGCTCACTTCTTTTCGAGATGCATTGTGGGAAATTTCGAGTGCACTACTTTTTTTTCTCTGGACATTCGGACACCCCTACAAAATGGCTTGACCACTACATCGTACACTATATAGGGAACAGCCTGAGACTCTGCTGACATGACAGACTGTAAAAATCACTGAGAAAGGTTTTCTGTTTCCTCTTTGATGTGTTCATTAGTCTGGGGAGTGAAGCAGATCTTCCTGCTTTAGCTATAAGGACAGATTTGCTACATCTGTGCCACAGAGCTGGTTATATCACATGAACGTACGTCTCTGGGGCCGTGTTTTAACTTTTATCTTCTTGAGCAATGATTATGAATACATAAAAATGGCACTGTCAATCAGTTGTCTTTCATTTTCATCCTGAGTAGAGATATTGTTACATGTTGTAGCACTGCATAGTCCTGCTTCGGTGTTCAATATGGCCGCCAGAACTATGCATGATGTCATTGGAAACGCATGTATAGGGTTTCTGGAAGGATTTCACTGCTGGCGGACCCTCTCACTGGAAAACCTACAAAACAATTGAGCATTCCAGAGGTCACCGTGATCGAAAGCAAAGGTGCCATGCTGACCACACATACAGCCACAGTAAAAGGTCAGTTACGCACAGTGTTTATTTTTTTCGTATTTAAGTTCCATAATGCACTGATCACCTGTTATCCCCATGGTCCCGGCGAGCACCTTCTGCATCGACTGAACCCCTGGGGCCGCACCATAGTCATGATCTCAAATTATCAAACGGAGAAGATCAATGTTGCAAACGCACAGAATATTGTTTTACAGCTCTGTGGTACTTGAGAATCAAAAAATTCCATTTGCTTAATAGGATCAAAAGTCCTTCGTGCCAAAGCTGAAAAGATTTCCTTTCTCCTCCTTCCAGAACATTACAGTCAAATAAAAAAATCTGTGTGAGAAGTGGCGTGACCCCAATATTCCTCATTGTATTGACCCTCCGCAAAGTGTGAGCATTAGCCGCGGTTTTGGACACCAATCCTGAAGCGAGCGTTTGCGGACTGAACTCTTTGACGGGGCCACTCCGCTCTCTCAGACGGTGCGGTTGCCATGACAACATCAAAGAGAAAGTCATAAAAACACAGTTTTTTAGAAATGGAAATGAGCCGTTGTTCTATAAGCCCCTCTGTTGTTTTCAGCCCACTTCAATCTCCATATTTCTCCTTAATAATCACTTTTATTTCCACTACCAGGCTGAGCAATCTCTTTATATTGGCCTATAGTCTCGGGGATAATAATTTACGAACCGTAAGACTGAAAAGGACCCACATTTGGATTTTCACTTTGTTATGACCCACCAAAAATACATATATTTCCCGAGGACATGGGAGAATGAAATAGGAATCCAACGTTTCGAATGATTTTAAAGCTCTTTGTTGGGAGTTTCTGATGAGTGCAATTAGAATACTAGATTTCTGACTGACAACCCTCTAGCGTAATTATAATTTTCTGCACTGTCAACCCTGAATCATGCAGTTTTCAAAGCGTGAAAGTCTCCCCGCTCAGCAGTCTGCAACCTTCAACTTCAGAAGAGCCACTTGGGTCTGTTTCAAACCAAAATGAAGGCTCAATTAGTCATGTTTGAATACATGTAATGTCAAATCTTTCAAACTGTATTGGTTGTATTAAGAGGAAATATAGGGGGGTCTGGAGGGTCCTTCCTTCCCTGGAAAGTTTGAACGAATCATTTATCAGTGATAAGCGCCTCCTTTGTTTGAAGTAGAACAGTTCAGTCTGGCTCTAGAGCCCATTGTTCTGTTGTCACTGCAGTGACAGGAGCTGCTGCAGAGTCACATGAGCACGATGACAGCTCCAAATACTTTGACGAGTTTGTCACTAAATGATTGCTTTGCTTTATGGAATTAATGTAAAAATCAATTAAATTACATGTAATATTTCATCCGTCTCTGTTCTGCCTCTTTGCTGCAGACTGTTATACATGTTTTGTCTTCACTGAATGATAAGCTATTATCATTGCTCTGCTAATGTTTGCACAGTGGATACTTACTAATGGAAATCTGCACCACATGCACTTTCATAACATACTGTGTACTATTGTAATGGTTCAGAGTCATTTACTTTGACTATCACTTTGACTGATTGATTTATATTTCCTATGCAATTAAAATAGGCTAATGAAAAATGTTACGTACTAAGTCCCTCATTGTCCTGCTTTGTCCCTCTGAAAAATGCTTCATGTTGGCTGGTTATGATCTGGTTACCCTATAGCACATGTGTCAAACAGGCGGCCTTCGGGCCAGATCCGGCCCGCGAGCTGCTTTAATCTGGCCCCTGCCTTGTAGACCATAAATTCCAGAGTATATATAAAAAAGGAAGTCTCTAGCCCATTCCTGTGCGGAGTTATGATTTTTTAAAGAATAACCAACACATTATAGCCACCTGGAAAATGGTCAGTCTGACCCTGGGCAGCTGTGGCTTCATTGGAGTGTGGAGTCAATGAATAATGACTACTATGTAGCACTTTGAGAAACGCTTGACACAGGTTTGTAAAGTGCAAAACGTCTGGCGATACTCACACAGCTCATTATTGTTATTCATTTATT
The DNA here is from genome assembly GCF_951799975.1 of Gobius niger. Classification (NCBI taxonomy): domain Eukaryota; kingdom Metazoa; phylum Chordata; class Actinopteri; order Gobiiformes; family Gobiidae; genus Gobius; species Gobius niger. Next base: position 34,866,958 of record NC_136856.1, read on the forward strand.
GGAAACATCATCAGTATTTTCCTGTTTACATTATATGTGGCCCGCGACCCACTGTGACAGCTGACTTTCGGCCCACGACCCGAATGAGTTTGACACCCACAGACTCCGCAACACGAACTGATAGCGTACATCCAAGGGGCCCATGTCCGCAGCCTGGAGACTCGTTGGGGACTAGAGTCACTGCTGGTCACGGGAGATGTCTCTGATATGTCCTCTGGCAATAAGGCCAGTCTCCAGGTAGTCTCCGAGAAAACCAACAGGTTCGACTCCAGCTGAGTCTCTGCATGTTCTCCAAGAGGTCTACATGGTTCCAAGCAGCTGTGGCTACGTTGCGAACACGATTTGGACAATTAGTATTCGCAACACAACTGCTTGAGACCGTGGAGACCACATGGAAACTTCAAGTCTCCATGCAGTCTTGAATTAGTCTCCAGGCCGGTGAGCTGGGCCCTGTAGCACAGAGGTGGGCCATCTCCGGCCCCCCAACCACTTTTAACCGGCCTTTGACTCTTTCTAGAATTTGGATAGTTTTTTCTGCATTGTCCCACACTGAACTGTGCAGCAGAGTATCAGAGACACCATTTCCATCCTGCAAGTGTGGGCTGTAAGGCTCAGAAATGTTTAACTTACATTTTTTAAATAAATGTGTTTAATTCAAAAGTGACACAACAAAACTCCTAAGTCAATGCAGTTTGAATGAAAAGGAGCAGCGTGTCTTTTATTTACTTTTGACAATATTTTCAATTACCAAAAGAAAGAAAGACGGTAGAGCAGTCATCGTTGGGGCGGCCCTCTAACTGATCAATCTTATAAATACACTTCATCAGTTGACTTTTGTCCATCAAAGCTCAAAAGAGCCACGCCTGGGGTTGAAAATAAAGAAGACTTTCTGCAATACCAGGCACTCCGCCAAACAGCAAAAAACAATATCCAATAAATAACTTAAACAATGTGGTCAATGTTATAGGGTTGAACACGTAGAAACAGGAAATGCACTTTTACACACTGTTCTCTTTTTTAGTGGGTGAAATCAAAGGCATAACACATTTTCTATAAACACAATCAGTGATACCAGTAAGTTTCAAGATCAATGGAAACTGCAATATTTTTTCACTGATTTTAACAACATTGGACGGACACTAACGTTATGTGAAGAGGCAAATGCCTAAATAATAATAAATAATAATATATGTTTCAAGTCAATTTTCAACGACAACATTGTTGACACTTTTTGAAACACTGTTGCCGCAGATCGATCGTCTTTTATCGGATTGAAGACCGAAACGTTAAAATCTCAACTGTTTCGATCTTTCCAAGGGAAGTCGGATTTACAGCTGTTCGCTACGCAACAACTAAAAAAAGAAAAGAAGTGCAATAATATATATGAAATGTCCAGATCCTGACTCTTGACGTTTTTCATGGTCATTTATTTCACTTCTGTTCATCACAGAGCGACTAAAATCACACATAATGTGTATTAGATTGTCTAGTTTCATAATAAATAAATAAAACAGTTTTTCCGTTTTTGGCACGCCCTTTTGCATTTCCCTTTATATTAAGAAAGCTGTTCACATTGCTTACATTCAAATAAATATTGTTTTAAATTATTATTATTACTACTATGTTTTCATTAAGCTTAATTTACAGAAATAATTCATTATTGGCGATGTCTGAAGAGCGGACAATTCAGGTTTTGAATTCCAAAAGTGCTTATGAACAGATAATTCCAGTGCCATTGGACTAAAAGCTGTAAAAGAGCAACATCAAGACCATTTTCCACTGTAGTTGATAGAGTATTGCTAATTGAATCGATGCCTCGTGGGGTTTTTCAATAAGACACCGCAATGTGAATGTATGAGCTAATTTGGAAACTGCTAAATTGGAAATCGGCCCACTTAAGCCCACTAACTCATTCAATGATAGTAACATTTACTGAATCTTGAGGCGCTGTGGCTTATTCTGTCAAAGTGCCTGTCTCGTAAACAAGAGATCCTGGGAGAGGTAGAGGGATCCATGCCCTCATTCTCCGTCTTGGACTCACTATGACTTTTGTGATGTTAAAAGTATGTACAGTGGTAAACTGTCTCTGTGCTGCAAAAGGCCAGTGCGCTCAGCCCTCCTAGAAAACCCCCTGATTATTTCTTCCACACCAGTAATCACAATAAAGTTACTTGTCCAAGTCACTGTGAGTTACTATTCTGTCACTTTCTTTTGTAAGTTTAAGTAACTATAACTTTACTTACTTATAACTTTATAAGTAACTAACAGACTATGTTACTTTTTAAAAGAGTAATCAGAAATCAGTAATCGGATTTCTTTTTCAAGTAAGAATAGGCCACCGTTTCTACATACTGAGATATGTTCTTACCTTAGCTTAGACGAGTTCTTTAGGACCTGTCTGATCTTCACCCGCGCCTTCAGTCACGTAAACACAGCGCAGACAGCGTTAGCATTTAGCCTCTCCCCCTCTCCACTATAGCTCCAAACAAGGTGAAGATAGAAGCTACCAAGCTCTTCCACGTTTTCCCTATTTAAAGATGGTTACGTGATTAAACATTGTGGATTTTCGAAGCCAGGGGTGTCAAACATACGGCCCGCGGGCCTGATCCGGCCCGCCAGATGATTTAATCCGGCCTCTGCCCTGTAGAGCCGAAATTCCAGACTGTGTAAAAAAAAAAGTAAGTCTCTGTTCTAAGCGTATTAAGGGGGGAACTATATTGTAAGCCGTAATAATACCAGGAGTAGTTAGACATTTGCGCAGTAACATCCACATTGTTTACTTTTGTGTAATTATACCATATTTAAATAGGGAAAACGTGGAAGAGCTTGGTAGCTTCTATCTTGACCTGTTTTGGAGCTATAGTGGAGAGAGGGAGAGGCTAAATGCTAACGCCGTCTGCGCTGTGTTTACGTGACTGAAGGCACGGGTGAAGATCAGACAGGTCCTAAAGAGCTCATCTAAGCTCAGGTAAGAACATATCTCAGTATGTAAAAACGGTGGCCTATTCCTTTAACACAATAGTCCCATTTATCTCAAATATTGTTCACAAACGTGATTGAGATGCTCCGTCTTGACACATACATTAAAAGCGTGTTCCAGTTCCTGCCAATATCCAGCAACTACGCACATCATCCTTATGAAGGAGACGCCCTGCACTGTGTGAGGCAAGTGAACCTCCCCCAACAAAGCCAGACTGAACATGTCAGAGTGTCTCTTTATTGTAGACAGCCTAAGGGACCTGCAGTAATCACGTGTCAGCATGTTGATATGCCACAGCCGTTTAGACAGACTTGTGAACAACATGAGAGAGAAATGGTTCAATTGAGTTCATAGAGATAGTTTATGGTCTTTGAGTTCACTCCATGAAAAATGGTTGAGAAAACCAAAGTGTTTTTTTGTTGAGTGTAATTGCAGTATTTTCCAATTCCATGCCGGTTAGCAGGGGCTGAAAGTTAGCGTTGACGCCTCTCCTCCTCCTCCTCCTCCTCCTCCTCCTCTTCCTCCTCCTCCGCACAGACGGAGCTTGCGTTTCTCGTGGAGCTGTTGACTCTAAATCGTCAGTTCTCTGGAGACTGCGAGGGTTATGCAGCGCTCAGAGCCAGAGTCAAACACAAAGACTAATTACAGCGTGTTGTCTGATCAGCCACAATTATGAAAATGTCAGGAGCAGCCGTGGGGGCCTTGTTACTGCTGCTGCGGGTGGACGGCGCCGCGCAGGGGTCGAGGTGTACCAGGCCAAAGAATGAGTGTATATTGTATAGAATGAGAGTGATGAGATCCAGCGCGCCACACAATGAAATTCATTTATATGTATATTATAAGCTATAGCGCGGTGACAAAGCAGAGGTACGCTGGTATCGGACACACACATCTTTTACAATGCACATGGTATTGTCTGACACCCGGTCTCACTGGGGGGGTCCACGCATTAGTTCGACAACCCATTAGTCTCATTATTCCGAGAATGTCCTTCCCAAAATGAGGCTCAGGCATGAGTCCACTGACCTTCAGGTTCGGGTCAGTGGTTGTATACGGCTCTAATCCACCACACAACTGGGTTAGAGATGTCGGACTAATGGCACCTCTGCTCAATGGTAATTTTCGGCGGAATAATGAGGCGTTGTACTAATGGGCTGTCAGACCTACAACATGGCACCCTCACTGAAAACTCTGGAGGAGGTAGTTCCATGTCTCAGCAGGAGGCCGTTCTGAGTCGCTGTGAACTGGAGAATATGAGGATGAAGGCAGAACGGTCACATCACAGCCCTGCCTGAACACTGGCTGAACTCATGTGGCAAGACGAGGGTTCACTTTGATTTAACTTTAGCTTTAAATGCCACAACGCCGCCCCAGGAGTTTCACCTGGAGATTTCACTAAATTGTCAAACTGACAAAAAAGAGAGGCGGGTAATGTTCATATTACAAAGGTTTCTTTATTTTACTAGTTAGCATGTTACTATAAGTTAAGACATCAGTTCATGTTTGTTGTTTCCATCGCAGGGCGGCACAATTAGTTCACCTTTATGTAAGTTCAGTGCTAATCGTCCATCATTTCAGTTCCTTATCCAGTACCAGGTTTTTGTTGCTTCAATACACAAATCCACTTCGTAGTCATTCATTTGCACTTGTTCCAGAGCGAAGCAGCTGTTTCCATGCCTGAAGCAGCACAGATATGAAGGCCGCATTTTAGGCACTATTTAAATAAAACGTTACCTGCTTACACAACAAGGGGTCCCTAGGCTGCCAACAGTGGACGGAGCTTTAGACGGACACCACGCCGAGCTACCACAGCTGTGACAAGAATACAGCGTGAGTATGTTCTGAAAGATTTTGCTAAGCTAGGAGGCTAGCTGCCACTCTTACCTCCCACCAATGCATGGGAGGCTGGAAGGACGATGTAACGGGCGCAGCAGGCACGAGCCGCACTGACACGCTAGAGCAAAAGTGGAGAAGCTCTGTTAGGACTAACTTGGCATTAAACGCATAAATGTGCAGACCAATGTTACCTGCGCAGACATGACTGAGCGCTCCAACCGGATGGCCTGGAGACCGGGGCGGAAGTGAGAGGTCAGAGTAACCTAAACCACGCTCTATTTATAGGGCGGCGCAATAGCATGAAGCCAATAACAAAAACATAATATTTACGTGGCAGAGCCTGCCTGCAGGCGATGCTGCCGCACTCACTATATATATAGTCTCTCATATGTGCTGCATAGTGTTTTATCATCTAGCCGGAAAAATGTACAAAGTACAAAGAAATGAAAAGGCGAAGAGTCAGAGACGATCACCACACGGTGTTTGAACGGGGCCGAGGCCTTTTGTTTACAATTTAGTGCAAGTACATTTGACAGAGAGAGATAACATCACACACACACCCACTGTGCAGCTGCCGGTCTGGGGTTCATGCTGCTTCAGTGCAGATGTTGCTCTGAGCAGGTGAGACGCAGCAGAGGAGAGGAAACCTGAGCGGACAAACAACAAACTTAATAACACAGAAGGCTGAGTGCTGGATGAACTGACAGATATCAGACATGTGTGATCATATTCTGTCATCGCTCATCAGTGAGTGATTGTCATCATTTCTTGCTCTTCAAATATGATTTGAGTGGTTTTGGTGAGTAACAGGAGCTCCATGGTAACACTAAGGGGCGGAGCTTCAGGCTTGAACAAAGTCAGCTCTTTTGCCTCATGTCTGACAATAACATTTTTTAATTTATTTTTTACATATTGTTACAACCCGGCTCTGCTAGGTTAAAGGAAGTAACAAACAAGATGCAAAAAGGTTAAATAAAGTTGTAATTTAAGGGATGTAAAGGGTAAACTTCACAAAAGATGTATAACAAAAATAACCAAACAAAGGCTATTTACAATATGTACAAAGGTTAACCAAAACAAAGGTATTAAGACTAAAACAAAATGCGAACAACACAAACAAGTGTCTCAAACCACGAGTGCGGCCTGCACAAAAACAAGAACACAGAACAAAACACACACAAGAGACACAACTGAACCAACTGAAAACTAGTGTCTCTGAACACAAACGTTAACGTAGATTCATGGCACGAAGGACCCCCTGATGCATCGGATCATGTGCTGATGAGCTCATTCTTGCCATTATTAAGCTGAGTTTCATCACAGGATATAAAAATAAATTACACATTGTGAAGCCTATAATGATATAAATTTAAATATAATAAAAACATTTTTAAAAACAATCTGATTATAATTAGTCCCTCCTGGAACCGCCACCTTAACGTGCTGGAGGGGTTTGAGCGCCCGAATGATCCTGGAGCTCTGTTATCGGGGGCTTTGTGCCCCTGGTAGAGAAACGGAGCAGCTGTAGATGCATGCAGCTGCATCGAGAAAGAAAACGTATATTAGAAAAACAAACATTTTGCGTCAGACCTGCTCTAGACCACTATGCCTGCTTTTAGATTGTGCACCAGAGCCCTGTAACCTCTCAAAACATCTCAAAGCGCTCTTAAAAAAAAGGGGAGACCCATCTGGTTCCTCCGATCCTTGTTGGATGTTGAACGCCAACCTCATCAAAGCTCTTCCTCAAACTTGCGCTATTCACACAGCTCTTATGATAAAAGGAATACAGTCCCTCCAGCAGGTCAGTCACTTTTCTTGCCAAACTGTGGACAGACACTGCATCAGCAACTCAAGTCGATGAGCCACGCAGTGTATTCCAAGGACGTATGATCTTTCTCCTCATAGCTGGCTCACCACACCTTTTTTGCCATCTGGTCCATATGCCACAACTTCATCATGCCATTGTCCTGTCTCCTTATGCCGGTCGTGACTGTGTCCATAATTGAAGATATTGGAACCATAGATCCCTTCCTAGAACCGCCACCTTAACGTGGTGGAGGGGTTTGAGCGCCCGAATGATCCTGGGAGCTCTGTTGTCGGGGGCTTCGTGTCCCTGGTAGGGTCTCCCATGGCAAACAGGTCCTAGGTGACGGGTCAGACAAAGAGCGGTTCAGAAGACCCTTATGAGAGACCAACAGGCTTGTTTAATCATGAGGCCGTCCTTCTGTGGACCCACCACATGCAGGAGGAGCCATAAGGGGCTGGTGCAATGTGATTTGACCGGAAAAGGAAAAGTGGAAGAAAATGGATGGATGGTTCCAATATCTGGTTGGAACCATATTGCAACCATTCTGCAATAGGGTTGGCATCGGGCTTCTCTACTGATTGAATAGCAGCAAAACTGACGTGAATCTTTCCTCTAGCAGCCCACCGGATAAACATTCGCTCCTCCTCCAACACTGCACTGTCACTAGGTTATGAAGTTTGTGTTGTTCAGCTGTTCTTTCAGTTTTTTCCTCTCATCTTCCGCGATGTAGAACATAAGCTCCTTTGCCCTGTTTACATTCCTGTATGTGCTGCCCACATTGAGGCCCTTTCTCTCATCCACTCTGCAAAACAAAATTTACTATCACTGTTTTTCTTTGGAGCATATTCATAAACAAACAAAATGGAAATACTTACTGACACACCCGTGATCCGTTAAGGGTCTTCCCTTTTCCCCACGGCATGACCGTTGCCAAAAAGAAGGTCCATCTTCTTAAATTCAGCGGGCTTTAACATTTCCAGTGACCTTCCAGCCATCGTTTGTATTGCACCAGTCTCTTTTGCCTTTCTATTATTTACACTTTTGTGGTGTCCATTTGCGCTCTTGTGGTCCTTTACAACGAGTGGGTAGTTCCGACAACTAAAGAAACACCCTTCATTTTGTCACCTCCGTGTTTGCGGCTGTCGGAGCAGTACATTACTGGCTCAGCGTCATCGTACAACAGCCATTCTTGACTTTGTTTCCATTTTTCATTGAACTTGCTTTTCCTTTTTCTTTGCGCCTCTGTCTCAGTGTTTCTTTGTGCGTCCTCCTCCACTATTCTCTTCGTCTGGACTTCTGGCTGTTTAACTCCTTCTATATGTCTCCACATCTTTGTTAAAACTCTCCCGGAAGAAATTGTTTACAGCTGAGCCGGCTCCGGGGTCGGGTTTTAACAAGAAAAAAAAAACATGCTCTCCAGGCAGTGCTCATGTGTTGTACACTGCAAAAAGTGGATTCTAAGCAAGTAAAAAATGTTTTACTTTAAGAAATAGGTTCTTATTTTTTCCCTAAAAAGCAATAATGTCTTGTAGAGCAAAGTTTTCTTGAGAAAAAAAAAATCTTATTTTAGGAAATAAAATCTAGCCATTTCTTGTTCAGATATATTTGCTAAAAAACATGATATTTTTTCTTGTAAAAGGAAAGAAAGACTTTTTGAATCTTCTTCAGCTTTAGACAAAGAATGTTTTTTCTTATTTTAAGAAAAAATAAATCACAGCAACTCTTGATTTAAGAACTGATTCTCACAGATAGATAAAACATTCTTTAAAGTGGGCGGCTCAGGGGCACAGCGGTTAAAGCCTCAGCTTCACAGCTCAAAGGTCCCAGGTTTGATTCCCACCTTTGTGTGGAGCATGTTCTCCCCGTGTCTGTGTTCCTTTTCCCCCTACCACTAAAAACATGTGCAATAGGTGCCTCCTCCAGCCAGGTGATTCTGGCCATCTGGCTCCACATCATGGAGATGGTATTTATTAAGAACATTTTGCTCAAAAATGTGTGTAATTTAGAACATTTTACTTAAATCAAGCAACATTTAAGTAAAATACCCCTCCATTTTTCACTACATAAGAATGTTTTCCTTAAATTATTCCATTTTATGAGGACATTTTGCTTAATTCTAGTTATTTATTTGCTTAAATTTAGTGTTTCTTTCTTGTTTTATGATGAGAAAAATATTCTATGAAAAAGAATTCTTAGCAAGAAAAAAATGCTGACCCCATTGGCAGAATGGTTTGGTCATCATTGTAGTGTGATATAGACTGGTGCTATGTGCATAATACCCCCTCTTTAAGCATTTATGTGAAACAGGATCATCTCCCTCTGCCCCGTTAGAAAAGTTGGAAAAGATTTTCCACTATCATCTGCATGCCTTCTCTCTGTCTCACCAAGTGTGGAACAGAGCTAGCAATTTTCTTCAAACAGTGCCTTGCCGTCTCCTGCTGTTGGACCCAGACACTAGACAACTGTGCAGAGATCGGATTGGGCAGGTGTGCTGCAATATTTACAAAACTGTGGTGGGCTTGGGAACTTTGGTGGGCTTTAAATTTTTCAATGGCCGCCTTCCAGTTTTTCTAAAGCCAGAACTCACAATGCTACGGTCTTAAGGTCTGCGACCAAGAGAGGACTGCTTTAAGAACTGCTTCTCTGTTCCTCACATCATTACAGGAATATACATAGAGCCATTGAGACTGCTGTAAAGTACACTGAACAGAAGACAAATAGGGAAAGTATACGTTTCATTATTACGATCACAACAGTGTGCTTTTACTTTTTGCTTTTGTTTTTCTGTAAATGTACAAATATTTCACCCCATGTTGTAATTAATGTTTTTAGTGTATGATTTAAATGATCTTTTCTGGTTTTATAAACATCATATGGTCTTTGATCCAGTATTTTCGATGCATATGCCGATTTCCAGTCAGGGGCTAGTCCAGTCGTGTTGCCAATGCAATGCGAGTGGCATGAGTTCTTTCAGTTTTTTGAGCCTTTGGTACAAAACCAAAGATTGCGGTTTCAGCACATGGTGTCAGTCTGATGTTTGAAGACACAGATGTATATTCTGAAACACTGCTCCAATAGCTCTGCCACTCCGGACAAGACCATATGTGACATTAGCATATCTGTTACAGCAGTCATGCATTTTGGAACATTTATGATTAGTTGGACGCAAGCGATGAATTAAAGTAAGTTCACAGTGTAGCTGGTACAACCACCACAAACAGTTTAAAATATTTATGTTGGGAAGGATTGGGGGTCTGAAAATAATAAAAAGAGAGAAGGGAACAAAAGTTTAGTGCTCTGCCTTTGATCTCTGTGACTGACTTTTTACTTGTGTTCTTACACAATACAATACAAAATATTCACTATAATCATCAGTGCCAATTTGGCACATACATCCAGAAATACAGCTGATAGAAATGACTCAGTACTAGCTTCCTACTATTACACATACATGTCAACTTGACATTGCCAGAGCTAGTAGCACTGAGGCTTCACTTTCCTTTAAAGGAATTGGCCACCGTTTTTACATACTGAGATATGTTCTTACCTTAGCTTTGACGAGTTCTTTAGGACCTGTCTGATCTTCCCCCGTGCCTTCAATCACGTAAACACAGTGCAGACGGCTATAACTATAATGTAAGGCGTAATAATACCAGGAGTAGTTCGAAATCCGCGCAGTAATCTTCACTTTACTGTGCGGATGCCAAACTACTCCTGGTATTACTACGCCTTACATTATAGTTCCCCCTTTTATCCACTTAGAAAATCCACATTGTTTAATTTTGTGTAATTATACTTTGTAGTGTAACACTTCACGTAACCATATTTAAATAGGGAAAACGTGGAAGAGCTTGGTAGCTTCTATCTTGACCTGTTTTGGAGCTATAGTGGAGAGAGGGAGAGACTAAATGCTAACGCCGTCTGCGCTGTGTTTACGTGACTGAAGGCACGGGGGAAGACCAGACAGGTCCTATAGAACTCGTCAAAGCTAAGGTAAGAACATATCTCAGTATGTAAAAACGGTGGCCTATTCCTTTAATATACATTTTCAAATTAACAAAAAAACACTTTCAAACATTTTGCAATGGCTGAGGAGAAATACGGAGTGACGGTGAGCCGATGTATCCAAGTAGTAAGGTAGGCAACGGCGCGAATGTTAGCACATCAAAGCTAATGCATCTTTTACAAAAAACACAGTCTCACATTGACTAGGGAAGAATACAGCCAGAGCTGTGTGTTGTGGGCTTCATCTGAGCCAATAGTTATGTTTGGTGGAACTGTACAAACCTACAAGCCTTGGCTCTGCTTGCCCACTGACAGGAAGCAGGAGGAAACGCTCCAACCAGCGCTGCCCTCTAGTGGTAGATGTCAATACTTCCTTTATTTCCAAACACCAAACCTTACTATTATTTATCATATGATCATAACCAGTGTCAGAGATAAAGAGCAGTCATCATCTTCCATGATTTTTGTCCAAGGGCCAGAGAGTCATCGAACACATTGAATTCAATAGGGTAAACCATCTAGTCCAGGGGCCTTGCCATTCTGCATTGACATGATTGACTTGTTTGTTTGGCCTCTTTTGAGGATGAGCCCTGTTGAAATGGAAAACTACAAGAACCATGCACATATTATAAATAGACAAAAAAAACGGATCGAAGATAAATGATCAGTTATCTGTGGTGGAGTTGACATTACACGGCTGAAGGAACCGTTCCTTGATGTTAACCTCATCCACACGCCGCACTACAAAAGAAACGTGTGCATAGTGGGATAAGTCGTTTGTCTCATCCAACAAGATTGAAAACACACCAGCATCTGTATTTACTCATGTATTATTCTCTTGACATAAATGGCAAGTGAGGCAATGATGTCATTCTGCTTTCAATTTGAACAAAACCTGAGCTTTACTTCTTTCTTGAATTTTGAGCAGGTGCATTTTAAGAACACTGCACTTCAGTTTAATCTTTATTTAAGGGACAATGTACAGAGACATTAAGCTCATAGAGACAGATATACTGCACCAGATTATAGCTGAATAGCTAGTTTCCATCCATAGTCCCGGTCATAATGATGAAGCAAAGTTTTCATAATTTTCCCGAAATGCCAGACCCAGCTTTGAAAGGCACTGGGGCTGTCTAGACTACGACAAAATATTTCACGGTTTCTCTGTTGCGCCATCTCTCTCACTGCATGCTTTTAAGAATCTACGACTATAAAAGCTCTTTTCTTAAAACACTGCCATCTTATCTTACGCAACATGAGCCATTCACTGCTGGAGTGCGCCATCATTCGCACTTTAGCCTGTCTGCACATTTGCACAACCACAGACTTCCATGATGTTTTACTTTAGTGCATTTCATCATAAAATGCAGTACATGGTATTGCTTGCTGGAGAATAATCTAACCTTGGTGTGAGTCACACTAGTCTGTTAGGGTTAGTGTGTGGACCCCAAAGCAGACACAATGGCAACAGTGACTTGACAAAAACAGGACGGGCTTGGGTCTGGTCTGGCAGGGAGGTCTCTGAAGCAGGCAGGAGATCTATGCAGCAGAACGCAACAATAAGTTGTAGGAACAAAAGACAATCCAAAAACTAAAAACCTTGACTTGACTTATGTACAACCCGCGATGAAGACAGAACAATCTGGCAGTGAGTTCAGGTAAACCGGGTGTCTGAGTACAGAGCTTGATTGTAGATGGATGCCTGCTCAGAGACTCTCCCACCAGCCAAGAACCAAGCCTGAAAAACAACTCAAAGGGGACAAACACAAGAGGACACACAGCTAGCTTCATAGCTAGAAGGTCTGGGTTGGATTCCCACCTGGACCAATGTGGAGTTTGCATATTCTCCCCGTGTCTGCGTATGTTAACTCCGGGTACACCAGTTTCCCCTACTACTAAAAACATGTAAAATAGGCCTGGATAATTGAGAGTGTGCATGGGGGACGATGGATGGAAATTAGCCCATTAGTGTGACTTGTTGCACTGTCCCGACCAAATAAATAAACCAAATTAAACATCATCTGTAAAAATCACAAGCTCAAAAGATGTATCTTTGCATGTCATCACCGTCCCCCCACCCTGGTCGCCCATAGTGTCCCTCTTTTTTATGTTCTCAAGTTGGTAAGTGATGTCCCTGTATTATTAAAGCAGTACTATGTAACTGTGGAGAGGGGGAGAGGCTAAATGCTAACGCCGTCTGCGCTGTGTTTACGTGATTGAAGGCACGGGGGAAGACCAGACAGGTCCTAAAGAACTCGTCAAAGCTAAGGTAAGAACATATCTCAGTATGTAAAAACGGTGGCCTATTCCTTTAATGGGATGATTGGGGGATCTTTCATCTCCCCCTGGTGTCTCTTGGCCTGGGAATCCCCATGCTGCACCATGGCCGAAATTTTACCATGGATTTGGGGACCAATCACAGAACGAGGAGGGAACGGCAAGACGATGACGCACTATTCGACATATGGAAGCTTGTAGTTTGCTTGCGTATAAAACATTTTTATTTATTTATTTATTTACAGATCCAACATGACAGCAGCAACGCCATATTTTGATCAAGCTTTAGACCATGTTCTAAATGGTTTACCTTGAAAGTTTACAGCGGGTACGTCATACGTCCTCTGATACCATTGGCTATGTTACGTGCAGATGCACGATAGACATCCCAATAAACGGCTATGGACAATCGTAAACCACACCTCTTCTACAAGAAAATGAATTGGTGGTCCCCAGACTAAATATAACTTGTGATATTTTGTCTGGCGATAGCCAGGCTAGGTGTCTCTGGCCAGAAAACCACAATTGCAACTTTGCTGCCACTGTATAGGAGCACCAATACACACTAATGGCATCATGAAGAAGAAGCTAACAGGCTAACGGGAAAGCTAACTGCGGGCTAGCACCACTTAAACAGTATTTACAGCAAAGTTTAAGTGAAAGAAATTATCTCCATTGTGTAATTGGATGTACAATATCCCTCTGCCCCTGTCAGCGTAGTATTTACTCTCACGGACAATGAATGAGTAAAAAAACGTAACATGCTACGACACCTGCAGTGGCGCTAATGGCCTCTAGGGGCATACGTTTCTTAGTACTGCTTTAAGGGATTTTTGTGTGCCTCGGATCACTTTCTTTTTAAGTGGCCAACAAACTCAATTTGCTCAAACTGATTTTATAGTTTTGCGGTCTGTCTTGCGAGCTTGGCACCTCGAGGACTGACATTTCACTCCTCATGCTGATACTGCTCTGCTTTGTTTGACAGCTGAGCCATCAACCGCTCCGCCCACCATCCCTCACAACGTGCAGGTAAGGCAGATGATGTGTCTTGCCCAAGGACTCAGCGACAGTACGCACAGGTCGGAGTGACGATCAAACCGCCGTTACTCCCGTAGATACTCCGCCGCATGTTTATCCAGTGTTTGCAGTTGCCTTAGCGAGAGACTCCACGCGCTCGACTTAATTGATTTTGCCGTCTGCTGCTTGGCGCGCGCCGGAGCCAGCCTCGGTAATCCCCTCCATACGGCGAAACGACCGCCGCCGCCGCAACTTTCTCCTACAGTTTGATTACCGAGCACTGCCAACTTTATTGTTTCAGTGTTAAAGGAGTGGAACTGGATTGAGGTCGTGCGGAAGATAAACAACTGCACACACTGAAAGGAACCATGCCAGCGCATAACAATAAGTGTTTACCGCTCTATTGTACATGTTTTGTATGTCTGTGCAGCTCTGGTTACCTCATGTTATGTAAAGAATGTCAAAAGTAAAAGTATTTAAGTATTTATGTGATAAAAAGCGTTTACGCTAACATAATGAGCCTGTCTCCAAAATAACTTGAGACTTTTTGTTCCCTGCTTTGCATCTCCATCAAGTGAGTAAATAAATCAAGTTTACTTTTGTCATTTTCAGTACATCTTCTTTTAAATACACTTAAAAAAGTTCTAGGAAAAACATTGGTACGACAAAGTTAGTTATTTGCCCTACATGTTTCAAGGAATGGAAAACGTGAGTCTTTGTGTCTCTTGCTTTTGTCAGGGTAGTGTGGTTTATTTGTACCTGATCGTGCCCGTCGGTGACCTAGGATTCTTAGTCGCTCAATCCTGACCCAAGACACTATAAAGTTTATAAAGCCGCTGGGGCGAACTGTAAGGAGCAGTGGTCAACGGCAGCGCCACGCCTGGGGACCCTTTCCATGATGTCCACATCATGTGCGATCAATTGCACGCATGTACAGCTACTTGCGCCATCAGAGAACGTTCTAATCTACATCAATTGTGAAGGAACTCATTCAATCAACGACCAAATAGTTTGTGATGCAATGTATATCATAACACATGTATTTGTGAGTTATCCCGGATCCACCCATGACTCATCATTCTGGCCAACTCAACCATTCCAGCACTCTTCCAGGGGGATCCCCTACTGGAAGGGTGGCTCCTGGGGGACAACGGTTATTATCTGAGGACCTGGCTGATGGCACCTTTCATCACGCCAGGAACTCGGAGAGGGTTGGCCTATAATCAAAAGCACTCGCGTACACGTATTGTGTTTGAGAGAACATTTGAGTTGCTGAAAATGCGCTTCAGATGTTTGGATAAGTCTGGTGGGACATTGCAATATAGTCCTCAAAAAGTTGCAGCATTCATGGTGGCGTGTTGGGTTCTGCATAACATGGCCATTTGCCATGAGTGTCTGCCCGACATAAATGAGGAGAGAGTGCAGGACTATGTGCGACATGATGCAGAACTGCATGTGCTGATGTCCATTGACCCAAATGCAGCGCGGGCGAGGTATTAAATACATTTAAAAATGTTGATGTCTTGAGATCCAGGAGAATGTCCTCCATCTATGTGCGAGTTCGGAGGAATGATTTGGTAAATAAATAGCCTAGATTAATATATAAGTAGGACATATACCTTCTTTCCCACGGTTTCTCACCTGGCCAGTTGTCTCGAACACTACTTCAGCTTCACTGTGGACTTTAAATGCCTTGTTATTTTGTAATAAATTATTTCAAACGAAATAAGCCTGTTTTACTTTGCCTGATGACAATCTCCTTTTCAAAGCATGCTTCTATGCAATAATTAAATGTGAAATGTTTCATTTATATACGTCTGACAAAAAATATTTTGTACATTTGCCATAAGTATGCATTTGTTCTATAGAAGAGATAACTTTAGGAAATATGGTGCACTGTGCGCTCAAGTGTTTGCGGCCACATGTAGGTGTGGGCGTCACAGACCGTTTCAAAAAATAGACAGCTCCTTCTCACTCCTCCCTGTTTGCCACAATGACTACATTCGAGGGGGAAATCATGGTGGATTTACAGACTCCTCCTGCCCTGCTGTGACGGAGCATGTTCCTAAAAAGGGCATAAGGGGCGGGATCTTCATTGTCAAGTCCGACCCACATTAGTATACGAGATTGCTAAAAAAAAAATTAAAGAAACCAGCCTGGTTTTGTTAGTTGTAACTACCCCAGTTTTATCACAGGAGGGGATATCTAGCTGAAGAAAGTCTAGGAAAATTGGAAACCAGGCTTTAAAGTTGTTTTTAACGTGTCTAAAGTCCAATGCTTTCCAATGGGAGACTAGCGGCTATATGGAGGTACTACAGCAATGGCGGTCCAATGGCGGCCCCTGGTGTCGTCGTAGTGGGCGTGTGCACGTGCTGAAGTGTGTGTGTAAAGGCTTCCACCCGTTCATTCATTCATGTTTGGCCCTCTGTTTTTATTCTGTAAACTATTGCTAATAAAAGCCTGCCAAACCGCACCATTGGATCTCGTATCCCTGTGGCTAAACGGTTGAAAGCCGCAAACAGCCTCCCATTGTTTGTTTTTACATTTTTCAACTGCACTGTGTCCTTGGATGATTTCACATAACAAAAAACACTTTGAAATAAACTCGTGGCATTGAGCACATTTCACCACACAAATGAAATGTAGGGGCCTAGCATGGTGTTGAATTTGGAAACTTTTGGCTTGGAACCAGAATTCAGTTATGTTATTATTCATAGGCTATGACAGTTTCACAGTAATTTTTTCCAATATAAATTACACCAGACCAACGGTTAGGGATAAATTCCAATCAGTCGGCTACACATCACCACGTGTAGGCAAATAAGTGTACATTGTGTTTATTTTTGACAATGTGGCTACAATTTTTGCCCTCCTCGGGTCTGCAGGAGGAACAGAGTCCCGCAAGCTCGGAGTCCAACTGGTGGGTAGTGACCACGAAGGAGTGGGGCTGGGGGCAGCAGCAGGCAGCGTGGATGGAGGTGCTGGCGGCGGCGGGGAGCTGTGATCGGCGAGGGGCTCCACTGCCGCGGCTAAACGATTTAAAATCTGCAGGAGCCGCCTGAGTGCCCTCTGCAGCATATCGAAGCCCCTTTTCTTCTGCAGCAGGAACAGGTCCTCCCCTGCCACCCACTACTGCCAATCACTGTTCTGTCGGGTCAGCGGCCTCTGCACGCTAGGTCCAGCCACAGGATCTTCCAGCGGAGCTGAAACAGTTTGGACTTTTTAGAGAAATAGGCCTTTTATCAATACTCAAATAAAACTTAATTCCATACCTCCATGTCCAACCTGAGTGGAGGTGGCTATGTCCTCTGCTGGGGTCAGAGGATCCTGGGCTGGCGCTGAGCTCTCTTCAGTGACCTTTTGTTATCCCCGTCTTCGGACGTCATTGTACCTCCGTCTGCATTGTTTTGGTGTGATGGCATCTACACACATAACCGCACAGACCTGTCGCTTCTATTTGGATGCTTGAAAGGCTGTAATCAGATGCTCATATGTGTTCACTTCAGGTGGAGCCACTGCTGCACGATTCTGTAGAAAAAAAACTTCTGGGCTGTTGCAGCTATGAGATATGAATGAAAACAGTGTCCTGATTCATTGTTTGTACTTTAGTGACAGTGGAACAGTTTAACCAGCCTACATTTCTCTGACACTTGAGGCAAATCTCGCCTCTTTCCTCTCTCCCTCTCTCAGATATTATGTCAATACATGTGTTTGAGTGTGCAGTACCTGTCTGTCCACCGATCATGTCACCATAAAATCCCCTTAAAACATGTTTGTAATCCAGTGCCTTGTTTAATGCCCACGTTTGTGTTTTCATAAGTTGATTGAAGAGTATGATTCCTCTGATCCGAATGCCTGGGCTCGGGAAAGGCATTTCAAACCACAGCTTCTGATCGTCATGAAGACTTCCTCTTTTCAGATGGCGTCTCCATGTCTTTATGACACAAGTGAAGAGGTGATTGTGTTGCTCCAAATTCAGATAATCAGAAGTTACTCCTAAATGTGTGTTTTTTCTCCTCCAGCCTCCCCACGCCGCTCTGAACAGATTACTGAACAGATTAACACTGGTCTGACGCACCTGCCGCCGCCCACACTCATCACCTGCACGTGTGCGCGTGTTTACATTGACAATATACAGGAATCAACCGCACCTGCCGTGTGAACCACGTTTAGTGTGGATGCACCTTTAGACTCCTGCCCGAAGACGAGGAAACAGCAGTCGCTACCTCCTCCCGCGCCCGCTCCACTTACGAATCAAAAGCATGGTTTTAGGCTAGGCCTTAGGCTCCTTTAACCGGGAGGAGCTCGGAGTAGAGTCGCTGCTCCTTCACGTCGAAAGGAGCCAGCTGAGGTGGCTAGGGCATCTGTTCCGGATGCCTCCTGGTCGCCTCCCGTGGGAGGTGTTCCAGGCATGTCCTATTGGGAGGAGGCCTCATGGAAGGCCCAGGACAAGCTGGTGGGACTATGTCTCCGAGCTGGCCTGGTGTCGCCTCGGGGTCCCCCCAGAACAGCTGGAGGAGTTGCATGGATCGGGAAGTCTGGACATCTCTGCGGAGACTGCTGCCTCCGCGACCCGGCCCCGGATAAAGTGGAAGCAAATTGATAGATAGATGGATGGATAATAATATCTGGCCTAATAGTTTCCATTTAAACCCAAGAGGTGTAACTTTCAATGGCCTCAGAAACTTACACAGGAAGCAGGCCCCCAGGTTAGGGTTAGACAGGGTTGGACATTATTCATCATTGACAGCAACATTGCAAGTTCCTCCTTTTATAAATAAGGAGAGCCACTTTAAAAGCATTAGGGATTTTTCAAAAATATTTTTAAAAAGACTACGACTATCAGACAGTTTGGATTGGGGATGCATATTTCCAGCGTCTCCCTCCCTCAGCTGATAATGACATGTCGGTTTCTTTGTGCAATTCCCATCAGACGCATTTAGTGTGAGTGGGGAAACAGCCGCTCTAATTAGCGCCGATCTGTCGCACGGCGGAGAGCAGGCGGCGAGGAGAGCACAGAGTGTGGCGAGCGGCGGCTGGAACACTGGGCGACAGGCGAGGCGTCACTGAGCAGCACTCCTCTGCTCATCTGACTAATATACATCATCGAGTTAGTTACAGCAGTGCCAATCTCATGCTCAGGAAGTAAAACAAACCACATGTCGGCGCTGCGCTCATCGGTTCACTTTGAGGCGAGACGCTCAGATGAATAGGGAAAAAAAACACATTTAGTCGCATCAATTAGACAGTTTTATGGCCACCGTTTTTCCATACTGATACAAGTTCTTGCCTGAGCTTAGAAGAGTTGATGCGTACCTGTCTGTTTTTTGTGCGTGCGCTCAGTCACGCGAGAAGACTGAGGACGTTAGCATTTAGCATCTCCTCCGCCACTCAAACGGGCGTGAAGTTAGAAGCGACCAAGCTCTTCCACGTTTTCCCTTTTTAAATACGGTTACGTGAGTAGTTACATGATCCAAGTGTAACAGAGCTATATTATTGAATTTAATCAAAAATGCTTAGTATTAGTTCCTTTGGAGCCACCTGCTGGTTGTTTGGGGGAACTGCATGCAACGGGTCTTACACGCGCTCTCCCTGCGCCCCAGCAGAGCAACGGTTGAAACTGGTGGAGGTAGGTGCTATTAAATATGTTTTTATGCCGTATCTATCATATCTCTTTGTTCTTGCATGTAAATTAGTGTCACTGGACTATATTTTGTAAATTTCCCCCAAGTTAATGCTAAAATTTCCAATTGGTTAAGTTCAAGCCCCAGTTAGAACGTTAGTCTAAGGGCCGCTTTCTGCCCACACAGACCCTTTGTGATGGCCCCCCTGCTGGGCCTGTAATACTAATGTCTGTGTTTATGAAGGTGCAGCTGGTGGCGACCGGAGTCCCCAGGGGGCCCGGTGGGACTTCCGGGTTGCCCAGGTCAAAGGGCTGGGTTTCCGCCGCTAGCTCTCTCACTCACTCCTGCGGCTCCGGGTGGAGGTCGACATCCCCTGGAGTGCTGCAGACCACTCCTCCTCGCCATGCCATGCCTAACCCTAACCCAAAGGGTCCATGGTGTCGTGTCTCCCCCATTCTTTGTTGCGGCTTCCGAGCCGGGTCGTAACACCCTTGATTGCAGTTGTCCTCTCCCTGATGGACCTTTGTATGTATTTTGTGTTTAAGGTAGGCTCCAATGTGTTTTATAATGTTAAAAATGTAAATATGTTTCATTGTTGACCATTGCCGTTGGCAACGATGTAGTCTGTTTTAACTGTCATTGGCAGAAGGCTACATTTTCTGTTAGTTATTTTAGAAATGTTTATTGCCATATGTTAATACTGTAAATATTTGTGCAAATCTAACTATACGATCACTTGTAAAAAGAGAAAAAAAATCATGCATTTATATATATCTGTAGAGAACAACGGTTGAAGCTGGTGGAGACCCTTGATTGCAGTTGTCCTCTCCCTGATGGACCTTTGTATATATTTTGTGTTTAAGGTCCCAGTAAAGAAACCATTGTAACTGCAGTCTGAGTCCGTGGCGTCTCTCTGCCCATATACCGGTCACACAAGTATGGTTACATAAAATTAAAACATGTCGATTTTCTAAGCGGATAAAAAGGGGAACTATATTGGTGTAATAACAACTCAGAAGCAGTGACTAAGGTGTTATGGTTACAACCTGACGTCAGATTCGGACACTCCTTATCATGGCAGACACAGACGCACATCCAATTCAGACTTAGGGCTCATACCAATTTGAATAAACTGGGGCTTCAGTCATGAAACTTTACATGAAACCCAAATATGGGGGAGGGAGGAATCAGTTCTTAGCCCTAAAAATATAAAGTTACTTGTTCTGAATCAAATTCACACAACTTTAGTTTTCAGTGGCATCTGTCGAGTACAGTAACAAATCCCAAACAATTTTGAATCAATGCGGAGATATCTGTTTTTGCATATGAACTCTTCATATACTGTATATATTTTTATGGAAAATGAGGCGTGGGCCATTGTTACGTGCCACAGCTGTCTAGGATTGTATTTTGGCACGAACAATATGGCAAAGGAGATATAAAACAAGAAAGCTTGAAAGTATGTGTAAAAGAGATTTTATTTTTAAGAAGGAAGAAGGTAACTGTACAAGTAAAAAAGAAGAATATCTTTATTTATATAGTGCTTTTCACAGACATGGTCACAAAGCGCTTTACATGAGACAATTGTACATTCACTCCATACTCGGTGATGGTAAGCTGCATTTGTAGCTTCAGTTTCCCCTGGGGGAGACTGACAGAAGCGCTGTTGCAACTGCACACATCTGCGCCAACGGTCCCTCTGACCACCACCATACATTCACTCACATCATTCATCCTTGTACATGTTTTAGTGGTAGGGCAAATCGGAGTACCCGGTGGAAACCTACACAGACACGGGGAGAACATGCTAACTCCACACAGAAAGGCCCCGTCCAGGTGGGATTTGAACCCGGACCTTCGAGCTGTGAAGCAAGAGCGCTAACCACTGCACTACTGTGCCGCCCGAAGGATAAAAACAAAGTAACTACAGTAACACAAACAAACTGCAACTAAAGCAAAGTGCGGACGTGGCTGTGACTCCCCACTGGACCAGAACATGCAGCCACCTTATATCACCAGCTGATGCCAATTGGCTTGTTGCACAATGTGACTACGCTAGTTCTTCTGAGCTGAAGTTGTGGGCGCTAGTACTTCCTGTTCGTATTACTTTCCTTTAAGATTAGCTTAGACCCGATTAGCTTAGACCCCTGATCATCTGTGATCACTTCCTGCAGGTGAACGAGTTGCTGTACAGTGTAAACATTTCCGTAGAGGAGACGCCTATGTTTATAAGGATCAGTGAGTTTGTCTTGAAGCTAAAGGCTAACATTAATTTCATGCATTATACAATTTGAAATAGTGCCTTTTATTCATTTTTTAATTGCATGTTAGCCTTTAGCTTCAAGACAAACTATCAATCCTTTATGATCACAGGTGTCTCCTCTGAACTTGTTACATCCCGCATCAAGATTTGAACACACAGTAAATGATCATCGACCGGGAACTCACTGCCCACAACATAATCTTTAGGAAATATGAGTAGGAAAAGAATACAGACAGGAAATACAGGCACTCACAACTTCAGGTCAGAGGAACTAGCACAGCCATACCGTGCAACAAGCCAATTGTGCTCAGTTGGAGCAGACCCGCTGGGCGTCACCTGGGAGGAGATTGACAGGTGGAGGGAGGATAGAGCAAGAGAGACCACCAATAGAGCAAGAGAGACCACAAAACAGGTACAAAAAAGGACGACTAGATGCTGCCTGCCTGAGCACAATACCAAGACCACCAGCCCCGGTGTGCTGCTAACAGTGAGAGGTTAGTGAGCAGGGCTACTGTGTCAACGTGCTGCACGGCAAGGGAACCAAGAGGCCCATTGCCCATTATACGAGATTATCTGTGAACCATAACTCAAGAAAGCGCCACCAGCAGGGTATAAAATGCGTCACCTCCCTCTAGTGGAGGAATTGTGTAATTTCATCTGAGTAATGATAGAGATTCACATGGCTCTTCCCGCTAATTGATCTGACTGGCCCAATCGGCCCAAAAATACGTCGGCCCACCGGGAAAACTCCCGAACCTCCCGATGGCCAGTCCAGCCCTGGGAGAGAGGGATATTGTACATCCAATTATGCAATGGAAATATTATTATTTTTCACTCACACTTGGCTGTAAATACTGTTTAAAGTGACGCTAGCCCGCAGTTAGCTTTGCCCGTTAGCCTGTTAGCTTCTTCTTCGTGATTCCATTACTGTGTATTGGTGGCTCCGGTCCGGTGGCAGTCAAGTTGCAAACATGGTTTTCTGGCCAGAGAAACCAGGGGGAGATGAAAGACCCTCCAATCATCCGAAAAAACGCTTGTATTACCCCCAGACTACAAAAAGGATTTATTAATGTAAACACGTTACTTAGTACTGTTTAAAACTGTTGGAGAGATAATGCATCCTTTGACTAGTTTTTAGCAACTCTGGAGGACCATAAGCAGTAATGAACTTGGCTAGGGCTTTACCACAAGACTTACCAGAAGCAGTGTGCATCGGAATGACATGGTTAGTAGAAAACGACTACCAGACCTAGTCTTAAGTAAAGGACCAACGCAATCAACAATGACGTTTTTGAAAGGTTTTCCTCCACCACAGAAGTCACAGAGAGACAACCTGGCTGGAGTAGCTGAGGTCCGTGCCATTAAAGAAACTGCACAGGTGAGCGGCGGTGGTGACACTGGTGGCTTCTCGCTGCCACTCTGAGGTGCAGGGAACACCCTCCAACCAGCAATGTCATTTCCCACCCACTGGAAGGCTGTCCTCGAACAGTGACGGGGAAACACCACAAACCAAGTCAGAGTCAAGATGAACATCACGAAGGGTAACAGGCACTGGCCTCATGCTGATGCCACTCACAACAGGGCTGGAGCGACGCCCAGACTTGGAATCTAAGGGCAGCACACCTCGTGTGTCCCTCAACACAGTAACTAGGCACTTTCTCTTAGGATTTCCAGGCAAAGAGACAAAAGCCTTGAAAATGAAAGACTCAAAACACGTATCTGGGGTCTTGAAATGGAGCCTCCTTTAGCTGTACACAGTACTGCTTATGTTTCAGAATTCCACAATCAGCAATGAGGTGACCAGGTTGATGACAATAAAAGCACTCTTTGGGCCGGTCTACACTTGGTGAAAACTGAACAATTACGCCACCTTCAGGTTCATGGGACAGAAACACACTTTTGTGAGTAGGAGCAGACACGTCTGCTAAAGCTGCTGCTTGCTGATACACAACATGGTGGTCTGGTAAGCTGTTCTTAAACTCTTCTAAAAGAACTAGCTCGCATAAAGCAGCAAAATTGGCAACTTTACTGGCCAAACTCCACCTGTTAAAGCTCTTTTCATGAGCAAAATGCCTTCAGTGCCTTCAGTCACGTAAACACAGCACAGACGGCGTTAGCATTTAGCCTCTCCCTCTCTCCTCTATAGCTCCAAAACAGGTCAAGATAGAAGCTACCAAGCTCTTCCACGTTTTCCCTATTTAAATATGGTTACGTGAAGTGTTCCACTACAAAGTATAATTACACAAAATTAAACAATGTGGATTTTCTAAGCGGATAAAAGGGGGAACTATATTGTAAGGTGTAATAATACCAGGAGTAGGATTTCAAACTACTCCTGGTATTGCTACGCCTTACAATATAGTTCCCTTTGCTTAATCTTGACCTAGTTTGGAGCTTTAGAGGAGAGGGGGAGAGGCTAAATGCTAACGCCGTCTGTGCTGTGTTCACGTGACTGAAGGCACGGGTGAAGATCAGACAGGTCCTAAAGAACTCGTCTAAGCTCAGGTATCTCAGTATGTAAAAACGGTGGCCTATTCCTTTAATAACTATGACTATTTGTCAATTGAAAACGCTACAAAGTGCAGAATACACAATGTGGAGCTGATTCCTCTGTAATGAGCCCTGACATATAGTGACAATTGATAAACTCATATAAGTTTCCACAAAAATAGAAAATCTTCCAGTCGTCCTCTGACAGTGAGTTGATGTGTCCGTAATGGACATTTCCCTGTGGTTCTGATCACAGGTTTGGAATATTTCATCCCCAGAACAAGAAATGATCATGATTCCACATAGTTTCCCACAGACTTTCTAGTGAATTTTTGGCCAAATACTTTTTTCCCCACTGTACACACTAATGTAATTTCTAACTCTTGATTCTCCAAAAGCTCCCGGATGTTGCTCCCATCTATGCCAGCACTTATTAGCAAATGTATTGAATATGTGAGCGAGCCAACGGCACATTATCCGCCATCATTGTGCATGGCAGACAATACAGTTTTTCTATTCTATTCTATGTTATGTCTGCGTTTGAGATTCTGGAGTAAGTAGGACTTGTATAGTGACAGGTGTGCGCTCCTCAGACCTCACTTTCAGCACGTCCTCTCCACTCGCTCATCGTCTGTGATTAGCAGCAATCAGCTCCGCTCCAGTCAATCAGCCGTCAAGTGTGTGCGGCAGACAGTGAACCGGCAAAATGGCACGCTCTGAAGGAGCTCCACACTGCAATGGCTGAGGGGTTAGCACCAGAAATCTTTAATAAAGCTCTAGACAGGACATGGCCCTTCTAACCCAGTGCAATGTCATCAAATGGAAACGCCACATATTTCCATCATACTGTTTTGATCTATTTTCTTTTGTGCAGTTTTTCACATTTTATTCCAGTTCATGTCAGACATCGGTGGAAAAGCGCTATATAAGTTGAGACCATTTACTATTTACATGAATGATCGCATTTTGAGGTACTATTTTCTAGCAGATCACTCCGCCGCTGCGTAGCTTATACAACCACGAAGCTGATGCTGCTCAAATATAAGGTCTTTTAAATGCAAAACGACACAAACATTAATATGGTTAGTCTGGCGTTATAAGTGATTTGCCTCAGGTGCTCTGTGGAGCGGGTCAGACTGTTTTTAATGCAGGCTAGCTGATATGGTAGAAATGAGCTAGCACTAGCCTAGCGCCACAAAACTCTTCAAATATAAGAACTGCATGAATTACAAAAAAAATATCTACAGAAATCAGCAACACTGATAGCAGATAAAGATAAGGTCCTTCCCAAAGAGCGCTGGGTCTGAATTAAATTTGAGTCCAGTTGATCTATCCGCTTCTATGATTTGAATTAACCACATGTTTGACTGAGTGTCTATATATTTTTTAATAACATGGTCAAACTCATAAAGTAAATAATGAAAGCTCTTGAGTATCTCCATTGAAACATCATTTGTGTCTCCAGTTGCATCTGTCAGATTGAAGGCTGAAGTTTGACGTAAAAGTCAGAGAGACGTGTCAAAGTGCTGCTGATTTGTGTGCGTTGATGGCGGATGAGTGAAGTGGAGCCCCCGGAGGCCTGGAGGCTTCACAGTGATTGAGACAAATGAAGAACCTTTGAGAGCAGAGCCTGATCTGAGCACACAACACAGCACCACCTGTTTATTTCATCCCATCACATTAAGCAACTTTCTTTCATCAAGTCAGTTTCCACCAGTTCAAGCTTGAGTGTGGGAGTGTTACTCAAACTTTGAAAAGCATTTTTTTTTTTTTTTTTTTTTAAAGAGACCAAAGAATCTGGGTCGTGAGTTTCACTCAACTTGGGACATTTGTATTGGAGCGGCGGCACAGACAAATTAAGCAGAACTAATTGCCTTGATAAATCCTTTTCTAAGTCTTCGATGTTCAGTCTGCAGGCTGAAGTTACCCAATTCCGATTATTGTGCCGACCTGTATCTGATCTTTTCATGACAGATCCCACGTTTCCAAATGAGACCCAGGCCACTTGGACATATCCTAAATCCAAGACATGTCTGATCTTTAGCATGTTAGCATGAATGATGCTGCTCACATCACTATCCATCGCTGGACTTCACAGCAGCACGTTTTTTTAAATTTTCTATTGGTCAAAGACATCGCTGCCTCTGCTCCACAGAAGTCCATGGTCCAAAAAAAACATAACTTTTTTCCTTCTTAAAATGATTAAGTCATTAATGGCTCCGTTAGCTTCCTGCAACTTTAACCTTGCCAGATCCATGTTTATTTCAGCAAACTGCAGTGCACAATCAAGACGCATCCCACTCAGGCAGGACATCGCGTACAGGTCGCATTTGGTAATAATATGAACGACCTTGCACAAAATTCGATACTTTATATTAGGCGTAATTGAGTGTTAAAGGAATAGGCCACCGTTTTTACATACTGAGATATGTTCTTACCTTAGCTTTGACGAGTTCTTTAGGACATGTCTGATCTTCACCCGTGCCTTCAGTCACGTAAACACAGCGCAGACGGCGTTAGCATTTAGCCTCTCCCTCTCTCCTCTATAGCTCCAAATCAGGTCAAGATAGAAGCTACCAAGCTCTTTCACGTTTTCCCTATTTAAATATGGTTACGTGAAGTGTTCCACTACAAAGTATAATTACACAAAATTAAATAATGTGGATTTTCTAAGCGGATAAAAGGGGGGACTATATTGTAAGGCGTAATAATACCAGGAGTAGTTCGAGATCCGCGCAGTAATCTTCACCTTACTGTGCGGATGCCAAATTACTCCTGGTATTATTACGCCTTACAATATAGTTCCCCCTTTTATCCGACTGCAGGGCTTACTTGACCGCCTGGATTGCATTAAATGTTGGTACGTTCATGTTGCAATTACGTCATTCATCAAACTTTTAGAAGACTCAACCTTTGGTCCGTGGAAGACGGAGAGGCAACATTTAACCATCGCACTCAGAGAGAGGTACTTATCTGGCTTGTCAAAGACATGACCTCACCACCCCACGATTCTCTCTCCCTCCTTGAAACTGGGGACGTTCAGGTCAACATTGAACCGCATCTGGATGTCCTGGTCTGTTGATACCTCAGCATACCACTCAGCCTGCCAAAAAATGGACAAGAATTTGAAATAAGTGTAAGGACATGAGGTAACAAAAAACGGGTCCCATATCAAATAAAACTCATCCACCTTCCCCCCTCTTTCTTTTAAGGGTCTTTTTTATTGAACAATGTATTATTGTGCAATAAACATATGTTGAAAATCCGTGTACCTTTCGATCATTAGTTATTCCGTTTCAAAATAAAATCAGAAAAACAACATTTCCATTTGTTTGAATCAGAAAAAGAAATATTGTATACATCAATGTCAATGTGTTTGTATTGGCTCTAGTTTTAAATGTTTTAAATCTGTTTTAAATTCCCCCAAAAATTATGACGTTACTATTATTTCATTTTATTATTGTTTTCGACACCGGAATTGAGGAGAGACCCCAGCTCAGAGCCGCTCCTACACTTGTTTGGAAAGTTTTATGCACATACTTTTTAAAAATGGAGCAACCCATGCAGAGATCAGAGATGCTTTATATTAAAAGGAGGGAATGGTTGCTCAGAAATATCCATGAGGAGATTCTGCTTGGAAAACAACCTTAAAAAGCTGGGCAGACACTGTGCGTCTCTGTCGTGCAGTGGACAGGGGGCTACGAGCCACGAATAGCTGCTCACGACGAACATACGAGTGAAAAATCGCACGGTCGCAAGGTTTTCAAACATGTTTGGTATTTTTTGCGAGTCGTGCGGTCCTGGCCCTGTGGCAGCGACACTGAAGCCGGCGGAAAAGCAGCGCGAACACGGGGAAATGCAGCTGCAGGCGCCGGGAGGAGAGGACACACGCGTTATCAGTCCCGTCGCCAGACGTCAGTCTTAAGGGGGGCATATGAAATCCACGGGGGGCACATTTACTATTAAATACATATTTTTCATATGGTGTTCACGCAGCCCTGGCGCACACTGATCATTACATTAAACATAATCAACAGCAAATATGACCAGACCAACTACAGCTGCAACATGAGTCCTCGTGGCGGAAACGTCAGTACAGTTGCAGGTGGCGTTTCTCCGAGTTGAACCTCCTCATCAACACATCCTTCAACTCAAACTTGAATTTATGAGAGTGAGGTCCTTTTCAGAAGCAGCTGAATGAGCTGGGCCTTGCGTCTGTGCAGAATACTGCGCCGATGCAACGAAAACACGTTTCTGAGCGTGGAAAACGACCGGACTCTGGGGCTGTAGAACGAGCGCCTGCACCCCCACACCCCCACACCTCCACCGTTTTTGGACCATGAATATGGCTCGGTCTGTGCTGTGGCCGCGTCCACTTTTCAGTCTCTCTCAGCCTTCACTAAAGCTCCAGTGTCTGAGTGTAAAACGCACACTTCGAACGCGGGCTCTTTTCGGTGGACTTCAGCGCTTTGTAGTAAAACACACACGAGCACCTGTCACTGCCTTTAAGAGCCTCTCACGAGCCGGGGAAATGAGCATAAAGAGGCCGACATCGTGGACTCTCAGAGCGGAGGATGATCGTTAATGCTCCTCTATCATATCAGCTATATTTTATTTTGTGCCCAGACAATACGGGAGCCGTGCGCAATTGCGCACGAGCGCAGCTAGAGGGAACCGTGCCAGAGAAAGAGAGAGAGGAATGCAATGCCCCCGGTCCCCTCTCTCGGTGTCTGGGGAGGAAATAGTTACTTGTTGTGGAGTTTGGGCTGGTCTCTAATCGGGCAGAAAGCGCAAAAGTAACACGGCGCAAATGAGTGATACGTAGCCTATCATTGCCCAATTTGTAGTGGCTTCTCGTGGTTATACAGCGTATACCTGCGTATCACGTAGACGACACCACATCTGTGTCTGGGGGGCACACGCATCTTGGGGGACGGGCACGGCCCCCTATGGCCCGCCCATAGCGACGGGTATGCGCGTTATTATATATTATATATTTTATTCCTCTTCGTCACTTTAATTGTGCATGACTACTTTGCAAAACAAAAGTCACTGCTGAAGTGGGGGACGGAGAGAGGAGTGGCAGAGGGACAGTTTGGGAATGCACGACGGGAAAGGGTTTTAGAGCGCGGCTCTGGGGAAACAGAGAGAGAGCTCCCGAACGCTCCAGGCACCAGCTCTCCCGGGCCATGGGAGAGAAAAAGGCGTGTGGAGTCCGTAAGTGACGAGGCAGGGGCCTCGACACTCACATCCTCCACCTGTTCGCTCAGCTCCGCTCTTGGCCGCCTCCGAAGCGACATCACTGTCCACTGCCTCCTCCTCCTCCGCCCCCGTCACCTCGGCTGCTGCAGCTCGAGGAGCTCAAAGTGAGCAGCAACGAGTTTGAGAAATAAAAGTCCTAATGACATAATAAACAACGGTTACAGAGGAGATCGCGTTGAAGCTCGACCTCTTTTGCTTAAGTTTGTTTTTGTTTCCCTCTTGCGCGAGGGAGAGAGAGGCAGAGAAAAAGTTACTCATCATTTCCAGTAGCAAATCAAACCGAAGCAGTTGTGAACCATATAACGGAAGTTGTTTTAGCAGTGTTTGTTTCCACTGCATAGCAAAGAAATGTGTCAATATTTTATTTAGAATTGTTTGCCTTTCCAATTTAATTTAGAAAATGGAAATACAATAAAACAACCACATAATTAGTTTTTCTGATTTTATTTTGAAACGGAATAACTAATGATCGAAAGGTACACGGATTGTTGAATTTTACATTTTCTTTTTTCCTTTTAATTCAAATTAGATTTTTTTTCCAATTGAATGTGTTTCATAACATAATGTAACAACTTAATATAGGTAGGAGGGTTTTTCCTATTCCAATGTAGTAATATCAATCTTCTATAGATAACAATGAAATAAATTTGACAATAGTTTTCTGCTTGTTAACACATTGAATTCCAGAAATGAAAAAAGTCATTTTTCGCTCCCATGCGTTGAGTGCCAAAAGTAAAAAAAATCTTCTCTTTTTGTATATATTACGAAAATAGGCACACACCTTATGTGTGATTGCGGTAGTTCTGTGATGAACAGAACTGAAATACGTTTTTTGTCCGAGGGGGCGTGGCGTTGCGCAGTGAACAGCTGTAAAGCTGTAAAGGACGGCTGAGAAACATCCTGTTAAAGTCTTCAATCTGTTTAAATGCACACGCGATAAAAAGGGATAGATCTGCGACAAGACGCGGTGTTTCAAAACGTGTCAACAATGAATTGAAAATTGACTTGAAATTGTGATATGTAGACATTTGCCTCTTCCATCGAGAGAGGAGCGAGGAGGAGAAAGGAGAGTGTTTCATAAAACATTAAATATCTGTTTCTCGTCAAAAAATCTGGGATTTTGATCAAAACTAGCCTCTGTTTAGCTTAGATTTCTCAGGATCCGACGCAAAAAAAACTACCTACAGAGAGCTTAGAGTCTCATCTTTCAAATGAGCCATAGCATGTGTCTGTAGCTATAACATAGAATACGCAGTGGTGCTACAAATATAATGAAAAATGGTCTGGATTGTTGGCACAGCTAAATCCTGAAAACAGCGCGGCACTCACTGGGCCCGATCTTGTGCATCAAAACGGAGACGATAGCGTGACATTTTGCGCTCAGTCGGAGCGCACTTTGTGATCTTGCCACTCCAGACTTAGCGCATTTACGTGGGTGGAGACACACATTTTCCTCCAACCAGATCGACTCCGCGTCCAGGAGAGTGGTTGTGTGGGGTGAACATGTGCTTTTGTTTTGCTTTGCGTTCACGCCGAGCGCGGGCAGATCCGCGCCACAGCGGACGCTGTAGCTCTTTTTCGTTTAGCTCACGATGGGGTAAATAAAGTTTTTAGTTTGACCTGTGAGAGCCTAAGGCTTAAGAAAGAACGCAAGACAGCACAATGTAAACGAGGAAGTGAATGTCAGCCGTGTTTCCATCAGTGCAGTCACCTCCTCTTGTGACGCCCCCTCACAGGTGGCGGAGGCGAATGGCACATACAGCTCCGCCACTCGGAAAATAATTCGCCAAGAGCCTGCGCCGCCCCGTGCGCCGCCACAAGATCTGGCCAACAGTGTTAATAATCAGCTGTTACTGGGGTCATGCGTACTTTCAGCTACTGATGCTGGTCTGCACGCTCTGGTCAACACAAGCAAACTGCTTATCAGGTAATGGTATTCCCAGAGAAAGAAACTGGTGATGCATGGCCCTTGGCGCCTACACCCCCCCCATCAACACATTTATTATGTTTGTTATAACCTGTACTTTGAAATCTTAAGAATATGACCTGCACTATGATTCCTGTGAATGATGAAGAAGCAGGTGCTGAAAAGAAATTCCCCTTGGTGGAATAATAAATCTTTCTACCGGAGTGCCAATACACGCGGTTGAATCGAATTAAAAGACTAATATAAATGTACATTATTACTCAGGCGCGCACAAATGAAACCCGGCACCAGGTACAATGTGTTTTTGACAAGAAAAATGGTTGATCAAAAGCTCCGGCCGCCCACACAGACTCTGTTCACACACATCCTTTTTTTTTTCCCTCTCTCTCTCTAACTCCGCGCTCCAGTGGCCTCCGAGCGGCATCCATTCTCCGGCCCGCTCCTCTGTCTTTGTTTGAGGCAATAACAGCCGACAGAGGCGACGCAAAATTATCCATCTTTTTTTTTTTCCAAGGCAAAACGCTACACATGGATTTTCATAATGATCTATTTTCCGCGCACTTAGAAGAGGAAGAAAGGAAAAAAAGAAAGAAGTCGACTTTCCCCCCCCCCTGCTCCTCGTCCGCCGCCCCCGCCCGCCTGGCCTCCGCGAGACAAATGAAGGCGCTTTCCTGCGGTATAATTTGGATTTGTTATCACATTCTATTACAGAAGTGTGGCGCGTGTGGGTGATGCATGCTCCCTCGGGTGAAGGCGCGCGGGGAGGGGGGGGGTTTAGAAAAATGGCAGCCCAGTCACTAGAATCCTTACGGCGAGGCTAGTTAATATCCCAGTTCATTTATTCGCACTCATAGGCAGGCGCTTTCGGAGGAGAATTCATCTGCCGTGATAGGTGATTTGTGTGAGGAATGATGGGGCCGGCGGAGTGACCAGTGCTAATGCGCACTTCAGCTCGGTGCACTTGGCCCGAGTATGAGAGGGAATGCCAATGAGGCCGGCGTCTATTCAGACTCAGGCCGCTGTGATTTAGCCTGCTAATGCATCTCCAGAGTCTATAGGTAAAAACTCTGCTCAAATGCGGCTTAACACCAGGGCTGGGCTATGGGCTATCGGGGGAAAGGAGCAACATTGATCAGACGAGTTCACAAACATTTTAACTCACCACACGTGCGCAGTAGAATGTCCTGTACTGATGCTTTAGTCAGGTTTTTAAACTATTTTAATACATTCTGGCCATAGCACAGTTAAGGCCTACACGTTTCAATACACAGGAGGGATGTCCCTGTCCAATATTGAGTATTGGTATCGGTAGGCGATCTTTTGAGAGGAAAAGATTGGATCGAATTTGAAGAGCATATGGTTGTAGGTGTAGCAGGTATTGGCCGGTACGATCACCGCTAACAGTTTATTTTTTTCATTTTGGTGAAGGATTGGGAGTCAGATGTCAGTGTTGCGTCCAGGCTCTCCGCTTGCCGACTGATTTATTGTGTGTTTTCTCACACAATATATTACACAACAGCCACTTCCCTCATACCTCCTTACCTAAATTATGGCCTGGAAATATGGGGAAACAATTATAAATC
Organism: Gobius niger; assembly: GCF_951799975.1. Taxonomy (NCBI): domain Eukaryota; kingdom Metazoa; phylum Chordata; class Actinopteri; order Gobiiformes; family Gobiidae; genus Gobius; species Gobius niger. Next base: position 34,900,029 of record NC_136856.1, read on the forward strand.
CAATACTCATCCTATTTTCCTACTCCAAAAAAAGGCAATAAGAATTATCACTAAAGCAGATTTCTATGCACCAACGAACCCTATCTTTGTAGAGCTAAGCCTACTGAAAATCCATGATCTTGTTGATCTAAATACATTAGTAATAGTGTACAAAGCATTTAACAATCTTCTCCCTCCTCCCATCCAGGAGCTTTTTGAACACAGGAAAAGTCAGTATAACCTCCGAGGAACTGCTATTTTCAAAAAAGCAAAAGCGAAAAAGAATAAAAAGAGTCGCTGTGTTTCTGTAAGAAGTGTTAATCTGTGGAACGACCTGGAAGATCAGTTTAAACTGTCCCAAACAGTCAAAACTTTCAAAAAGTTGTTTAAAGCTACTAAAATTCAAGAATATATAAGCTTAGGATGAATAAAGTAAGAAAAATAAATAAAAAATAATAATAATGACATAATTTTGTTTCAACTAATTTAACTTAAAACAAATGTATGTGTTCATATTTGTTGGAATATTGAAGTTTATGTTACTAACTTCAGATACATGCTTATTTCTCTTCTGTTTTAACACTTGATATTGTTCATTATTAATGTTTGTGATTTGTTTTTGTTTTTCTCTCGTGGAAGTCTGTAAACTGGGTTAGGCGTTATAAGTTTTCACTTCAGCCTAAACCCTTTCGGTCGTTTGTACACAAAGAATTGGAAATGTTTTTACGTTTAAAGGAATGAATGAACTGACCGAATAAACTACTACTACTACTACTACTTATCTTCACATACACATCCAGGTCTGACCATCAGGCTCAGAAGTACAGCTGAACAGATATTCTTTAACAAATTAGCTTTTCACTAATACACATAAATGTCAACTTGACATCGTCGGAACTATTTCACTGAGACTTCATTTTACTGTGTTTTCTATAGAACAATTTCAAATATTTAACAAAGAGGATAATAAAGAGAAACACAAAATGACAGTGAGCCAATCTCTGAATGTAAAGTATAGGCTAACGGCTAGCGCGCGAATGTTAGCATAAAACTAAATGTACTTTTACAAAAATAAAACAAGGCTAACATCGACTTACAAGCAGTACAGCATGAGCTATGTTTAACAGGCTTCATCTGAGCCAAAAGGGTTTTGTGTGACTGTACAAACCTGAAAATATATAAGAGACGGAGTCAAATATCAGGCTCTCTGCTTGCCGACTGACGAGAAGCAGGGTGTAACCATAGACTGTAAAATAATGGACGTCTTCAGCTCACTCCTCCCCGTTTACCATGATGACCACGGTCGAGGGGGAATTCATGGAGGATTTACAGACTCCCCCTCCCCAGCTCTGACGAAGCATGTTCCTAAAAAGGGCATACGGGCGGGATCTTCACCGTAGACTCGGCCCTTGCGTGACGTGTAGCTCGCGCTGCTCCAATGCTAACAGTCCAACCCTCATTAAGTATGAGATTTCTAAAATTCTTCTTACGAAAACCAGCCTGGTTTCATAAATTGTGACTAACCCAGCGTTTTCTCAGGAGGAATATCTAGCCTAGTCTAGTGTTGAAAAAATTGAAACCAGGCGTTAAAGTTGTTTTCAATGGGGGCCTAGTGGCGATATGGAGGTACTACAGCAATGGCGGCCCCCAGTGTCGTGGTCATAAAGCAGAGCAGCCAGCGCCCGTTGGGTGTAACGCTCTAAAACCATCTCCCAACCAACACTGCCCTCTAGCGGTAGACGTCGATACTACCTTACTTATCAAATACCCAAACTTTACTCTAATTTATAAAATTATTATAATAAAGTAAAACTATGTGACCACACATAGTGGGTGTCACTTAGGGATTTTGGTAAATATTACTTTTATAGCAGTAGGTGCAGCATTTTTGGCTAATGGGCCTGATGAATAAGTCTGTTCAGTAACTCTCTGTTGAGTTTCAGAAATAATGATTGTGGTATTAAAGAGTTTTTTGTAGTTTCTCGCACATCTGTGGACTCGGAAGTAGAGCTGTGACGTCACCACTTAACAAACGTATAATGTCATACAAGGGGGCGTGGCCTCGCCGAGGGGGGAGGAAGTATGTTTTGTTTGGGAAACACAAATTTTCACTCTTTTAATCAGTTTTCTGGCAGAATATAAATGTATTTATCACACACAAATAAAGTCAAGCCTAAATCGGGCCCATTTTTTTTCACAGCAGATTGTTGAGTAGAAGCAGAAAACACCAGTCGTAACTAGCGTGAGCATGTAGCATGTTGCTAACATGAAGCATCGTGTTCTCCGTTATCTTATGTAATTATGGGCTGTTAAACTACTTTGCTCATCTCCATGTCTTTGTATCTTTATTGGGTAGAAAATGTTATTGACAATACAGCATTTGTTAAAGTAGTTTTGTTTTCCCCTTTAATTATTTCAAACATCAATCAATCAATCAATCAATCAATCAATCAAAGTTTATTTCTATAGCACTTTAAAACAACACTTGGCAGACCTCCCAACTTTCTTCATTTGTTTGCTGCTTCACTGAAATAAAACTATGATTATTACTTACAGCAGATGTTATCCATCAAACTAAGCCATGATTACAAAAGGATTCAGATCTGTCATATGTACTTTAAAGACAGGCTCGAGTCTGATCCCGCAAAAGACGGACTTGAATCTGCAGTCCTGAATCCGCAGATCCGGCCCGCAGGTTTAGTGCAGAACTGCTGATGCTAGCGCTAAGCTACTTTGGCCAACAATCGCAGCTTGAACCCTCACCGAGGACGCTCTGCAGCCGCTAAAACATTGTGTCAGAGAAAAGCTCCTCGTTTCCTTTGCAGTGCTGACATTTAGCTTTTACAGAGGAGGCAGAATTGAACCCAACAGCAGAGACGAGAGCGCTCTCATAGCTACGTGTGGATGTCACTCTTATCATGAATATGGAACACAGGTCAGGTTACCTGTGCTTGAGCAAGACTCTACAGAGGAAGTTGGCTGCGGAAAGCTTGGAATAAAGGAATATATGTAAAAAAGAGAAGAAAATTGTACACGAGCTGTCATTCGAGTACGAGCAGTTTGACAGTGTTTGGCATAGAGCTCACTGCTCTGTGCCAAAAGACCTTTCTGAGCCCAGTGGGATCTTCTGCCGCAGTACTGTGTAACAGTCACTGTTTAGACTCGATATAATGTTCTTTGGGGAAAATCTCTTGCCAGGACCAACACACCGATCATGGTTGGAGGATGTAGAGAGGCCGAGGAAGCTAAGGGTTCTGCTGCCATATTTGTGGGAAAGAGCAAAATGAATGAATGAAAGAAGATGAGACTGAGTGGAGGACAGCAATGAGCAGATCCCAAAATGTAGAGTCCCAATCAAAAGTTTAAGACCAGTTGGAAGATGGTTAAAAAAATGGCATAGTCGGATCTCATAATGGTTCCACTTAGAGCTCAATATGCCACAAGAAGAACAAAAATAAAATGAACAAAGAAAAAAACAAACACAAATCAAAAACTCAGTAATGAGTAGCTCCACCATTATTGCTGATCTACTTCAAAAACGTGTTGATGCCAGCGTTTCCATGGGGTGAGTGGGCACATCTCTCCAAGTGGTGAAACCGAAAAGCCTCTGCTTCCTGGAACTGTTGCCCATTAATGTAAATTTCCCTCGCCATCCATCTTCTTCCGCTCTATCCAGGGCCGGGTCGCGGGGGCAGCAGTCTCAAACTTCCCGATCCACGCACGCCTCCTCCAGCTGTTCTGGGGGACCCCGAGGTGACACCAGGCCAGCTCGGAGACATAGTCCCACCAGCGTGTCCTGGGCCTTCCACGAGGCCTTGTTCCACTAGGACATGCCTGGAACACCTCCCGCGGGAGGCATCCGGAACAGATGCCCTAGCCACCTCAGCTGGCTCCTTTCGACGTGAAGGAACAGCGACTCTACTCCGAGCTCCTCCCAGGTAACTGAGCTCCTCACCTGATTTTGAAGGGTGCGTATTTGCAATCCATCCCCAAAGGTTCTCAACTCAAAACACGCCGGATGGTCTTAAAGAGCGACGTTACAATCTCCTGAAGAAGTCCTTTGTCCTGCGGGCATTGTGAACTGTAGTGTTTTCCAGTGGAAGGATGACATCCCTACACCACGACTCCAGCAAGTCTCCTGAACATGAACCTCGCTCAAGATCTGGGGCCAGATCTTGTGGTTCATAGCGCAGGCTGTAGAGAAGACGAGTACGCAGACGGGTGGCACTCCTTGCAATCTTCAGTGTCATACCTGGCGCAAAAAGTGGGCAGGACAGGAGGGGGAGACAGACTCGCATTGCGATGTTGTGGTGCCGCCCCCTCCCCATGCTTTCCCCTACAGCTGCAGGATTCTTGGAGCGGCTGAATTGAAAAAAACTAAAAAAAACTGGACTGAGCTGTGGCAACACAAGGAGCATCATCAGGGGGTAAACACTGACACACAATGGTAACGATGTCATCTTAAAACACAGATCAGACCTGGTGTTGTGGCAGTTGAAGGCATGTGTGGTTTATTTATGGAAAACTGTTGTTGTTTTGGTGTTAGGGGTGTGCACGTGTTGATCTACTGTATCAAAGTAAACCTGCGTGCAAACTAGGCTCAAACAGACTTTTCAAGGCAATTTCACTTTTGTTTTCAATTTGACGTCGATTCTAAGGAAGAAGACAAGGCAGTGGGATGTAAAGAGGAACATAATGTGAAGGTTGCCACAGAAGAGCAGCTCCAAGTGCTGCTTCTAATGAACCACGCCTCAATCGGCCTCTTTTTCTTAAATAACGCCCTCTCCCTAGTGGCGCAGCCTTAAACGCAAAACCTGCGCCACATGCAAGATCGCACGTGCACCACGTTGCGTTTAGAGTTGCGCACGGACTGCGCCAGTCACAAGATCTGGCCCCTGGAGTCCTGAAGGTTGGGTCAAATGCAGGGCATACAGTAAGGACAACAATATACACCCCTTAACCTGACAGTGTTTCTTACTTTACTTAAATTTGACACATCTACATTTAATTCAGTTGATGATACATCACTATTCTGTTCATGGAATATTAAAAACACGACCACTTCACTGTGAGATGGTATTGTGATATCCAGCCCAAATGTCTTTTCTCCTTTCCAATTTTTGTTTAAACACAACAGCAGCCTTACCCTGTTGCATCAGTTACATCATTCTGCCCTTTGACAACAGCACAGCTCAGAGTTGTGGAAAATAAACCTCCCTCTCACTTTGTCTGAACACCACAGGCACAGTAACCTTTACCGAGACACAAACCAGAGTCAGCACAGTCTAAGACGAATGACTTGAATGTTATTTAATCTAACTGGAACATAAAAATCCGCCTGGAAGACTCTTTCCTGTTTCGTGCATTACACAACATTTTGGGCCAGATCTTGTGGTTCAGAGCGCAGGCTGTAGAGAAGACGAATACGCAGACGGGTGGCGCTCCTTGCAATCTTCAGTGTCATACCTGGCGCAAAAAGTGGGCGGGAAAGGAGGGGGGGACAGACTCGCATTGCGATGTTGTGGTGCCGCCCCCTCCTCATGCTTTCCCCAGACCTGCGGAAGGCAGTGGGTAGCGGAGGGGGTTCTCTTGTACATGCGTAACATGCGTGATGCAACGCGCAATGTTTAGTAAAGATTAAGGAAATAAAACTGTCCCTCCGCTGCTGCAGCCGCTCGCTGCAGATCCAAGATGAGCGGGCGGGACAGAGAGGCAGCAGCCTCGCGTTGGACACCGTTCGAATGCGCAAAGTTACGAAATGTGCAGGATTTAATTGATCAGAAACTGTCATATCGGCTGCGGAGGAGTTGCAGAGTTATGTAGCAGTTGCAAGAAAACTGTAGCGTATTGGAACATTTGCGCTACAGCTGCAGGATTCTTGGAGCGGCTGAATTGGAAAAGAAAAAAAAAGTTGCTATGCGTCCTGTAAAATGCGCTACTCAAGGAGCATCATCAGGAGGTAAAGATTGACGATGGAAATGTCATCTTAAAACTCAGATCAGACGTGGTGTTGTGGCACTTGAAGGCATGTGTGGTTTATTTATGGAAAACTGTTGTTTTGGTGTTGTGTTGTGTTGTGGTGTTGATCTACTGTAGAAAGTAAGCCCGTGTGTATCCTACGCTCGAACAGACTTTTCAAGGCAATTTCGCATTTGTTTTCAATTTGACATCGATTCTAAGGAAGAAGACAAGGCAGTGGGATGTAAAGAGGAACATAATGTGAAGGTTGCCATAGAAGTGTAGTGCTGCTGGTAATGAACCACGCTTCAGTCGGCCTCTTTTTCTTAAATAACGCCCTCTCCCTTGCAGCGCAGCCTTTAGCGCAAAACCTGCGCCACGTGCAAGATCGCGCGTGTACCATGTTGCGTTTAGAGTTGTGCACAGACTGCGCCAGTCACAAGATCTGGCCCTTTAAGTGTTTAAATCGGAATGTCCTGGGGAGAACCCTGTTTTACTTTACCTGCTACACACAACATCCAGGGAGTACCTCAAGAGCACTCCAAGGAAAGTGTTATTCTCACGCTGCTTCCATTTCGAAAATATCAATGAAACAGGAGCCCCTTCTCACAGGGGAAAATGAAATACCAATGCTGAATTATGGGAAAGCAATTTCAAAAATACAAGAAATTAATCAATCAATCAAACTTTATCTATAAAACGGTTTTCATACCGAAAGATAACACAAAGTGCTTTACAGATCCCGTCTGCACCGGGAACAGCAGTCCAGCACAGCTACAGAGCACTGACTCAGGAGATCCCAGAGGAGGCGAGGCAGAGACACCACACCTCCACCTGAGCACCCACAGGACAGCACCCACACAGCAACAGTCTGTCACTGCTCCTGAGCCAGAGGGCCCCTTCAGGGGAGACACTGGGAGAGCCTAAAAATGTAAGAAACATCCAGAAGTAAATGCAATTAAGGAAGCTAAAAAGCTAAGCTGAAGAGGTGGGTCTTGAGATACAGTGGTATGCATAAGTATGGGCCCCCCTTTAACTTTTTGACATTTTGCCATATGGACCATAAACATAAATATATTTCATTGAATTTTTTTTCTTTTAATATTGTGTTTATTAAGCATTTTTTGATAATAATAAAACAGAAAAGAGCAACAACAAAAGAAAAACAGCACCAATACACGTCAATAGCATTTAAGCAAGCAAGTAAGACAAATAAAATGAAAAAATTATAAAGAATAAGTTACAGCATTTACTTCAAACTGTAGTAACACCGTTTCACAGAACAGACCTTTTAGATTTAAGACAGTCCAAGATTTTCTCTTTTTTAAATGTGTGGGATTTCCCTGTGAGACAATCTCAATCTCTCCAATGTTACAACCTCAGAAATTGTATTTTTCCATAGCTGAACAGAAGGAGCATCAGCACCTTCCCATTTAAACATTATGGATTTTCTTGCCAGCATCAGAAGGAATTGTATAATCTCTTTGTGAGTGTCAAGGTTCCCTGGTATAAACCCAAGAAGGCACAACATAGGGCAGGGAAGGAGTGTCTGTCCTGTAACGGAGATGACTTCTCTGCATGCTGCCTGCAAAAACGCCTCTATAATTTTACACTTCCATAAACAATGAAACCTAGTCCCTGTGTCTGATTTACATTTGGGGCATTTGGAGAGATTCCTGGTGTGTACTTGCTGTAAATATTAAAATAAAAATATAATAAAATATTATATTGCATGTCCTTGTATGGGTTACATCCTGAAATCTTACAAGGCAGCAGGAGGATTTCTTCCCATGATTCAGGATCAATTGTGATAAGTTAATCGCAAGTTTCCAACCTATTTTTCTTTAAAATTTGCAGCTCAGGGTAAAGTCTTAACACAAAGTGTCCACGTTTATGGCAATCTTAAATCGTTTTTTAAAGATTAAAGATTTCATTTTAGTCTTGATATAATGACTTAACTGAAGATATTTATAAAAGTCTTTGGCATCTATGTTATATTGTGATCATACATCCCCAAACGCCTTGAATTTTCCATTGTCCCACAGATCATACATCCTCCTAATACCAGCTTCATGCCATGGTTTAAGATTGGGACCAGTGCCCTCTGCAGTTAGGTACAGAGGTACCTACATAGACCAAACAAGGACAGCACTGACCAGGGCTGTTACAAAGAAGCCTGTTGTGATGTGTGCACTGACACAAACGAAGAGAAAGGTTGATTGGAGTTCAGTAGCTTTACTTGTACATGTTATCGTACAGACCGACAGACTGTTTCTGTCTATACTCGTGCATTGCCGTATATGCTGTTCATGCGCATGCGCACAATACCAACATCACAGGATGATGCGTTCAGGGACAGTTGGTTGGTAATAAACATTACATCACTCCTTTTTTTTTTTTTAAACGAACTGATAAACAAGTTGCATCTGAGTTAGTCAAAGTTTTTTTTTTTTTTTTTTTATAAACAAAGATACCATTTATGAATGTGCTGGCAAACACTTAGATGAAATTTGTACTTGCGGTTATTCAATAGCTGTCAACAACAAATAGAATGTAACCTTGCAAAATGCAAACAATGCTATTACTAAACACAACGGTCAAAACTCTATCCAACACAATCAAAGATATCACCGGAATAGTGGGCTCACTGATTTCTAACCTGAGTCCTCAAAGTCATTCAGGTACGCTGGGCGGCGCCTATATCGCCTCTGAGGGTACCTAGCAACGGTCACAGTAATGTCCTCATCATCGCTGTCAGAAGGTGGTGTTGGACATTTTGCGTTGGTGTTTGTCTTCTTGAAGAAAGATGAGTTCCTTGTGATGGAATGTCTCTTGTTGCTGGCAGTGACCATGGAGCCGTTGATGTGAGTTATGGTGTAGGGGTCGCAGTTGTACGATGACGTCAGCTTATTTTGTTTTGATTGGCGACACAACACCGTGTCACCAACCTTGAGAGAGCTGTACTTTGCATGGTGGCGTGCATTTGCACTTTGTTTCATCTTAGTCTTTGCTCGTTTGTCACGCTCTCTGATCACATGGTCAGCATTTTGTTGGGCAGCATTGGAATGTGCCGGAATCTTAGTGTAGATTTTACGTTGAAACATGAGCTCTGCAGGAGACGCTTCCGTGGTGCTGTGTGGTGTGGAGCGGTACTCACGGAGAAAAGTGTTCAGTGTTTGTTTCCAAGGGACGCTCTGGCTCTCTGCTACACGTATGGCTTTTCCTAGAGTTCGCATGAAGCGCTCTGCAGTTGCATTTGCTTGTGGCCATAGAGGTGTTATCTTTCTGTGTTGGCATCCCATGTGTGATAAGAACTTTGAAAATAGTTCACCATTAAAGGGAGGTCCATTGTCCGTTTTGAGTACTCTGGGAATGCCAAACATTGAGAATGTCTTATCCATGATTGGAATTACTGCATTGGCTGAGGTGGATCTCACGGCCTCGACAACTGGGTAACGGGTGTATTCATCTATAACGACTAATAAGTACTCTCCGGTTGGGAGTGGGCCGTAGAAGTCTGCACTTACTATGTGCCATGGGGACTCTGGTAGTTCGGACATTTTTAAAGGCTCTAGTTTTGTCACTGGAGTGTTGGCTTGACATGCTAGACAGTTTTTAACGACAAGTTCTGCTTTCTGGTCTATGTTTGGAAACCATACTTTTGACCTAAGTAATGTCTTTGTTTTCACAATGCCCTGATGTCCCTCATGGGCCAGTTGCAACACCTTTTCCTCTAGGGCTGAGGGGATGACAATCCTGATGCCCCGAAGTAGTATGTCATCAGTAGGTGATACAGTCAGTTCACTACAAATTTGTTTGTACTTCTGTAGGGCAGTGGCGTCTTGAGAATCTTTTGTGATTGTGTGCCATGTGTTGTTCCTTACATGCGCACTGACCTTTTGCAGTATAGGGTCTTTGAGGGTTTCCTCTTGGATTTCAGGCAGCGTCATTGCCTTGGGTGTGGCGTGTTGTGCCATAAAGTTGACATATTCTTCGGCCACCTTGGTTGCTCGTGTGTGTGTTCCCTGCTGTGTAAAAACCGGATGCCTGGACATGTAGTGGGCTGGATTCTCAGCTCCTTTTCTGTAGACTACTCTGAGGTCGTAGGGCTGCAGTCTCAAACCCCAACGTTCTATCCTTGCAGGTGGCTTGGAGCAGGGGTTATTCCAGATCACCTCCAGCGCCTTGTGATCTGTAACAAGAGTAAAGGAGTGCCCATACAAATACAAATGAAAGTGTTCACAGCTCCACACTATTGCAAGTGCCTCTCGTTCGGTCTGCGAGTAACGCCTTTCTACGTCACTGAGTGCGCGGCTAGCATACGCTATAGTGCGTCTTTCCCCCTCCTTACTGAGTTGGTAAAGAATCGCCCCTAGACCTACAGGGCTAGCATCAACCACCAGTTCAGTCTGCTTGACTGGATCAAAATATGACATGACAGTGTCACTGGTTAGGCCGTCTTTTATAGCCTGTAACGCTGCGGCATGCTCCGAGCCCCAGTGCCATAGTGTGTCTTTCTTGGTTAGCTCGCGAAGTGGGGCTGAGATTGATGCAAAGTCTTTGATAAAACGAGCACAGTACGTTGCCATGCCGAGCAGGCTTCTCACCTCTGTGGGGCTGTCTGGTGCACTGGCTTCTTTAATAGCTGCAACCTTTTTGGGGTCGGCCGAAATCCCGCCTGCTTGGAATATGAATCCGAAGAACTCAAGCCTGGACTTGTTGAACTCACATTTGTCTCTGTTGAGGGTGAGGCCTTTCTCTGTGAGCCTCTGAAACACGGCTTTAAGGCTCCTGTCATGATCAGCCTGTGTTTTACCATACACGATGATGTCGTCGCTGAGGTTCTTTACACCATCAATCCCCTGCAGCGTTTGGCAGATGGCATTTTGAAATACTTCTGCTGCTGAAGAAATGCCGAAGTTCAGACGTTTGTATCTGCGGAGGCCTTTGTGAGTGCTGAAGGTCGTGATATACCTGCTTTCAGGGTGGAGCTCCAACTGGTGATATCCAGCTCTTAAGTCAAGTTTTGAGAAAACTGTGGCGCCATTTAGCTCATGAATGACGTCGTCCATAGTTGGTGTGATATGACGCTCACGTTGTATTGCAGTGTTCGCTTGTCTCATATCAACACAGATCCGAACCTCGCTTGGGTTCTTTGGTTTGGGTGGAGTCACTATCGGTGAGACCCATGGCGTTGGGCCTGTTACAGCCTCTATAATGTCACATTCTTCTAGCTTTTCCAGCTCTTTTTCCACTCTTTCCCGGATGTGAAATGGCACACGTCTATGTGGTTGACATGTAGGCTGGACTGTGGTGTCAACGTGGAGTTTGACTTGAAAGTCCTTTAACTTGCCTATTCCTTGGAAGAGCTCGGGATTTTCCTCCACCAGTTTGTCTGCCACTGTATTGAGTGGAGGTGAGGACACACTATTGACTACCTTAATAAGGCCTAAGAGTGTAGCTGTGTCGTACCCCAGCAGTGAACTGCCTTTGCCACTTTTCACATAAAACCTGCACAATGTCTTTTGGTTGTTCGCTGTAGCCTCACATGTAAACATGCCTGCCAGTGGTAATGGATTGGTACAGCCATAAGGAAAAATGTTGGTATCGGCTGGTAGCAACTGCGGCTGTGGTGACAGCATGTTGAGGGAAGACTCACTAATGACGTTTACTGTGGCACCTGAGTCTATAACCATTGGAAAATCCACACCACCAATATTTACCTTGGTTGATGGTGCGTTTCTTTTAGCAGCGGAGGTAGTCACAAACACATAGTCATCTTCACTGCTAGATGAGGCTTTGCTTTCACTGTGTGTTGATTTGGTGATATTATACACTTTCTTGTGCATTTTATGCTGTTGCTTAGTGTGACTCTTTGGTTTTGCCCCATAGCTCTTTTGTTGTTGTAGCTTCGACCTACACTGTCTGGCAAAATGATTGAGCTTACCGCAAGCTTTACAGTCTTTTCCGCGAGCAGGACAGTCACCCTCGTGTGGATACGTCCCGCCACAGTTACGACACTGGCTGTTGAATTTGGTCGTGCTTGCATGGGCAGTGTTGTAGTTTTTAGTAGGTCGTCCTCTCTGTTGCACTGCATTTACTGATGCAGCTGCTCCTTGTTCCATGCCTGTTGCCTGCTGTTCTGATACCTCCATCGTTCTCCCATAGCTGAGGATTTCTTCTAGGGTCATGTCAGGCTCTCTGAGCGCCCGTCTGCGAAGCCTCGTTGACGTGCAGCTCTGAATCAGTTGTCCTTTTATCTCCAAATCAACATCGGAGAACTCACAGTGCTTGGACAGCATGCGGAGCCGTGTGCAGTACGTGTCGAGATTTTCGCCCGAGAGCTGGACAGCTTTCCTGAACGTATAAACTTCGTAGAGCACATTTTTCTTTGGCGTAAAATACGTTTCGAGCTTTGCTTTGACGTCAGCATACTTGTCTGCTGTTGCCGCTAATGTGTCGTATATGTCATGGACACGTTCACCAGCCAAGTGTAGCATTAAAGCTTTGAGCCTTGTATCTCCCGTGATATTAAAAGCCGTTGTATAATTTTCAAACCTCTGCACCCATTTGGTCCAGCGTGGTCCGACTGAACTCGGGTCTGTTTCTGTGTCGAACGCAGACAACGCGGGTGTAGTTGTCAGCGACATTGCTTCGTGAAAATTCTTGCATTCGGCGTGGTTAGCTTATCCGCTGGTCCGCTTTTCTTTTCTTTTTTTCTTTTCTTTTTTTTTTTGTCCTCGTCGCCAATGTGATGTGTGCACTGACACAAACGAAGAGAAAGGTTGATTGGAGTTCAGTAGCTTTACTTGTACATGTTATCGTACAGACCGACAGACTGTTTCTGTCTATACTCGTGCATTGCCGTATATGCTGTTCATGCGCATGCGCACAATACCAACATCACAGGATGATGCGTTCAGGGACAGTTGGTTGGTAATAAACATTACACCTGTGATGACTCTGGATGAACTGCAGAGAGCTACAGCTCAGGTGGGGGAAATATAAATACCTATGTTAGCTTCTTTTTTATAGTGTTTTCACATTTGTATTAATATGCTACAGCTTGTAAACATTTTTGTGGGATGGTAATTATTTTAAATTGGCAAGTAATGTGTATTCTAAAATTGTGTTTATTTTTGGAAGAGAGGGAAGCATGAAGGACACGCAGAAGTGTGTTGACGGTGGTGGCAGCCTTCTCCTACTCCTGGAAAAAGATAAGGGAACTCACAATGTAATGAACTTTTAGAAATATAAAAACACAGCTGAAATGTATACTAAAAACATGTGCAATAGGCCAGGATGATTGTGAGTGTGTTTGAGAGTGCGCATGGGGGACGACGGATGGAAACTAGCCCAAGGCTATAATCTGGTGTGGCGTGTTTACATGCATGAGACCCATGTATGTTCATTAACATGCACTGTCCCGACCAAATAAACCAATAAATAAAAAATAAATGTACATGCCTAAAATTCACTTTGAGTCGTGAAAAACACATTTTACGTACAAAGAGGAATCATTTTATGCCCAATCCTTCAAACTATCTGTCTGGCGAATTCAAATCTTACTGTACATACAACAGAAATGTTTTTAAATTACCCACTGGCTAGTCCCAGAAAAAAAATACACTAAAAGTCATGCGTGTAACTACGTTCAGTGAACACACAGACACGAAATAGATGCCAAACACATGTCACAAACACGTTATTACACATAAATCTATGCCCAGTTTCCTATTACAACAACACATGTAAACTGCACAGAGGCAGGTGAGCATAAAGAGTGATCGAGATAATACGTATTGTACCACTGTAAACAAAAGTACTTGGCATTGGCATCGGAATCAGTATTTACTTGGTATTTACGTAGTTATTATGTAAAATCTTCTGAGAATGGTCACAATCCTTCACACATGCCTATTTTACAACTTTTTAAAGATGGAAAAGACGCAAACGATCTTCGAGATTAGAGGGCACAGCTTTGTGTTTTGAAGAAGTTTGCCTAGAAGCCATCTGGGCATAACAATGACTTGTGTCTGTCTGATATTTGTATGTTAGTCCCTTAATGTCACATTGGCTCTTTCAAAAGAAAATACCCAAAAATCATGAACCGGGCCATAATCTTTGACGCAGGACCTGAGTTTTTTCTTAATCATTATTACTCATTATAAGGCTTAGTTATCTGTCAGCATCTTCCAGTTCATTTTGATGTAAACCTATAGAAAAAGCAGCAGACAAAGCACTTCCAACTGTTCACTCAAAAGAAAAACAAAAAACCAAGGCACTCATCCTCCCACATTATAAATCTCTATTTATGTTTAAAAAGCCTTTATTGTGCTTGAACTATAAAAATCTTTTAAACATATTGCTGGTTTCCTCCACGCGTATCGGCTTAAGAGACCCTTAAAAAGACACAAAGAAGATGTGCACAACCAAGGTTTCCAATGTGATCCAGTAAAACCCTCTCAAATCTAAGCACCGGTTTCTTTCCACACTTGTGTTAGTCGTTTGGCTGTACTTTCCGGATATTTCTAAAGTGGTGAGACTAAATTTCACGCTGGTGCACCAAAAAGAAAGAACAAAACAATCCTCGATAATCTCTTTCTCCTCTGGAAACTTGAAGAGTCCCGGGTGTTTACACTGTTCTCAAAGGACGCACCGTTAAAGCGGAGTGCATTGTGCATTAGTCGCCTTTTCTCCAGCAGGCTGTGGTCCGGCTGAGGCCAGAGCATCAGGCCTGTGATATTGAAAGGGAGCGATCTTCGGAGGCTGGAGCTGTCACCGCGGTCAATAACTGGCATTATTACTGTTCCATATCAGAGGCCTGGCAGCTGTGCGGTGTGGACGCTGCACTATTGTCTGACTGAGATTGTTACAGCCGCACGTTTGACACCTGTACAGATGTTTTTATAAAGCTCGCGTACGACATGACATGATAAGAGCCTATAGTCGATCATCGAGGTAGAGAATGGGCTTGTCCTTTTAAAGCCACACATCATGACATTTCAATCAATGTGCAATGAAATACAACAAGATTTAAGGCCAAACACGGCAGGTGACAACATAGATTTTTCACGCGGTGGTCAATGTCGAGATCTTTAGCTAGTTGTCTTTCTTACAATTTTAGACAAAGAAAGAAACGTACACTTTGCGATGCTTACTTTATGATGTTTTTTTGCTAATAAGCAATGTTTGCGCTGGGCAGTCACAAATATTGACATAGTGTGCATCTATGTGTATAGGATGTTTTCACGAACGGAATCATCCTTTATTTAGATGATTGTTGTGTCTGCTCTCCCTTATTATGCACTTCTCTGAGTTAAAGGGACTATACGGAGTTTAAAAATGTCTTTTGCATGTTCCAGCCATGTCCTAATGTGTAGAATGAGCTCAGACCAGTTCACCACAACTGCCTCTAAAATCCTGCACTCAAAAAGTTTTACTTCGGGTCTGAAGTGCCGTCATGCATGAGCTTAAAGGGATATTTCAGGATTTTTGACATAGGGCCTCATTTCCTAGTTATCCAGAGTGTTGCTGGTACCTGGAGATATATTTTTTGTAATTTATGCAGTTCTTATGTTTGAAGAGTTACGTGGCGCTAGGCTAATGCAAGGCTAGCGCATTTCTATGGTATCAGCTAGCCTGCATTAAAGACAGTCTGACCCGCTCCACAGAGCACCTGAGGCAAATAACTTATAACACCAGACTAACCATATAAATGTCTGTGTTGATAGAATATTTTTTGGAATATAACTGACCTTTCATCACATGAATGATCGCATTTTGAGGGACTATTTTCTAGCAGATCACTCCGCCGCTGCGGAGCCAAAAATTGCATAATGAAGAAGAAAAAAGCTTAAATAAGTAAAATAAGTTGCACCAGCCTTGGCAAGTACCTGGGCATGGAGGCGTAACTGCACCATTGACAAGCCTCTCCCGGCAGCACTTTGTTCAAGCACCTACTTGCGAACTCGTTCCTCTAGCTGTGGCCGTCTCACTTTTAGCTCTTATTGTTTTGTTCATTACGGTAAGAGTGGCTTTTCGTCTGTCCCGCACACGGTTCTCTCTCACTCCAAACCTGGTGGAGTAATATTGTTGATTCCTGCCTTGGCATAGGTCGATTTGATCCTCCGCCTCCATGCTCTGAGCGGTTAGTCGTCAGTCAGCACCATCGCTCTTTACAATGGAAAGGATTAGGGGCTTGATCGGGCAAAACAAAACACATCTCCCAAAAGAAGGGAGAGAATGCCTCGGAGACTTCAGGGCCAGGGAACAATGAGCGAACATGTTCAAAGGAAATATCCGGAGGAGGAGTGAGTGTTTGGGGTGGTCGACGTTATCCAAAATCCTGCGTTTCTGTGAGTGAACTGTGGTATTGTAACTAGTGAATACACCACTGCTGACAATGGCAACAGCGCGCTTCTTGTTTTCAAGGACTTTTCTGCTCACCATGTACTGTTGTGGAGAGACTTTCTCAATTTTCTTTGCCCTCACGCCATCCTGTCATCATTCTGGGGCTTTTCAAAAAATGTTTTTGCTCATACAATGTTCTTACAAAGGCTATTGAGACAACCGAATATAGAAATATATAAGGTTAATGGAAAACGTTTTTTTACAGCAGTGGTTCACAACCTTGTATTGTTGTTGTAACCCCCAGTTTAAAGCGAGAGAACAGAGGTCAATTGCAAAAGAAAAAGACTCGTGTGTGTCTAAATACAGTAAAGCGCAAATTCCTCCAGCATTAACCAGGAAGTCAGAGGCTGAATTAGCACAGCATTAGCATTAGCGTTCAGACCTGTTCATGTCTCTACTCTGTCTCGCTATGAACTCCGGCTGAGACGAGCCTTTATTCAACTCAAGTGACCAATCGGGATGTGGAGGGTCTGTGAGAGCTAGAAACCTTTTGAGGCAAGTTCACAGTGTAGGGTGTAGGATTCTCCACATTAAAAACAGGGACACAATGTGGGGGTTTTGGTGGGCAAGCCGAATTGTGACTTTTTTCACCCAAGTTGAATGGTTAAGCGTCCTGCTTATAAAAGTCTAATCTCAAATAAATGGTCAAATCAGCACCCTGTTTAATAGTTCAGACAATAGGCAAACTTTGTATTTGACGCACACGTGGCCAGAAGTCGTTACATTTCAACTAAAATAGCTGCTTTGGACATGGTACTAGTGAAAAACCGGGACACCTGAGACAGACCTTGCGTAAAACTGGGACAAATCAATGGTTTTGGAGAAATCCACTGGGACATGGGACAGAGGGCTCAAAACTGGGACTGTCCTGGGGAGACTTGGACAACTGGTCACCCGATCACAGTGTGAACATGACGGACCGCCAAAGCTAACACTGTGCTAACTTCCTGGTTCGCGCTGGAGAAAAGTGCGTTGTATTTTGAAGCACAACAGCACATGGTCTGCTTTTCTCTCACAATGTTTACAATGTAGTTCTATGGCGGCCAATGAAGTTTACTTTACGACAAGAGAATACTTTTATTGCCACAGTTTAAAATCTTAGTTTTGATGTCAAAGTAAAAAACAAACCATGCTCACCCTTTGCAATGTTTATTTTGTGATGTTTTGTCGTGATTTTGTCGAATATTTCTAATTCCCAGCCTGATTTTTGGAATTTTAAGCCTTAAGAAGAAGAAGAAGATCTTTATTTATATACCGCCTTTCACAGACATGGTCACAAAGCGCTTTACATGAGACAATTGTACATTCACTCCATACTCGGTGGTGGAAAGCTACGTTTGTAGCTTCAGTTTCCCCTGGAAGAGACTGTCAGAAGCGCTTTCGCGACTACACACGTCTGCGCCAACGGTCCCTCTGATCACCACCATACATTCACTCACACACATCATTCATCCTGGCCTATTGTGCATGTTTTTAGTGGTAGGGGAAACCGGAGTGCCCGGAGGAAACCGGAGTGCCCGGAGGAAACCTACGCAGACAGGGGGAGAACGTGACAATTAAAGATTAAACTGGCTCTGTCCATTAAAAAATATATGCCTTTTGTACAGATTTTTACAGATTTTTTAAAATGTGAATATATACAATAACAAAAATAACTTGCAATACATTTCCCCCTTATATTTATGTCTGATATCAAAGGCAACAATTCAAATTGATATCTCTACATAACTCTTTAAAACCTACAGTGAAGTGGACTCAAATAAGTACTGACTATATATAAATAAAAAATTATGAACGTAGTAGTCTATGCTATTAGTAGTTGTTTTCCTGAAATTATAGCACTGAGGTAAACAACATCTTTGAAACAGTCACACAGCTAATTTGAGTTGTTTTGGTTTTATTGTTTTTATGATCATGTGCAGCACTTCGGAAACGTTTTGTTGGTTAAATGTGCTATGCAAATAAAGTGGATTGGACGCACACTTCTGTTTTAACAACATTATTTTTTGTGTTTCTGTCTTGCTAGAGCTACGGATGCGACAGGTGACAATGACTGAAGTAATCTTTATTTATATAGCGCTTTTCACAGACAGAGGTCACAAAGTGCTTTACAGTGGACAGCAACTAAAACAAACAGTAAAAGACAGTAAAAATAAGAGGCTCCTCTATTCACTCTCGAAGGCCTTTTTAAACAGATGAGTCTTAAGTTGCTTTTTAAAAGTCTCCACAGAATCGATGGAACGCAATGACAGAGGAAGTTCATTCCAGAGACGGGGTGCGACGGCTTTAAAGGGCCTGTCTCCTCGGGTTTTGTGTTGTTATGTCTTTGGGAAATGACAGTTGAAAAAAATGATAAGAGCACATATATAATGATAGTCTAGAATGCCTTTGGGTGGGAAATCTGACTTGTACATATTACCACATTCGCCATTCTTGCCTTCAAATAAGCCTTCAAAGAGGGGTGCTTGTGTAAAAGAAAACTGACAACAAACAATACCCAGTTCCCAAGGAATTACTGTCCGTAAGCTTCATCACCTCATTTTCCTCTCAGAAACAAAAAAAAATTCAGGTTTCTCCACTCAATTGCTTTACAAACAGTCTATATTCCCACTTAGTAGATTTGTTTATCTTCGAAAAGCTTGAGTCATACTCTTGCTTCAGGATTCAACCACCATTCTCTGGTCAAGTGCTTTCCAAGTCTGCACAATCTGATCACATAGTGGCCTTATCTCTGCTAACTGATCGTGATCTGGAGTGCCTTTTATGGCTAGATTTTGGGCATCATCTTCTAAATTAGTTTGTCATTTCAATAAAATGCGCCACTGTTTTTATCTGTGTCTGACTATACATGTATGTGAATAATTTAGATTTGTTTGTGTGTGTAGGCTCATGATGAAGATGGTGACAGTGACTGGGAGCCAGTGGTCACAAACAGGGCCCCATGTCCCTCTTCACCAACCCTCCACTGCTCCTGGATCTACCACACCTGCAGGTGGAAGGAGAGGAGGGGTCCTGCCAGTCCAACCCCAGCAGCCCTGTCACACAAGCTTATGCACATTTGTGAGGAACAACCTTCTGGGAAACACTTGCATCATTGTAGTTCCCTATGCCATAAAAAAAACTGTTTTTGGATGCGACATTTGCAAAATCCCACTGTGCTTCCTGCCAAATCGAAACTGCTGTGAAGATTGGCATCAGTGACTAGACTAGACTCTACACCACAGGTGGTACCGTGGCTTCTTCCAGTTGTCTGTAGTGTTAGACTTGCTTATATCGTTTTAAGGTCATGCCACGTATGCTTTAGTGATTCAAGTTTGGTATTTTTAGATTTCGACTATTTTTGTCTATTTTAGACCAGGTTTGGTGCTGATGATTTTGATACTTGCCTGGTGGTTCTTGAAAGATCATTATTTCATAAGATGAAAAAGTGTAAAAAGTTTGAGAACTAAAAAGATTATAGGTTGCGTGTACGTTGTAGAATTTCATGATGTCATATAGTCAGCTAGAAGGCAGTATAATGTGTTCTGATCTGCTATTATTTCGCTGAAAGTCCTTTCATCTGACCAAAACAAGGTGTCGCCTCTTTTGAACATCTTTGCAAGAAAATCATTTTATCTCTGTTCTTGTGTGCTGAAAGAATAAACGCTGAAGGTTTTGGTAGTTTTGTTTCATGTGTAAAGGCTCAGTATTTAGAAATTGGCCATAGACCAAATAGAAAATCTGCAGTTTGACAGTTACCATAGTTACCACAGCCTTTTTAGAACGTTGTGATGTCACATGAACGTAACCTATATTTGGTTCTGCTTTTTTCTTTTCATCCTTAAATACATTTACATTATATTGGGTTTTTATTACCATTATTGTTATTGCAAATTTAGATTTTTTGTGTGTGTGTCTACACTCTGCATAAAACAAGTTTCAGACTAAACTGAGTTGAACCTCTTGCATAATGTATGTATTTCATAGAATTCCATATATTTATATGGTAAACTAAATCGTGAATTTAATTTAAAATAATAGAAAAAATGCTGTCAATACAGTTAGTAACTACAGTAAGTTTCATCAACATTTAAAGAAAAAAAAACATTTTGAGACATACGTGTAAAACTGTGTTTCACTTACTTGCACAGATCTTGCACACATTTTTAGAAACTAGAAGGTATTAGCTTTCAAATGAGGTATCACACTGGCATACAGGCTGTAAGCTCTCCATTCAATTAGCTTGGAGATTTGAGTATGCATAATTTGAGAAAATCCGCCTGGTGGAGTTGGCAGTTAACAGCTTATGTTGAACAATTGTCCATAAAATGTGTTTAACAAATGTTTCTCCTTGTGTGCTGCTCGGTTCAGACTCATGCCGTTCATGGCGCTGTGGAATATATTCGTCATAGGTTTAGTGATAGATTCTGATATTCAGATGCCTGTTTGTAACACATGGTTATCTCAGGATCCTGTGAGTTTCCGCTGTTCAACTCAACTCTTCCGCTGAGCAATAATCTGAAACAAAACTTCATAATCACCAAGACCCAGGGCGGGGCCAAACTCCCTTTACTGTTTGGTCAATACCAGCCCTCTAACCCCCCGCTTCCTCCCTCAAAGAAATGTAAAACAGATTTATATATGCTATTTATAGCATGACGGAGCTCATGGCATTTCTCAAATACACTGCGTTCCAAATAATTATGCAAATTGTACTTCAGTGTCATAAAGGTAAAACACATAAAGTTTTTCAATGAAACTCATGGCTCTCAGACGCCTGGGATGATTAGTTTTTCAGGTTAAGCCCAGTTAAGGGAAAAACTACTGAAAAAGAGCGTTCCACATTAGTAAGCAGACCATCATTTTCAAGCAATATAGGAAAGAAAAGGGATCTCTCTGCTGATGAAAAGCGTGAAATAGAATGCCTTGGTCTAGGTGTAAAACTGTTCGTACTGTTAAGAGATTTGTGGCTGATTCAGACACACACGGGTTTGTGCAGATAAAGGCACAATGAGGACAGTTTCTGCCTGACAAATACATCAGATTAAGAGAACAGCTGCTACAAAACAGGTATTTGAAGCTGCTGGTGCCTCTGGAGTCTCCCGAACATCAAGGTGTAGGACCCTCCAGAGGCTGCAGTTGTGCATAAACCTTCTATCCGGCCTCGCCTAAACTGTAAATTAAATGTTGACGAGCAGAAACGGCTGCAGTGGCTCAAAAATACATGAAGACTAATTTTCAAACAAATAAATTGTATTTTTATCAGCAATATTAAGCAAAAATTTCAAATATGTATCTCTAAATTTTTTTTCCCCCTATTCACCCATGACTGTATGTGTTGGCGGAAAAAAAGCTCAAACTTCAAACGGACTGTGTGGCTCTGTCTAAAGCCCTGCCCGGGAGTGTAGTGCTGCATTGATCCGCGCTGTCATGTTTATTGCAGGTCGAGGAGTCGCCGAGTGGAACTGTGGGAATGGTACCTGTGATCGATCGCCTCCCGTCTGTCTGCGCCGCTTTGGCCTGACTGTAACACTCCGCTGCAGGCAGTCCCACACCGCGCGCTTATCGACGGCGGCGCGGCTCCACTGCGTCTGCCGAGACGCTCTTTGGCCGCCCAACGCCCTCCTGGCGGATCTCCACGGGTATATTTAGCGTTCGGCTGTTCACGGCACTCATCGATTCGGGGGCCTCGGAGCGAAGGTGACGGTAAAATAAAAACTCTGAACTGGCTGTTTTTTATGTCAGAGGGATGGAGTTTAGCCAGCGGGAGAAAAAGAGAAGGGGCGCATCCCGTCTGCAGAAACCAAGACCACACAGTGCAGAGGGGAATGGAACAATGAGATGCAAATCTATATTTTTAGGTTTTTATATAGAAATGGGGCGATTATGATTACAAACAACGTTACGAGGGACAAAATCTGAATAATGGCATGGGTGAGAGTGTTTTTGTAAGGGAACAGCGTATCATGTTTAAAAGCTCAGAAATGTAAGTGTGCTCCTTTAAAGGAATAGTATTTAGCCTCTCCTAGCATATTCCTATTGACCCAAACGGGGTCAACGTTTTCCCTATTTAAATGCGGGTACGTGAGTAGTTACAGGATCTATGTGGAGTTACACAAAATTAAACATGTTCTGTTGATACAGTTAGTTTTTTGTTCATCCAGTCCTCTAGGGGGCGTTTTGAGCAATTTAGTTTCAGCTAAAAACTGTGAATACACCTTTTGTGCATTTTATCTTTATAGTCACTAATACATGTGTGTATGTGTGTCTTTTTCAGTTTCACACTTTTTTGCAGTTAAATCCTGTCCAAAACGACACGTGCCTGTTCCTTGGAGGAGATAATGCAGGAAAGAGTTTAGCTGTGAATCCCAATATCGGACAGGAGTCACATTGGGTGCCACAGTACACATGTTGATTTTCTCAGCAGATAAAAAGAGGTACTATATTGTAAGGCGTATTAACACCTTAGGAGCACTTCGACGTCCACGGAGTAATATCTTCACCCCTAAAGAATTCTGAAGATATTACTGCGCGGTCGGCAATATAGCATCTCTTTTTAATCCGCTTAGAAACTTTAAATTACATGTAACCGTATTTAAATAGAGCTTGGTCGCTTCTAACTTCCCCCCCGTTTGGTCCCATAGAGCAGTGCGGTTCGCAACATTTTTTGTCTTCCGTACCCCTTTGGCCTTTCAGTGGTCAACCGTGCACCCCCTACCTCAAGGGTGTTACAGTTTATTTAGAAAGTAATTACTTAAAAGTGGTATTTGTAAGAAAAAGGACAATGTTGCAGTCAAAATAAACATGAAATTCTCCCAAAGCAACACATTTTACTGAAAAATATAGCTTTTCTTATAAAAAAAAAGATGTTACATTTTCCCCTTTTTTCAATCTGAAATAGTTCCAAGTACCCCCTGCTAGGTCCTCGAGTACCCCTGGTTGGGAAACACTGCCATAGAGGAGAGGAGGAGAGGCTAAATGCTAACAACATCTTTGTGCATACGCTCAGTCACGCTAAAAGACCAAAGACCAGACAGTTACAAATCAACTCGTCTAAGCTCAGGTAAGAACATATCTCAGTAAGGAAAATCGGTGGCCTGTTTCTTTAAAGCTAGACTAGGGGTGTCAAACCCATTTTGTGTCGTGGGCCGAAATTCAGCTCCCACATTGGGTCGCGGGCCGCACATGATGTAAACAGGAACTACTATTAAGGACGTTTTTCCAATAAATGAATAATAATAATACGCTGTTATTTGGTCAAAGCCCCAACTTGACTGTAGCTTCATCAGCAACAACGGCTTACACTTGTATTGCACTTTACAAGCCTGGGTCACAAGTTTCTCAAAGTGCTACATACTAGCAGTTATTCATTGACTCCACACTCGGTGGTGGTAAGCTCTTGTTGAAGCCACAGCTGCCCTGGGCAGACTGTCCATTTACCACGTGGCTTTAATGTGTGTAATCCTGATGTCAGTGCCCTCTGCTGGACACGTGTGAAAATGTTAGCTGGAATGAGCATTCTGGTTATTTTTTGTATTCATAACTCTGCACAGGAATGGGCTCGAGACTTACTTTCTTTTTTAACATAATTTATGCTCTACGGGGCAGGGGCTGGATTCATTTGGAATAGCATGTACATAGGGAAATGGTGGGACTATGTCTCCGAGCTGGCCTGGTGTCGCCTCGGGGTCCCCCCAGAACAGCTGGAGGAGGTGTGCGTGGATCGGGAAGTCTGGACATCTCTGCTGAGACTGTTGCCCCCGCGACCCGGCCCCGGATAAAGCGGAAGAAAATGGATGGATGGACATTTTATGCATAAAAATTGCTTAATATATTCAGCGACGGAGTCTAAATAATGGACAGAGCCAGGTTTAAATGTGTGGATTTATATAGATTTTTTCAGAGGGGGTTTTGGATCTTGTTTAATCTTTGAATAAACTAACATGCAAAAAAATCTCTAAATATGCAAATTTTGTCTATTAAAATGGGGATCCGATATATCAAACAATCCCTCTAATGTTCAGCCCAAGCCTGTGAAGTTTTAAATTTGAAAACACTACTATTGAGGCGAGGGTGTAGAGTGATGGTCTAGACGTGTCTCAAACTGCTACTAAATACAAGTTCTAAGTCTGATTTAGCAGGTTATGCTGGAGACACCTTTGTGCCGGAGCTCATGGCTCTCTGGGGTCTGCGGCTTATGTCCTGTAGCCCTCTCTCGACTCGCTTTAGACGGGCTCATAGCACTGTTTGATTACCCCACCAACATTCAATTCATTTCCTCTGTTACAAAAGAGCGGCGTATCGATTAAGTGCTAACGGTGAATTTGTGGAGAGCAGGGTCTTCTTCGCGGCTCAATCAATGCAGCCTCATCCGCAGTGCACACTCTGTCAGCAGAGGTGAGGGAGTCAGGGAGTCGCACTCAGCACAACTGAACTCAAGTTTGTGATTTGAATTGTTCAGGTAATGAGTGTAATGACAGAAGAAAAACACGTCTCGTCGCGCGGGGTCTGGTGTCTTAATAACCGTAGTTTGAATCTCTAACTGTAAATGTATCTGGTTTCTGCAATAGTTTGGTACAAAGGCAGAGCGTTATGGCTAAACTCCCACCACACGAGACAATAGCTCGGATGCACACGCACGCACCGCAGCTTTCCCCAAGAGGGCAAAAAAAATAATTCCATCAACACACTGACTTGTGGCAATTTTACAAGGTCTGACTTACTTAGAATGGTCTAGTTCTTGTCATCGTGCAGGAACAAGATTACATCGATAGTTGTGGGGTTAAGAGCCATCCTCCGCTGGTCAAGGTGACTTCATCCTGTGCAGGCGTGTCTTCTTCATCATTGTTCTCCCACTCAGCGAGCAAAGCACTCATCCTCCTCTGTTGGGGTGGAAGGGCTGGTGTTCCCGTCTGCTTTGTTTTGTGGTTTCTTGATGCGATCAGGGTGCGGACATGTGCTCTTCAGACACCCCCACTGGTGTCATCATTCTGAGTTTAATGAAGCCTAGGCGTTAATTCAACCTGGGATTTACGCCTAATTTCAGCATGACATACCTCCAATGATCGCTTCCGAGAGGGCCACACCTCAACCTCAGCCATCAGTGTAAGAGCCGCACCTCCGTAGCAGCCAATCATCGCAGTCGGTCCCGCTTTTAAGCCCCAGCAATCATGGTTCGTTCGCTTCCCGGCTGCGCTGCGACCCCCCTCCACCCCATCTCCGCCTCTTCCGTCCACGGCTTCTACCTGCTGCAGCTTCACGGGTCTTCCATACCACCACCAGTGTCCAGGCTCCGGGGGAAGACATCCCTAACTACAAGCTGTTCATCCATACTGACTTTCATACATTGATGTCTACCGCCGGGGTCTGATTGCCAAAACTAATATACATGTCAATAAATCTTCCTAATCGCTGCTTTTGTCTGTTTGACAAGGTTGAATTCGAGTTTGGCAACTTTGTGTAAGACATGGATTTTGATTGATTTATTTCATTTATTCATCATTCATCCATCATTTTTTCGTACAACTCGTGAATACGTCTTTAACTGACAGTTTGCCCGAGCCTCTTTGAACCTTTCAATTAGTAATTCCCTTTTCTCGTCACGCACGGCGCTCGGGCCAACAATCTAAACTCTACTCTCTCTTTTGGGGGATCGGACCCAATCCATTACTCTCAAGATACCTGGATTGGCTATCAATTACAATACTTAAGATCAGAGAAGTGTTGTTTGTGGAAAGCTCCTCTCCCAACTGTGAGAAATACCTCTGATTGTGGCTTCACCTTCATTGTGGGTAAGGGTGACGCCCAGAGACAGACCACCTGCACAGCTGCGTGTCAGAAGAAAGAAAACACGGTTCCTCTGCTGGACCATGTTTCCAGATGATTCAACAAAACAAAGTTCCCCACTCTGTTTCAATTTGTGAACTTGTTTCATCAGTGGGGAACAGATGGCAGTGCCATGCCATCGGTTCGACAACCCATTAGTCTGATGTCTCATTATTGTGAAAATTTACCATTGAGCAGAGGTGCTATTAGTCCGACATCTGTAACCCAGTTGTGTTGTGCATTCCGGTACAGCTTCGAAACATCACTGAGTTGAGTGTTTTTAAATCACAGTTGAAGACACATCTTTTCAGAAAAGCTTACGATTCATAGCCACCGACTCGACTGCTGTTTTTATGTGTTGTTGTATTTATTGTTGTCTACTGTGATTCTTGTTTTATCCTGGAAAGCGCTCTGGGCACCTTCTGGTTGTTGTTGGGCGCTATATAAATAAAATTTGATTGATTGATTGATAGAGAGCCATATACAACCACTGGCCCTAACCTTAAAGGGACTATACGGAGTTTAAAAATGTTAAAACTAAGTATAATGTGTGGAATGAGTCCAGACCTGTTCACCACAACTGCCTCTAAAATCCTGCACTGTCACACAAAAAGTTGTTGCTTTGGGTCCGAATTGCCGTCATGCACGAGCTTAATATAGAGACTGCAGTTACGTGTAAGACCTGGGGTGGCAGTAGTGAGTATAAAATGACCAACTTGCATATAGTCTATTTAAGATCAGTGGACTCTTGCCAGAACCGAACTTTATTTTTCAGCGCCTTCTCAATGGGTTATTTTTGGAATAATGAGACGTCGGACTAATGGGCAGACACCCAGATGGCTACAGTCAGGAAACCTGCAGAAGTGAACTTTGATTTGGGGTCATGGCGACGTGTAAACAGGCAGCAACCTCCCTCTCTCTCGGTACAGCTGCATTTTTTGCCTTTTTTTGTGAACTGCATTTGTGGTTTCTGTGTTCCACATTGTTTTACTGGATACGTTTGTACGTCTTTGCCATGTTTTTGTGGAGTTCAGTGTTTTGTTTTTTTTTACTGCAGAGAGTCCATAATGGTCCTGAAGAAAGACACTGAAGAGGCACCAAGAGCTCCCCACACCTGGAGCACAACGGAGGCGTCACAAGAGGAGCTACAGGAAGCAAGGAAGGCCGATGTTGAAGGAGGAGGTAGAGCTGACCAGTGCAGGACACCACGCTCTGAAACAGGAACAAACCCAGGAGGCACTGCACCGTTTCAGAGGATCATAGAGGACTGAAGGGAGCTAGCCAAGTTTCCTCCAGGTGCGACAGTTTCCCATACCTCCAAAGTCATGCTGGTCATGCTGGTCATGCTGGCCCACAATGGCGGCGCAGCTCAGGACTAACACCTGAACACTAGTTCGTTGTACGCTGGTACAATGACAATGGTCCTGCTCCCGAACCTAGTCCATAGATATTGACTCCATACATGGCTTTCAGCACAGGCATGAATGTATATTTGTCACCATGCTTGAGTTGGAGGTCAGTTTTGCATCTTTTCCAGGCTGATGTTGATGAGTGCCTGTGCTCGAAGAGGTCACAACTTCTCTATGGCCTTAGCCTTAACACTGTGGTACAGTGCCTCAGCCATACGTTGTGTTGTGGATTTTGACTTTTGTGTTGAACATCGGCAAATAAGGGTATTTACTCCTTAAACAGATCACAACCAAATATGTGTTCCATCAGGACAAAATTCAATACAAATAGAAAACCGAAAAAGACTCACCAACTCATTCGTCCGTCTCTAGTTGTAGAACACGTGCAGGTTATGCTCAACTTTGCAGGACAGTTCTTGTTTTTTTTAAGTTTTTGTAATGCTGACATTTGTAATCAGCCTACACAAAGCAATGGTGCCTGGCTGTAAGTTAACAGTTACAGCATCCACCTGAATAGAGAGGACTATCACCTTCGACAGAACCTTTTGGCCTTTCCAAGTTCAGGTGACACCAACCCTCCACGTAGCTGGAGGATGTCTTTAATCTCTTCAATATTTTTAAATTGAAGTCTGCAAACTAGATGGTGGTCGAGAGCAGTGCGAGGAAAAGCACTTCATGGCAATTCATCGAAATTGAATCGAAATGGGGTATCGATAATTGTCTTTCTCTGACCTCTCGCTTGTCGGTCGGATTAAGCTGGTAAAAGTATTTCACAAAAGGCTGAATCTCAAGCAGGTGTCCATGGGAATCACAAGGAGCGAATCTCTCGCCTTTTCTCTCTCTTTTTTCATCATTCCAGCAGTATTTCTTCAGAAAGGATTTGCTGAAATGGTGACAGTGGAGGGTCACAATCTGGCAACTAACAACGTGACCGTGGAGAGAAATAGCCACCATCAGCTGCAAGGTCCAAGACAATGACGACTGTGATCCAGCTCCTCAACCCCAACAGACCCTCCACTTCAAAGACTACAGACCTCTGAAGGATGCCCGGTTCCAGCTGGTGAATTTCTCTGACAACGACCTACGGGTGTCTCTGTCCAATGGGACGTCATGACACAACTGGGTAGGTTTTCGTGCAGAAAACCTCGATCTAAAAGTATGTGGACAGTTGTATGTACTTTATTTTTCCTATAGCCGTTTTCAGCTGATGTCAACCTATCAATCACATTTAGGTGAGGTCAATGTACAACACATTTTTCTTTAAAAATGCTCGATCATTCAGTCAAGTTTCTGCTTTTTGTGGCGTTGGATACACATCCAGTGGGCACTAAACATTATCTTATAATTTAATAATAGAAAAAAACACAGAAATGATGCCTTGAAACGGACAGACCGTATCTTGCCATACTTGTACACAGGGACTGGCTTCTCCATTCATTTGTATGGGAATAGAATGTTTTATTTAAACTGTTGGCTAACAAAATGTGTGCTTAAGGCTTTTCTTTGATTTCTCAGCTAATGGAACCATCTCCAACTAGGAACCCTAAAAAAAACAAGATCCTGGAGAGGCCATCCGTGATGGAAAGCAAACGCACCATACCACCACTGGGTCACAAAAAGTTTAAATCCGCAAGTTTTTTGGCTGTTGTTTCCCCCCCCCCACATAAGGCACATTTAACCTTAACGCCCCTATACTTCAGACTAAACCCCTCCTGCCAACCTTACCACTGGTAGTTCGACACTTCCACTCCCCGCGACAATTGAATGAACCACCTGAGGGACTTCACATGCAAAAAGAGTGCCATGAACCCGTGTTTATTAGGTTCCTCATTGATCTGCCTGCGTTTGAAGAGCGCTGTGTCCACAGTCCTGGCACTTGTCTCACCTCCAGAGAACACTCCTCCAATAACATGCCACCGCGGCTCGCCTGGACAGGCAGCCCGCGGCACTTTTAATGAGACTTAATGTGGGGGCAACACGGAGGCTGGCTGGCTGCGGTGCTTATCCTAATGACGGATACAGCAGCTGGACCTGTAGGTACGGAGACCCCCGGGGGCCTCAGGCCGCTCTGAGAGGGACTTTATTAAACTGATGAAGGAGGCTGACAGTAAATCCGATCCAGCGTCAGGACCCAGCCGGAGTTATTGGATTTCTGCTCTCCGTGCTGGCATTATCCGAGATTGCTCCGAGCCCAGGGAGCAGTTTGGACACTTGGAGGAATAAATCCCACACAGTGTTGGGCATTACGGGCCAATAATGCTTAAACACGTCTAGTCCTTGCTTTTCATTAATAGAAGAGTGGCCCGGCTCAGCCTCACTCATATGTCGGTGATTGTCACAAAGTCATTTACACCTGAATAATGGGTATGCAGTTGGTAGGACCTTCCAGTTGTATCACACCATACGTTATCTGAGAAAAACATTTAGTCACTGCAGTTACCTGAGGTTTTTTGGCAAGTATGGAGCTAAAAAAAGCTTTTAATCAAGGATATCACAGGGAGTGCACGGCTAAGTGACATGTTCTCTTGTCAATAACATTAATGGTGTAGGGTTCTGATTGATTCACACAGGTTTGAATAATCCTCAGTCCTTTCTTCTGTTACAATGCTCCAATCAGTATTTCCTGGATTGTGTTAAGAGTCAGAACCTGGGACTATCCTTTGCATTAAAAAAGACATATGCAAAGTACGCTTTTTGAGCTTTAAACCATCTTTTAATGTTCCCTTGTGAGTGACAGTACCATGACACTAAATACAATGTGTCCTTTGGTTTCCGTAATATGGCTGAGGCCTTATTGCTCTTCAGTCTGTCACAGACCGACAGTTGAAGAAGGAAGTCATGGAGATTCTGCTTCAGACAGAACTTTAGACTTCTAATCGATATGGCAATTACATACTGACACTAAATTATTCATATCAAGTAGGGGAGGCAAAGAATAGAATAATAAATGACACAAATCTGAAATATCTATAAAAAGAAAAGGCAACAACCTCGATCCAATATAGGGTCATGTGTGTCCCAGTTCCTGTGACAGATCTGGACAAGACTGTGGTAGATCTACTGTTACTCAAAATAAAAATTACTATAGTAGCGGGTGTTGAATAAGTGAACCTCTTGTTCTTCTGTAATATGGGCCTGTCCACATCAGTCCTACTGCACCACGACTCAGAGGAACTGGGACAAACATGACTCCACAGCAGAGACAATTTACATATTTTTGTTTCATTTCATTAATTATAATAATTAAAGAAAAATAAAATTATAAAAAAAGCTTATTACATTTTCAACTTGCTACAATAAACATTGAATTTTCTATGTTCACGTCTTGCGTCCAGCTGTAGTCAGCAGAATATCCATGACTTCATGACTTCCTTCTTCACCAGTCGGTCTGTGACAGACTGAAGGGCAAAGAGGACTCACATTTACGCTGTTGTGTTCTGGGCATTTGGATGCAAGGTGACTTCCAACCTTCTCAGTGTAAATGTGAGTTGCCTTTCTTCAGAGTGAGACTTTAGGTCAGACACCATGAGTGACAGAAACATGACGCTAAATACAATGTGCTTTTTGTTTCCAGTAAAAAGGCTGGGGCCTCATTGCTCTTCAGTCACAGACTGAGAAGTGAAGAAGGAAGTCACGGAGCTTCTACTTTAGACAGAACTTCAGACTTCTGCTGCATGTAAGAGTCTAATCATATTCTGAAACTCAAATATGTAGTAAAAACATAATATATGGAAAATTATTATTACAATTACAAAAAGGTTGCCCATATGACAAGGCGTGCGCCGTGTGTGCACTCACATATTCACCATCCTGCATTTTGGTGGAGTCTATGAAATTATCCAGAGGTGCCAAGGCAAAAACTAGAGGAAAGAAACAGCTAAAAAGACTCTGAAGGTAAGCTACATGCAGATGTTCAGCTAACACCAGCTGAAGTTGTGTTGCTAACAG
The DNA here is from genome assembly GCF_951799975.1 of Gobius niger. Taxonomy (NCBI): domain Eukaryota; kingdom Metazoa; phylum Chordata; class Actinopteri; order Gobiiformes; family Gobiidae; genus Gobius; species Gobius niger. The sequence continues at coordinate 34,931,540 of NC_136856.1, forward strand.
CAGCTAGCACATCATTTAACCACTGTTAAATAATAGCATTTAGCAGCTATCATTTAACAGCGGCTAACTGCTAAATTGTAGCAGTTAGCCGCTGTTAAATGCTATCATTTAGCGTTTTCACAGCGGCTAAATGCTAAATGATAGCATTTTAAGTCAATTTTGCAGAGTTTTTAAATGGTCTCTGCAACATCACCTTTTTCAATAGCGATATGAAGTTGAGAAATATTAGATATGACCTGCCGGTTTCATTGAGGGCAGTCCTCTCTCTCGATTGCCAATCACAGGCCAGCCGTCTGTTCATGTCACGTTAGTATCAGTTCAGTGTTTTGGCCCACACAGCAAATGTTCCATTGTTTGTCGTACGTCATACATCAAGCCTTTGTTTTAAATTTAATAACTTTGGCTTACAGCTTTCAAAAAAACCCAAATCAACATTTCAGAAAATTACAATGTTACATTAAATCATTAAAAAAAAAGTGATTTCAAACAGAGAAATGTCGGTCCTCAGAAAACTATAATCATGCATATGTACTTAGTACTTGGTTTGGGCCTTTTACTTGATCGACTGCCTTAATGCGGTTGTGTGGCGTGGATGCTCTCAGCCTATGGCACTGCTGAGGCGTTATGGAAGACCAGGATGTTTCAATAAGAGGAATATGACATTTGATGCCCATGTCCAGGATCCGTCTGTGTGTGGAGGCTCTTGATGCACTGACTCCAGCCTCAGTCCACTCCTTGTGAAGGTCCCCCACACTTGAACGCCCTTTTTCCTAACAATCCTCTCCAGACTGCGCTCATCCTGAGATGTTTCTGAAATGTTTTATTTGGGATTATTTGGGGTCCAATCTGTGAGCCATGATTATCAAAATTATAAAAAATAAAGGCTTGAGGAGGCTTGAGGACCAACATTCTCTGTTTAAAATGTTTTTTTATTGATTTAATGTAATATTATGATTTTCAGAAATTTAGATTTTGGGGTTTTTACAAGCTGTAAGCCAAAATCATCAAGACTATAACAAATAAAAGCTTGATATAGTGCCATGAGTCTATACTCTATATTTTCTGAGTTCCACCTGTAACACAGTTTTGATTCATGTGCATCAGAATGGACAATAAAGCTGACTTTCATCGCTTTGAAACGTAGATTTACTCAAAACCATCGGAAAAAAACAATTCATGTTTGTTTTTTTCATGAGGAAACACTTTGAAATGAATAAACATTTTTGCAGCCAATGAAGAGGCTTGCTCCCAGCGAAACACTCATATTTGGGGAAGCGTAGTGTCCATCGCGCGGTCACAAAGTGCTTTACAGCAGATTAATGCCAGGGCAGCGGCTCCTCCCGCACGCTCCCCCTCGCCGCTCCGGGCCTGTCCCGCTGATGGGCGCAGCACTTGCGAGGCACTCAGCCGTTATGGTTATAGCCACGGTCGTTGGGAGATTGCCGGGTGCAGGTGGGAGCCGGCGTTCAGCTCCTTAGGCGGCTCGTTTAAAACTCATCGAAAGCGCGGAAAGTGCTGAGTAAAGCGTTAAGTGGAGGAGTGAACAGCTGTGGTGCCATTTTTCTGCGTTTAGCACCGGGTGTTGTCCCATCGCCGCGCTGTCCGACTCTGTGTACACTCTGCATTATTTAGAGCACATTTACTGGGCCAGATAAACAGGCACACTCTGGTAGGGAAGGACAGCAGTGGAAAACAATGTTATTTCATAGAAAAGGACAGTGTTTGGGAGAATACATTGAAATAGTTTTTAGTTACAGAATACTGAATACTTTCACATTGATTTGCATCATATCTATGTATAATGATAAAATACATGCATGTTACTTATTTACCACTAATTAGGACGCATGGACCCTGGTGTAAGGCAGTGGTTTTCAACCTGGGGGCCCTGACTGTCGCGAGAATCATTTGCGGGGGGTCGCCAGATCATTTACCAGAGTGGCAGGGCAAGTTTATTTGTAGAGCACAATTCATACACAAGGCAATTCAAAGTGCTTCACAGTTTCATAAAATTACAAGAAAACAGATCAAATCAATAAAACATCAACATAAAAATCCATTGATTAATTGAGTGCAGCAGATAAAATACTTTCAGTTGCCAAATGCACGGGTAAAAACAACTGTTTTCAGCCTGGATTTGAACATTGTCAGAGTTGAGGCCCATCTCACATCCTCATGAAGACTGTTCCAGATTTTAACTTTAGCCCAATGGGCGCTGGCTGCTCTGCTTTATGCCCACGACACTGGGGGCCGCCATTGCTGTAGCACCTCCATATCGCCGCTAGTTCCCCATTGAAAAGCATTGGAGTTTAGACACGTTAAAAACAACTTTAACGCCTGGTTTCTATTTTTTCAACACTAGGCTAGGCTAGATATTCCTCCTGAGATAACGCTGGGTTAGTCACAATTTAAGAAACCAGGCTGGTTTTTTTAAGAAGAATTTTGGAAATCTCGTACTTAATGAGGGTCGGACTGTTAGCATTGGAGCAGCGCGAGCAACACGTCACGCAAGGGCCGAGTCTACGGTGAAAATCCCGCCCGTGTGTCCTTTTTAGGAACATGCTTCATCAGAGCTGGGGAGGGGGAGTCTGTAAATCCGCCATGAATTCCCCCACGACCGTAGTCATTATGGTAAACGGGGAGGAGTGAGCAGAAGCTGTCCATTTATATATACAGTCTATGCTTTAGCCTCGCCGTGTTTAGTCCTGACTCACCACCAGGAGACCCCTCCCTGAAGTTCTCAGGGCCCGACATGGTTCATACAGCTCAAAAATGGACCTTGGTGGTAAACCATGAACCGTACCTCTGATCTTTGTGTGTCATTATTCGTTCATAATTTGATTTATAATATTTCACCATTTGTTTTTTTTTATTATATCGTCTAATGTTTCCCATGGTAAGACCCGACAGCAGGTCACGGCTCCAAAAGATTGAGAACCACTGGTGTAAGTACTTTGAAATCTTTATTTGTATTTTGCGGAGAGATGGACTATTGATTATTAAAAGTGAAGCAGTACAGAACTAAACGCTTCCCTTGTTGTTTTGACCTTTTTTCTTATCTTATCATGTTGTCTGTCTTAATGTATGCCTGTATGTCTTACTGCAAAGTTGAAATTTAAATATGATCTAATGGCTGGGGTACACTGTGCGATTTCTTTTTGTCTTATAAGATTTTAAGATGTCACATTGCATGACGTGGGGATTGTAAAATTGTGAGATGCTCTCGTCTCCACTGTGCGATAGTTGGAAGAGACAAGCGTACTGAATTTCAGGCTACAGACGGCGTGTGTTTAGCTGAGCAGAGTGTCGCAAGCCAGCAGGGTTTATTTCCGCGGAAAAATGCAGGGAAAGTCACGTAAAATGCGGAGTCAGAGATCGGAGATCCTATTTGCTCCCTCTGCGACTTGCCTTCTACGGTTCTCTTTTAAATCTTTGTCCCTGTCTCATTGTACGACCTAGGATTTTGAGCTAAGACCTAAGGATTTCCCCACGATGACTGATTATTTGTCGCAGACGGCCAAAACCGGCTTTAAAGGAACAGGCCACCATTTTCCCATACTGAGATATGTCTTACCTGAGCTTAGACGAGTTGATGCGTACCCGTCTGGTCTTCGTGCGTGCCCGTGGAAGAGCTTGGTCGCTTCTGACTTCACCCCGTTTGGAGCCATAGGAATATACTGGGAGAGGCCAAATGCTAACAACATCTTTGGTCTTTTTGCATGACTAAGGGCTCACAGTTCTTACCTGAGTTTAGACGAGTTGATGCGTACCTGTCCGGCCTTTGTGTGTGCCCGTGGAAGAGCATGGTAGTTTCCAACGTCACCCCCGTTTGGAGCTATTAGAATACATTGGGAGAGGCCAAATGCTAACAACATCTTTGGTCGTTTTGCGTGACTGAGCGCACGCTCAAAGACCAGACAGGTACGCATCAACTCGTCTAAGCTGAAGTAAGAACATATCTCAGTATGTAAAATGGTGGCCTGCACCAGCGGTGGCTGAAACTGCAAACGATTTGTTGCTCAAAAGTTGCTTGTTGTATCCAATTTACTTTTGAATGAGTTTCTTCTGTGTTTGCGAAAAAAATGTATGACACAAGTACACATTTTTGTTGTTGTTTTTGTGATATTTGGGCATTAAAATGCTATTCAATCATTGAAAGTTGGTTCCTCCTCCTCCTCTTTCTTCTCATGTGCCAGGTAAAGAAACCATCCGGAACGACAGCATCCTGCGGGGGAAATCAACAATGCACTGCGTAGTCATCGCTATTAGAGCCTGGTTTAATAAGCAGAATCTCATTCCAAATACTAAATGAGTATGGAATTCTGAATTTTAAAAACCTAATAACCTACTCTAATGTTTGCTTACTTTGTAGAATTATTTACAGTATGTACTCACTGCACCCTCTGAGAAAATGTGTAACTTTATGTACTGATAAAATGACTCCAAATACTCCATCCATTTCTAGAGGAGAATGCAGCGTCCTCAAAATGTAAATCTGCCTTCTCTGTAACACTGCAAAAAGTAATCTACTAGATTAGTTCAGATGTCTCAATTTGAGCATTAATAATCCAAATTTCAGTTGTTTTCACTAGTTAAAATGTAGTTATTTCAAGTAGGTTTCTCTGCCAATGGGGTAAGAAAAATGGTCTTGTCCCATTGGCAGTTTTACTTTCTTTTTTCAAGCGAGATTTACCACAGAACCATCTGAAATGTCATCAAACTAGCAAAACAATCTTGTTCAGATCAGGAAAAAGGTCTAAATGAGTGAAAACCCCTCAAAACAAGACATATTTTGTCATTTAAGCCAATGCTTTTCGTAGTGAATCGTAATGGGTCAGTGGAACACACTGCCAACAGAGATTACTGCATGTACGACGTTCAAAAGATTTGCGCATTTGACTAAAAAATGGCTTCTAGAAAATCAAACTTGCAGTCATGATCTTTAACGACGTCATGAGCAGGCGGCTGTTCACCGAGAAAAAGGACTGGTAGAAAATGTTCTAAAGTTTCAAACATATTTAAATTAAATGTCTAATGTTAATGATGATGTTGAAATGTATAAATCCACGGTCAAGCATTCATCTACATTTAAAATCAGTTTTTGTACTGTAAGATCAACCTGCCCACGGACTACAGGTGCAAATTAGCATTGTAGCTATAACCTGGTACAATGCATCTTTCCTTTTGGTCGATGTTAAACTGTGCACTGTCCCTGTTGAAATAAAAAACATAGCAATGTGGACGCTCGGCTAGGCTGAGGAGCGTCGCTAGCCTGGTGGGTACGGCCATCTGTGGTTCACGATGTGCGTAAGATATTTTGTGCGTAAGATGAGAGAGAGCTCCTCATCTCCCTCCCGGTACAGAGAACCTCCACCAAGTCTGTTAGCAAAGCCGTTCTGGCTTACTTTCACCCCTGGACCCACACGAATATATACTAACAAAATATAGCTAATAGTTCGGTCAGAGGGTTTATGTCAGGGGTGCCCAAAGTGGGGCCCCCGGGCCAAATTTGCCCCGCCGAAACAATTCTGTTGGCCCGCCAGAGAATGACCTACTTTTGCGCTGCGTGTGGTTAAAGCAGTACTAAGTAACGTGTTTACCTTAATAAATCCTTTCCGTAGTCCCTGTGGGGGTAATACAAGTGTTTATGGGATGATTGGAGGGTCTTTCATCTCCCCCCGGTGTCTCTGGCCAGAAAACCATGTTTGCAACTTGACTGCCACCGGTCCGGAGAAAGCAATACACACTAATGAAATCACGAAGCAGAAACTAACATGCTAACGGGCAAAGCTAACTGCGGGCTAACGTCACTTTAAACAGTATTTACAGCCAAGTTTGAGAGAAAAAAAATATTTCCATTGTATAATTGGATGCACAATATCCCTCTCTCCCTTCGCCTTTCCTGTCAGCGTAGTATTTACTCTCCAAGACAATTAATACGTTAAAAAATCGTAACTTGCTACTGCACCTGCAGTTGCTCTTATGGCCTCTAGGGGGAAGAGTTACTTAGTACTGCTTTAATACTAACTCTCTTCCATTCATTCTCAATGGGAAATATGGATGCAGTACACTTTTTGACCACCAGCGTCAAAATTGGGGGCGCTGTTTCACTCCTTTCAATAAGTTAAGGAAACACTGTTGTGGTGTCTTGGTATTTATCAATCACAGCGTTGTAGCATCAACTTTCACAGTTTCACCAACTTTTCTTGCAAAGGTTGTTAACATCAACAACAGTACAATTGACTTACAAAAGAATTGATGCTGAACTGACACTTTCAAAATAATCTAATGTGGCATTTTCTTTGAGTTAACGAATGAGGTAAAGTCACTGAAGTGCTGCAGATACAGGTGTTTTTTTTTTTTTTTTACATTTTGCACTCTATTGCTACAATTGTTGATTTTGTTCTACTAAAACTAGGCTTTTGCCATAGTTACCATTTGTTTTAATATAGCTTGTTATTTGCATGGATAGAATGAAATGCAAATGTTGGCTTCGAATTAATAAAAAGTCAATAAATTAAAGTACTATTGTTATTTGCAGTTATATGTGTTTCGTGCTTGACATCGCCGTGTTTGGCCCGCGACTCACAGGCACTTTTTCATTTTGGCCCTCGGAGACAAAACGTTTGGGCACCCCTGGTTTATATGGTTACCGTTTGCCCTGCACTTTTATTGCAAAGCTACATAAGGCTCACGGACCCTGCTTTGATGGTGTGATTCCTGCTCTGATTTGCCTCATACTGTTTTTGTGGCCTCGGGCAGTCACCCACACCAACCCCTTTTACAAATGACTTGTTGTAACAGGAAATGAATGGAGTAAAACAAAAGCGTTCCTAATTATCACGATGCGGTTGATTCACTGTGTGGCCCCTGTAGGGAGTGTCTGAAGATAGTCGTATGGAATATTCCGGAGGCGCTGCTGTGCTGAGGAGGCGTCGCTGTTAAACAGTGCTGTGGAAGCTGTGAGCAGAGAACAGTGTGCTGCCATTGTTCCATCCGTTAATATTCTCCACAACAGATGAGGCCCTTCAGGCTACGCACACAGCTCATCAAATTACCAAGCAATGAGCTGTGAAAAACAGCCCCATCTGACAATCACAGACTCACTCAGCCTCCTGCTTCTGCACACTAGACTGGTATACTAACATGTCCACCGAGGGACAGGGGACACCATGTCCCTCACATCTGTCCATTAGAGAGCTTGTTTGATTCTTTATTTCGAACATGTTATGTCATGTACACAATCATCAGATAGAAACAGAAACAGAAAAGAAAACGCAATGAAATTAAGGTGAAACGCTGCAGGTGAACCGAGAGAATAATTATATTTCGAGATCTCAATTTGAAACCTTTGCTGAACAGTACTGATATAAATATGAGAAAGAAATGTATTGCAAGTTTTCTGTCAATATATGTTTCATATAAAAATAAGGCAAATAAACGAACGAGCACAGGCTCATTTAAAGCAGTACTAAGTAACTCTTGCCCCTGGAGGCCATAAGAGCAAATGCAGGTGTTGTAGCAAGTTGCGATTTTTTAACTTAATAATTGTCTTGTAAAGTAAATACTGCGCTGACAGAAAAGGCGAAGGGAAAGAGGGATATTGTACATCCAATTACACAATGGAAATATTTTTTTTCACTCAAACTTGGCTGTAAATACTGCTTAAAGTGACGTTAGCCCGCAGTTAGCTTTGCCCGTTAGCCTGTTAGCTTCTTCTTCGTGATTCTATTAGTGTGCATTGGTTGCTCAGGCCCGGTGGCAGTCAAGTTGCAAACATGGTTTTCTGGCCAGAGACACCAGGGGGAGATGAAAGACCCTCCAATCATCCCATAAACACTTGTATTACCCCCACAGGGACTACAAAAAGGATTTATTAAGGTAAACACGCTACTTAGTACTGCTTTAAGTTTTCTAATGCCGCCAACGAGGGCATGGGTCCCAGACTGAGATCCCTCTGTATTAAAAACAGGGGTCTTATTCTGTTTTCGCGAGGCTAGCTGTAAGTAGCTTCTGCATGCACTTTCAGTTCTATACCAGTGCACAATAACTTCCTGTAAATGAGGTCAAATAAAACAGAAAACGTAATGCTTTGTTGCCCTCTTGGGACTGTAGTATTAATCAATTGCCAAGACTAGGGGGGCCCACAGGGGGGCCCGTCCCGCAGGCCAGAGGGTGACATACTTGCTGTATGTAAGGTTAATACTAACTCTCTTAACTTTTCCCATTCATTCTCAATGGTAAGCCCTTACAGTATGAATGCAGTATACCTTTTGGTCACCAGTGTAAAATTGGGGGCGCTGTTTGACATCTCCTGCAAAATTAAGGAAACATTGTTGTTGGAAAACTGGGAAAGTTGATCAACTTTTATTGCAAAGGTTGTTGACATCAACAAAGCTATGTGTTAAAAATGTACCAAAAAAAAATGTATGCTGAACTGACACTTTCAAAATGGACAGAGTTCTTTGAGTTTCTATTAGGTCAAGTCACTGTAGGTACTGTAGACCAGTGATTCTTACCATCGGGGCCCGGCCCTACTCAGGGCCGTAAGTGCCTCCTGGAGGGCCGCGTGGAGGACACAGCTTTGCACCTCTGGGCCATAGAGCCATGCGATGGATCACTTTGAATGAACGTTCCTGGGGATATTCAGTTACAGTACACCACTGGAGGCAGTCATGTGCTCGCCAGTAGATATTCAGGAGAGATATGACCATGCCAAAAAGTAAGTCACAATGAAGAAAGGAAAGTTATGTGTTAAAACAAAAAAAAATGAAGACAACAGTGGGACACAATCCTGACTTCATCAAGTCTGGTTTTGTCAATGGAGTGAGGCTGAGCCGAGAGGCCAGTGTGTGGAGTGCGGTTTAACTCTATCGAATGAAGCACTGACATCTTCGAAGCTAAAGCGGCACCTGGAGACCAAGCAATCCAATCCACTTTATTTGTATAGCACATTTAACCAACAACATGTTTCCAAAGTGCTGCACATGAGATCATAAAAGCAATAAAACCAAAACGATTCAAATTAGCTCCACCACTAAATCAGCATAAAACAATTTATAAAAACAAAAACAGATTAAAACAAGCATCCAAAACTTGTTGGAAAGACGTTGGACTTTTTAAAACTGCAGCATCGAAAGGAGCTCTCAAAGATAGCTAACTCGCAGCTAAAGGCTGAGGAACGGATTCTGCCAGCTGCTGTTGACAACTGCCAAAAAGTGACTTACTATCCCACTCTCCAATGACATATCATGTAACAAATTAATATAGTTGGAGTTTTTTTTAAATCCCAAATTAGTAATATTCGTCTTAGTACTGAGATATATTTGATAGCAGTTTTCTGCTTGTTAGTAACAACAGCAGTTACTGGAGGTACTCCAAAAAGTGCAAAAAAAAAGTGATTAAAAAATTGGCTACAGGTAAACAGCAGTCATGGAATTGCAAGTCATGTTGATAGAAAATCTGCCTTTTATCCCTCACAATCAACTTTGTACCACATATCACAGAGCCATATTGGGGACAATGGGCCTGGGGGCCAGTGTAACGGCCGACCAGGCCAAAAAATAATGGGACAACCTCAAAAGAAAGTCCAAGGTTAGTAACCTATAGAAATGGCACAACTTTGACACAAGTGACTCCACTACATGGATTATTAGCCAATAAACACAAACCACCATCAACCACCATCAACCACCATCAGCAGAACAAATATTACATCACGTATAATAAAATGGTCGATTACAACTGTTATTTCCTCTTTCCAGGATTGCAAGTACCCCAGGTCAGGCTTGGGGACAGAGCAGCGGCAACCTGGACCTATTACACCCTCATGGACGAAGCATCGGTTAAACCGGTGTGCCTCGTCGCCTCACTCCATGGGGGTGCGTCAGGGACAAGTGCTGCTGTTGGCTCCAGCCAGGGCCCTGTGCCCCAAGAGGAAGAAGAGGAGGAGGAGGAGGAGGGTCCATCACTACCCAAGTAATCAAAGAACCAGGACGACCGCTTTTATGAGCTGATTCGACAAGACATCCACGACACAAAGCGACGCGAAGATGAAAGGGACAAAAAAATGGACGAAAAATTTGACATTCTCATGAAATTGTTACAAGACAAAGATTAATACCTCCAGGACTTTTATTTATTGGTTTCGCCCTGAAAGGGTCATTTTGTGTTAAATAAAAACATTCACAAGAAAATTGTCATTTCATTTCATGTACAAGTGAATCAAACTCATTCCACATTAGTGCCATTGAGGTGTTATCAAAATTACACATGCATACAGATCACAAGGTCCTTCTTTTCATTGCTGATGGAAAACAATTGACACATCAAAAACCACAGAAGGTCGTTCATGTTGATGGAACAATCCTTTTATTAGTGTGCAGATCCAGTGAGGCGGTGAATTGGTGAAGTGACGTAGTGCTCTTGTAGTCCAGTGAAAAGGTGCAGATATTTGTGGGATGGTGGGTCTAAAACTGAGAGCAGAGTGTTAACATCAATATGCATTAGTAGTTACATTATTACATGTTTACCTTGTCACTCACCTGTGCATAATCGGGATCAAGTGGTGGTTGTTGAAGGGCGGAAACCCGGTTTGTGAGGACAGCCCTTAATGCTGCCTCACTAACCGCATCTGCTGGTGCCTCCAAGCCTCCAACAACGTCCTCCTGTTGAAGGACTTCGTGCAGCTCATCTCCAACCCCGATGCACATGTTGTGCAATATTGCGCAACATGCCACCACCTGCAAACACCATTTGAATGTTCCGGAATGTGGCATCATGTAGTGTGGCTGAACAGTTATATGCATCACACACATTAAAACCGTACGTGGCTAAATTCTATCTGAACAGGTACTTACTTTGGAGATGAACTGCACATGTACTTCAAGTGCGTCTAGAAATATGCACCTGAAGCGGGTTTTCATCGTTCCAAAGGCACGCTCAATGATGCAGCATGCCTTGGAATGATGATTGTTAAACCGTTGCTCTGCCATGCCTCTCACTGGCCTCTTAGACCAGTGCCAGGGGTTCCTGCAGACATGGGTAGCCACCATCACCTAGGAGGAAATACCCTGGAGGTGGTTAGGCCCCATAGTGTAGATGGGGCTATTTCTCAGGATCCGTGCATGACGGAACCCTACAAATATATCAAGGAACCGGCCCTGGTGGTCTGCAATGGCCTGCATTACAATGCTGGGAAAGAGCTTCCAGTAAAAAAAATAAAATAAAAATTAGGTAATGTAGAAATGTTACAGCAGTATTTTCAGAAGACTAGGAAGCCTACTGGTCCTTGTAGTTTTGCGAATCAGGGCCGGCAGGGCACTTTATTTGTACGTGGCTGCCATCAATGGCCCCTGCTACCATGCTGAATGCCTGGTGCCCTACCAGCCTTGCAAAGCCTTCTCCCACCTCTCGTAACTGTTCCTCCCCGCTTGGGAGGTATATAAATTTGGGGAGGACACCAACCACCTCATTGGCCATCCTGTGGACAGTGGAGAGGGGCATTTGGAAGGCTCTGGAGACAATCCTATAGGCTGAGCCACTGGCCAGCCAAAATAGGAACACGAGTGTCTCCAGAGTAGGGGCCCATCCATGCCGCCTCTCTGACTCCAGAGCATCCAGGAGGTGCAGGATGGCCTCTCTGGACAGGCGAAAGTCTGGTTTGGTGTCCTCCCCAGCGAAGTGCCGTGCCAACACTGGCACAGTGCGGTTAAGAATGCAGTAGGTCTGAGACACCTTCAATACACAAGGATGGAGCTTCAATTTGGCCACTTGAAATGCTTGAAGTCAGTCGCTCGCATGTGTTTACTTAAGGCGGAGCCACTCATGTGCAATTCTGTAAAAAAAAACTCTGCGCTGTTGTTGCTAAGCACTAAAATGTGAATGCAAATTGTTTCCTGATTCTTTGCTTGTGCTTTGGTGACATTAGAATAGTTTCCTCACTCCTGCATCTCCCGGATATTATTTTAATACGTGTGGGTTTGGGTGTGCAGTACCTGTCTGTCCAGTCTCATGTCATGATAAAATCCCTTTAAAAACAGGTTTGTAATCCAGTGTTTTTTATATTGCATCCGCGCCGTCTGTGTTTTCATAAGTTTATTGAAGAGTATAATTCCTCTGATCCGAATGCCTGGGCTGATCGTCAGAAAGCTTTTCCTCCTCTTTTCAGACGGTGTCTCCGTTTTCCCTGGAGCTTCATGATGTAGAAGAGCTGGTTATGTGGATATTCAGATGATCTATACATTTTTCTTGAATGTGTGTTTGCCCTCCTGCCTCCTCACGCCGCGTTCACTCTGAACAGCTGACGCAACTTGCTCTTCGCTGAAAACATTTCTCCGCAAGAACAAATCTTAAGAACTGGCTGGGGCCCCAAGTCTGTTCACATTCGTAGATATTAAATCTTAATTAATTCCAGAAAACATTGTCGTGGCCCCGGCTGTGTAGCCTACATGCCTGTGGGTGGGGGTCAGTCTGTCGCCACAGTGGCTCCTCCCTGTTCCTCCTGTTGCTGATTGGGCCGTCATTTAAGCTGAATGAAAACACCTGTGCCAATCCGCCTCCGAGGTACGTATTACTACTACAACGTTTTAATGCCACTGCTTATAGATAGAACTTAATGCACACTACAATATTTTATAAAGTGTTTGCCTCTATCTTACTCTCCTCACTGTGATACGTGGGCGGCAAATCACATCGCCACTGCACCGATTTAATGGACTGACCTGTGAGAAGAGAAGGAAAAGGCTTTCAGATGCACAGGTTACATCTATTTAACCTCTTCAGCCCTATGGTCCCACCTATGGGCCCTGTGGGTCCTTCCAACCGTCTCAGTGTTAGACTTAAGGTCAGACACCATGAGTGACAGTAACATGACACTAAATACAGTGAGCTCTTTGTTTCCAGACAAAAGGCTGAGGCCTCATTGCTCTTCAGTCACAGAGCAACAGGTAAAGAAGGAAGTCATGGAGCTTCTGCTTTAGACAAAACTTCAGACTTCTGCTGGATATAAGATATTCTGAGACTAAAAAAATATGGTACAAACAAGAAATATAGGAGAAATTGTTTGTCTTGATTTCGTGAATCAATATAATCAGAGTAAAGTATGATGAGGAGAAGGCAATGTGGTATCCCACTTTTCCGGTACTCGATCACAAAAACATGGGTCACAGGTACGACTCTTCTCTCTCAAGGTGCATTTTAAACACTCCTGACACTAACTCTGTCTAATGCAGTTTGTTCAGGAAGACGGTCGTCAGCAATGTCTGGCAGGGATGACATGTATATGCCAAAAGATCTGCACAGGTTGTACGCTTACAATCAATCTTTTATTGTTGCTCGCACCACTAAAGATGCCACAGATAAATTTGATGGTAAAAGATGGTATTATATTTTGCCAGGTTGTTTACCTTGTGCCTCTGTTTGGGTATGCAGATAGTCCATAAGGCGCTGGTAGTTTTCAACACTCAACTTGGCCTGGTTTTGCTTCACCCAATGTAGGTGGTTGGCCTCCACTTTGAGGTAGGAATCAACAAACAGCAGCTGCTGAAAAAGCTTAGTTCCATAAAACGATGGCGATATAGGATTTCTTATGCAAAACCTGTACCCACAGAACTGAAGGCAAGTGACTGCTGACCTTTAGGAGGATGCTGACGAGCTTTAAAGCAGCACTAAGTAACTCTTGCCCCAAGAGGCCATAAGGTGCAGGTGTCGTAGCATGTTGCGATTTTTTTCACTTATTAATTGTCCATGAGAGTAAATACTACACTGACAGAAAAGACAAAGGGAGAGAGGGATATTGTTCATCCAATTCCACAATGGAAATATTTTTTTTCACTCAAAGTTGGTTGTAAATACTGTTAAAGTGGCGCTAGCCCGCAGTTAGCTTTGCCTGTTAGCCTGTTAGTTTCTTCTTCGTGATTCTATTAGTGTCCGGGTCCGGTGGCAGTCAAGTTACAATTGTGGTTTTCTGGCCAGAGACCCCCCAATCATCCCATTAACACTTGTATTACCCCCAGAGGGACAACGGAAAGGATTTATTAAGGCAAACATGTTACTTAGTGCTGCTTTAAACCTTTGTGGCTGTGGCCGCCTACGATTCCTGACCGGGAGTATGGCAGTTCTTGGCATAGCGGCTGGGTCAGGCTCCTCATCTATGGTCTGCTGTGCTTCACCAGGACCGCAAAGTAGTTCAGCCACTGTGCCTGGTACAGCAGCAGTTGACTGGGGTCGTGGGTCTGGCAGGTCCTTGTGGTGGCTCATATATAGATATATGTAGATGCAAATATGTGTATTTTAAGAGAAATCTGTCCATAAAATTATGCTTCTTGTAGAAAAATATAAAAAGGTAGTTGTACACCTTTCCTCTTGTTCCAAGTCGCTGGGAGCAGTCGCCTCCTGGGACAGCTGTTGTTGTGGTCTGCTCTATAATTACAATAATAGATGTATAAGGAATTATAGAATGAAACATGTCACAAAACATCAAAGCTAACACTTCTCAAGCTTTTGTAACTTTACTTAGCATATTTAAGCTTACTTGTAATGCAGTCACATCACTGTCACACGAGGAAGATCTGTGGCTGAAGCCATGTGATGAATGTGATGGAGAGCTCTGGGGGGATCGGAGCCTGGTTGAGATGCATTCTGTTGTTTCTTCCTGGTCTTTGAAGTGCTCGAAAATCGTCTCTTCCCTTTCCTTTCCATGAGGGCACTTGCAATTTCAAGAGGGCTCAAAATCCAGCACCAAAATGTTGCTCTATATGTTAATACAGTAAAATAAAAAGACAATCACAAATCGAATACTACTTGCCAAATATAAAATATATAAGTGTAATATATAAGTACTGTACTTATCAAAAGCATTAGGGTGAGATGTTGATTGCTTTTGCATTTCAAAGTGACCCTTATATCAATAAATGGAAGCACATTGTATTATGTGCACCTTTATTAACTGTCTCAAAAGAACTGAACAGGAGTGTGATCTTAATTATGTGAACAATGCTGATCTTTCAATGTCTATTTATGTTGCTCTTCTGTGGAAATTGTGATTGATGTCGGCGGCATCTTTATGTGCTATTTAATCTGAATGTGAAGCTTCT
The DNA here is from genome assembly GCF_951799975.1 of Gobius niger. Classification (NCBI taxonomy): domain Eukaryota; kingdom Metazoa; phylum Chordata; class Actinopteri; order Gobiiformes; family Gobiidae; genus Gobius; species Gobius niger. The sequence goes on from NC_136856.1 coordinate 34,946,635, forward strand.
GAAAATGAGAAAAACAAACATACAGTGTCAATTGATTTTAATGAGTAGTATTTTAATGAAAAGCAGTAACACAGTTACAATAAGTCAGGAGGGTTTTCTATTAAATTAAATTAAATGAAACTCAGAAGAAAAACATCTTTCACTCTCTAAAGTTGTAATTGATATGTCAGTTCTTTGTCCTCACTATTTCTGAATCATCCACACTGGATTCCTCTGCTGCACTATCTTCACACATGTCACTTGTATCAAAGTCATATCTTAAACGGTTCAACAATGCTGTGATTCTCCTGTAGAAGAAGCAGTTTTTTCTGGGCAAGTGGCACATCATTCTGCACAAGTGCAACCTCACTGCAGCCTGTCTTGTTCTTTGTGAGTAGTGTGGGCTAGATCACTTTTGTGACGTTGCCTTCCTCTGTGAAATGCTTCACAGCAAAGAGGTCAAGCTCTGTGGTCGATGTCATGTTGGGTCGATTATGTAGATCTAGATCTCATGATAATAACGTATGTCGATATGAGAAACCAATACAATTACAACAATAAAACCAATATACACATTGTCAGAAACAAAAAATCATTTGTTTGATTATTAGTTCTGGCAATTGGGCGCTATTTTCAATACAATGATGGATTGAGTAAACTTTTTTTTTTTTTAAGTTTATAGTTATGTAGCAAGGCACATGTTGTGTTCCTCCCAGCCGGCTGGCGGCGCCATGACTATAAAAGGAGAGTTAGGCTGTGTCCAAATGTCCACACTATTCCCTATATAGTGATTATATAGTGCTCACGCCATTTTGTAGGGGTGTCCGAATGTCCAGAGAAAAAAAAGTAGTGCACTCGAAATTTCCCACAATGCATCTCGAAAAGTAGTGAGCATCGATGGTCACTAAACGGGTCAATATAGACCACAATGCATTGCGAGAGTCGGAGAAGAGCCTGACAGCCACAGGTCTTTGAACTTAACAACACGACTGAAGTAAATCAGCTGTTTCAGTCGTGTGTTGCGTATTTGTCATGAATAAACAACCTAAATATAAACGGTTACGGTGAAAAAATGTTACTGTCTTTTGTTTTGCAGTCACACATAGCCCTGAAACAGTGACACGTCAAAGCATGGCACACCAAACTGTTTCGAAGTATGAGTACAGAAGTTCCAATGAGTAAGGGATAATGTATAGAACGCTGGTCATTATCGGGAAAATAAGTACCGACAGGGCGAACCGGACCCCGACGCGAAGCGGAGGGGTCCGGTTCGCCCTGAAGGTACTTACCGCGTCCGTAATCTAAGCCATAGGAATGAATGGGCTGCTAAGCTAACAGCTAACTCACAAATTCTACAGTTTTCTTCCAAACGCCTGCTCCTGTCAACATGCCCCGGCAGCAATGATTGCATCCTACATTTCGACAACGGAAGCATTTAGTTGTAGAACTTTATCCTGGTTTTTTGTAACATTCAGAGTAGAGGTGGACATAGATTAATTTTTTTAATCTAGATTAATCTAGATTAATTTTGAAATTAATCTAGATTAATCTAGATTAAAATGGCTCGCTTGAATTCTGCCGAAGCCATTCAGAATATGTGTGCTGCCCAAATAATGACTAAAAGTAAGTCTTTAATAACGAGTTTCTCAAGTCAGGTGGTGCGTTAGACCAGGGGCTCATCTCCTGTTTCCAAAATGCATCACAAACTGCTTGAGAACATTCTACTATGATAATTGGTGATGAAAAGGATTCATGTTCAAGAAGATGCACTTGTGTTTCCTAACTGTTTATTCAGTTAAACATTAATTTTGAACTGTAGGCCGACATTAGAGGTCCTGATGAACTGTTTACAGTCAGTAGCTTTGTGTCAATCAATTTTCTGGTGACAAACTAAATCTCCTCTTCTGCAACTATGACCTGCTAAAGAAAAAAGTCTCTCACATGGGACAGTTGTGGCAGAGTCCCCAAGTATTTATTTATGGGTAATGTGGGCCATTTTACCAGATCAGAAAATATAGGCCTCTGTTTGTGAGCGTGGGAAACATGTGCGCGTCTCCTGATTGGTCAACACTGTCAACAGTGTCACGTGATCACTGTCACAACAACGCAGCTCATGCTGCTGCAGCTCCTGCTACTACGAGCTTCAACCTGGCGATAGTTCTGTCAAAATGGAGATAAACGTCGACAACACGAAGATGCGGGACGTATTTCTTTGGATTTGATAAGAAAAGGAAACGGGCCTCAGCCGCGAAGCGGAGGAGTCAGCGGTGAGCGGAGAAAGAGAAACTAACGGACTCGGAGAAAAGGAGCAGGAAAGTTCGTCTCCAAACTCTGTAAGTCCTGCGGTTAAACTCTGCTCGCGGTTGAAATTTACCTGGAAAAGGCTCTCGTGAACTTTTGGTGATAAAGTTGCGCTGTTTCGTGTGGGGCTGTGGCCATGAAATTAGTTATTTATGTCGCTGATTTGAAAGAGGGAGGCGCTGCGGTGTTTTTTTCACTCTGTCATTGGCCGCTGCTTCTGTGTGTTCGCTTTGGAGACGCTATATTCACTCACGTTTCTCCTGTGCGTCCCACATTGGGCATAAAAGTCATGTAATGTGTGCTGACCATAAAATATCACGGTAAGAGTCATCATAGCTTGCAGAGTATAGACCCAGCTCCCAACCCAGCTTTGAGAGTAGATTAACGGCGATATTTTTTTTATCGCCGATAAGAGTCTCGCGTTAACGCAGCACGTTAACGCCGATAACGGCCCACCACTAATTCAGAGACATTTAGCCTGAGTTATATTGGAACCGCCAGCCTCTCGGTTATTGGACAACCCGCCCTAACATCTGATCTACTGCCAGCCTATGTGAAGTGTTCTGGTCGTGCTTTTTTCTGGCTGCTCCTTGTGTTAAGACATTATCAACTTCTTCTTGTTTTAGGACATTATATCATTTCTGTAATTGAACAGAGGGACTGACTCTGATCCCAAAGGGCTCTAAGTAACGATTAAAGATAACATCTGAAAATGTGTGTCGTGATCGTCCATATATAAAGTCCCGCTGGGGCCGCCTGACCTCTTCAGCCCTCAAACGTCAGATACGCCCGAGAGGAGCAGCAGAGACATGGCCACACCGCGTTCAGCCCAAACTGCAGTCTTTGTTCAAAGCGTCAGGCCTCGTGGACTGAAGCGTGCAGGGTCTGTGCGGATCAGTTTGTTTATGCAGCTGCTGGCTTCTAAACGATCGAGTTCATGTGTGGGCTAAATCCAACTGGGCTATTGCTTTCAGTGTCAAGGTGTCGGGTGAGGAAGCGGCGGGTCGGGTCATGTGTGGGCAGCATGTCACAAACCAGTGTAGAAATTCTTATTGTTGTGATCTGATTTGCTCACTGTGGCTTTGCTTAGGGCAAGACGAACATAAATATACATAAACATAGAGATATCAATTTGAAACTTCGGCTGTATATTATGGACATAAATAAAACATGCATTGTGACGTTTCTGCCATTTTATGTTTTCATAAAATAAGGAAAAATAAAGACTGAAAATGAAAATAAAACAGTGAAATGATAAAATGTTGTGCGTGTAAAAGCAAACAAACCCTGAGTTTGATAATCACTTAAATTGGAGCCATCCGCCATTTCCTTATGGTTTCAGGAAGAAGTACAATAAGCTACAATAAGTCCATTCTTATTGTACAGTCTATGCCCTGGTGCGTGCCAGCTGTTCAGAGCGGCGTGAAGGCGGCGTGAGGAGGCAAACTCACACATTCACAAATGATTTATACGAATCATCTGAAGTTGGAGCACCATAACCACTCGTAGTACGAGATTTAAAAGTCGTAATTTCGAGATTTAAACTCAAAATTGTGTGTTTTAAAGCAGTACTAAGTAACGTGTTTACCTTAATAAATCCTTTCCGTAGTCCCTGTGGGGGTAATACAAGTGTTTATGGGATGATTGGATGATTGTTTGCAACTTGCCTGCCACCGGTCCGGAGAAAGCAATACACACTAATGGAATCATGAAGAAGAAGCTAACATGCTAACGGGCAAAGCTAACTGCGGGCTAACGTCACTTTAAACAGTATTTACAGCAAAGTTTCAGTGAAAAAAAATATTTCCGTTGTATAATTGGATGCACAGTAACCCTCTCTCCCTTCGCCTTTCCTGTCAGCGTAGTATTTACTCTCCAAGACAATTAATAAGTTAAAAAATCGTAACTTGCTACTACACCTGCAGTTGCGCTAATGGCCTCTAGGGGGAAGAGTTACTTAGTACTGCTTTAAACACAGAATTATGACTTTAAATCTCGTAATGTCGACTTCCCGTTGGGTTTTTATTTTTTAACATGGCAGAAAGGGGCTTCCATAGCGAACTCAGCTAACAAGCTATGGTTTTCTCCTGGAGTTAATTGTAAATGATGTGAGCAATAAACTACAACATCAGCCAGCCCAGCTCAGTGTGTGATCATTCTTAAATGGTTCTTTATGTAGATAGTGGTTTTATTGACATTAATTGTGCATATTTCTCGTTTTCACGTGATGACCGGAGGTTTAGCTTAGCATTAGCTTTCTCGGGTGGTAATGCTACAACAGGCATCGTCGAGGCCCAAACACATTCCCAGTGCAGATTCAGCCACAGAAATAAGTTTTCTTGTTGCCACTTTTAATCCTGAATGTTTAGTTTAAAAAGAAAGACACTGATGTGTGTCCCAAAGTCCCAAAATTCAACATTTCCGCGCAGGAGGCACTTACCAAGCACAGAAAGCTTACACAACAATGTAAAAGTAAATGTAAACCTTACGCTTTGGAGGCGTTGGGCGCGTTTGGTGTGGACGCAGCATTAGTGTTGCTGATGAAGCCTTTTGGATGAGAGGCTAAGCGTCCTACACTTCAACTACAGTGTACAGACGATGACTCAAGAACCTTCATCTAGGATGGACAACTCCTGTACGACTGAGAGCGTACACAGACATGTTTACTAACTTTACTTCAGAAAATAGAACTTGCAGTCACATCTATTTTGTGTATTTCAATAAAAATACCATAGTAACCATTTTTTTTCCTGGTCTTCAAATGTATGTTTATATTGTGTGGCCTCGTTAAAATGAATGTGATGCAACGTTAATCATCGGTCAGAGCTGCGTGTGGAGCCGCTCCTAACACTAATCACTCCTGGAAGAGTGCACACAAAGGTGTCCAAAATAACAATTCCCACTGTATGCGAAACTCTTTTCCAGCTTCTGCTTGTTTTTCTCCTCTGCCAAGAACTGCCAAAACTCTCATTATTACAGCTCACCGACCATTTGAAGTCGGCGTATAAACAGCAGAGGCCCACAGACCACAGCGCGAGGAATACGCTCTTTGGCGTACACTATCTGAATAGAACCTTTGTGTGGAGGTTGTTAACAGAGAAGTAAAGGTGGCCTGTCCGGTGCGGCTCGGCGTACACGAGTAAATACTGTATATGAGGGCCCTCTCATGTGGAGCACTAACTCCAAACAAAGGCCTGGAAGCTTCTGTGCCATTGTTATTCCGCTCACAGCGGCGCACAAACAGCCATCTCCCGCCTCATAATGAGATGTGAAGTATAATAGGCAGAGATGGCACGAGGCAATTTCAAAATCCACCATCTGATGTGCAGCTCGCCGCACTGTTTCAGCTTTTGTTCGCCGCTGTGCTGTTGCCATGGAATAGGCAGCTCTGAGGGATGAAGGATCGATAATGTGCTCGCTCATATTACTCCTTGCTCAAAAGAAGACGGTATCTGGATACAGGCGGCACCCAGAGGCGCTTGTAGCTTTAACGCACAGACGTCCACTTGCCTGGCCACCCATCCACTCATGCTGTCAGTCTCTGTCCAAAAGCAGAACCGTCTGGAACTTTGCTAACAGCCAATCAAAAAGTCTCTAAAAGTTTTATATTGATCCAATCACAGAGCACGTTGTCACGGCAGGAACCGCATGAACCACTATGAACATCATTTCTTCAATGTACTGAACAAGAATGTATCTTCTTCATCTCTAAGAGGTATCCTCGTCATGTTGCTGTCTATCGAACGTTTTGTTGTCCTGTTCCAAATGTACATTGATTGTGTTGAATTCTCCTACTTTTCAAAACAGTTCCTTATGACTCCCTGTTCCTTAAAGGGACTAGACAGAATTTAGAAATGTTAAAATGACATATTTTCCACCCCCTGCAGCTCTAGCAATGTCCTAATGAGTAGAATGAATTTGAACACAACCACACGATAGAAAATCATGTAACCCGCCTGAAATTTGGGTTAAACATTGGAAGAGTTTTGCTCTCTTCACCAGTGCAATAGAGGAACCTCACACTGTTGTATATGGAGCCACCATACACACTCATCACATTTCCCACTGAAAGAAAAGATCCAACATCGTGACGAATGGATTAAATTAGTAAGTTTGACATATAGCTTACCAGTATTTCTATTTGTAACCAATACGCCTATTTGCTTAATACAACAAATGTTTGTTTATTTTTTTATTGGTTTAGCAATGAGGGCTCTCCTGGAACCGCCACCTTAACGTGGTGAAGGGGTTTGAGCACCTGAATGATCCTGGAGCTCTGTTGTCGGGGGCTTCGTGCCCCTGGTTGGGTCTCCCATGGCAAACAGGTTCTAGGTGACGGGTCAAACAAAGAGCGGTTCAGAAGCTCCTTATGAGAGACCAACAGGCCCGTTTAATCGAGGCCGTCCTCCTGTGGACCCACCACCTGCAGGAGGAGCCATAGGGGGCTGGTGCAATGTGATTTGGGCAACTCCAAGTGGAAGAAGATGGATGGATGGATGGATGGATGGATGGATGGATGGATGGATGGATGGATGGATGGATGGATGGATGGCAATAAGGGCCATGAGTTCTTTTTCTCTTCCCAGTAACACTGTGTCCCTGATTCTTACAGAATTCTTTTAAAACATCGAATTTCAACACTCAAAATATTCTGTCACGCTCGGTCATGTTGACAGTTTGGGACACGATCTGGGTAGACCTGACCTTTAACCTGGACCAGCATGCATTGCGCTCGGTGAAATGCTGAATCCGCTTGTTGACTTGAACTTTGGTTGGTTTCCAAACCCTGGATTGAACTTTTCTACAGTACATTTTTTTGTTTTTATTTTTTTTATTTTTTGGGCCCATAAGTATTGTTTATGTGGTGCATTGTGTTCAAAATGTTTTCAACAATAAAATGAAACGTTGACTTTACAACTTATGCCTGTGTCATTGGTTATTTCTCTTACTTACGGCTCCTGCGAACCTAGGTAGCGACGTGTACGTACTCAGAAGTGGGTTACAATCAATTCTCCTAATTCAAGCCGCTGTAGCAAATTGCCTCATTTAAGTGAACCATTTTAGCCGCGTCCAGCCTGTTGCACTCCCAGGTAATCTATAAACAGCACCGTGTTTGAAACGCTGCTGTTCGCTGGCGGAGGGGAGGACAGGTGCATCGTGGGAGGGGGTGTGTAGGAAAAAGGCCTGAGTCAGAAATGGAGATGTCTTTGCTCCTGTTGTGAGTGGGGCGCTGCACTGACAGCCCCAGCACACTCCTCACAGAACAATCCACTGACTCCGAGTGTGTGGGAGACTCCTGTGCAGGAAACTCATTTGACTTCATTATAGTACTGGATCCACACATGCTGCATTATTACACGCTCGGCGCTCCGTTGCCCAGATGGGTTTAAGCAGAGAGCTCCGGAGGTGGGATTGTGCCAGAATGCAACAACCTCCTGTTTAGAAGTGACATCAGTAATCAGGTACACTCGCACTGTGAGGCCCCGGGCTAAGAGCCTCTATGTATGCGAGGCTGTTCTTACACTATGAGTTTGTCACACGTAGTATTAAAATAATCACATGATCACTTGGCACAACTCTCAAACCACTGGAATCATTTTGAATGACACTATTTGGACAAGAAACCGTTCTTATTTCACTGTCTATAACCATCTTCATTTTGATCATTTTCTTCATTTTGACACATTGAGGCCGCGCTGTCTTTGGGATTTAGCTGTAGAGCGCCAACAATCCAGACCATTTTTCATGATATTTGTAGCACCACAGCGTATGCTATGATATAGCTAAGGACACATGCTCTGCTCATTTGACAGATGAGACTCTAACCCAGGGGTGTCAAACATATGGCCCGCGGGCCTGATCCGGCCCGCAAGATGATTTGCCCTGCCCTGTAGAGCATAAATGCCAGAGTATGTAAAAAAAACAGTAAGTCTCTAGCCCATTCCTGTGCTGAGTTATGAATTTTTAATGAATAACCAGAATGCTCATTCTAGCCACTAGGGGACATTAAATAAAAAAAAGGATAGAGTTCCACACGTGTCCAGCAGAGGGCACTGACATAATAAGAGCTCAGGATATGAACAACACATTATATAGCCATGTGGTAAATGGACAGTCTGCCCCAGGGCGGCTGTGGCTTCAATAAAAGTTTACCACCACCAAGTGAATGAATAATGACTACTGCACTTTCAGGAACTTGTGACACAGGCTTGTAAAGTGCAATACAAGTGTAAGCCGTTGTTGTTAATGAAGCTACAGTCAAGTTGGGGCTTTGATCAAATCACAGCTTATTATTATTCATTTATTGGAAACATTTTCTCTATTATATGTGGCCCGCGACCCGCCATGGGAGCTGAATTTCGGCCCGCGACCCAAAATGAGTTTGACACCCCTGGTCTAACCTCTCTGTAGGTGAAAACCGTTTAATTCTACGGACCTCGGTTCCTGAGAAATCTAAGCTAAACAGAGGCTAGTTTGGATTCTGAGATGTGTGTGTTTTATGAAACTCTCTCCTTTCTGACTAACTCCTCTTTCCACCTCTCTCCTCTGGCACTAACGTTATGTGAAGAGGCAAATGCTTAAATATATTAGTTTCAAGACAATTTTCAACGACAACGTTGTTGACAGGTTCTGAAACGCCGCGTGTTATCGATCGCTTTTCATGGCGTGTGCATTTAAAGCAGTAATAAGTAACTCTTCTAGAGGCCACAAGCGCAACTGCAGGTGTAGTAGCAAGTTGCGATTTTTTAACTTATTAATTGTCTTGGAGAGTAAATACTACTGACAGGAAAGGCAAAGGGAGAGAGGGTTTCTGTGCATCCAATTATACAATGGAAATATTTTTTTTCACTCAAACTTGGCTGTAAATACTGTTTAAAGTGACGTTAGCCCGCAGTTAGCTTTGCCCGTTAGCATGTTAGCTTCTTCTTCGTGATTTTATTAGTGTGTATTGCTTTCTCCGCACCGGTGGCAGTCAAGTTGCAAACATGGTTTTCTGGCCAGAGACACCAGGGGGAGATGAAAGACCCTCCAATCATCCCATAAACACTTGTATTACCCGCACAGGGACTACGAAAAGGATTTATTAAGGTAAACACGTTACTTAGTACTGCTTTAAACAGCCTGGTTCTCAGATTAAAGACTTTAACAGGATGTTTCTCAGCCGTCCTTGGATCAATTTTGACCATTTCAAAACTCAGAGAAACGTTAAAATCTCAACTGTTTCGATCTCTCCATGGGAACACCACGTCCCTCAGACTACAAAAAAAGAAACGCAAATGTCCAGATCTTGACTTTTTACAAGATTTGATCATCTTTTATTTCACATCTGTTCATCACAGAGCTACCAAAATCACACATAAGGTGTATTAGAGTGTCTGGTTAAAAAATTTAAAAAAAAAGCAATTACGTGCTTTTCAGCTTTGGCATTCAATGTGTTAAAAATGGCTGCTTTGTTTACAAGTTTTGTATTTTCCTTCATTATAGGATTTAAACCAAAGACTTCGGGTGTGAGGGGCTCCAGGGCCACAGCTCAGGGGGACTGTGCGGGGCCCTAGGGCCTGTTTCGTTCTGTACTTCCTGGATTCGATTGCATCATTGTTGGGGTACCAGATTTTTCCTGTTCAAATTGTCGTTTGAGTCTTTAGGTCTGTTTTTTGCTGTGATTTTGCTCACGAGTGCAGATAAAATACTTTCAGTCATATTCATGGGCAAAAAGAACTGTTTTCAGCCTGGATTTGAACATTGTCAGGGTTGAGGCCTGTCTCACATCCTCATGAAGACTGTTCCAGATTTTAGTTGCATGAAACTGAAACGCAGCCTCACCGTGTTTATTATTGACTCTGGGAACCACCAGGAGGCCCCTCCCTGAAGTTCTCAGGGCCCGAGATGGTTCATACGGCTGTAACATGTCGGAGATGTACTTTGGAGCTAAACCATGAAAAGACTTGTACACAAGCAGAGCTGTTTTAAAGTCTATTCTCTGAGTGACATGAAGCCAGTGCAGAGACCGGAGCACTGGACTAATATGGTCATATTTCCTGGTTCTTGTCAGGACTCGAGCAGCAGTGTTCTGAATGTACTGCAGCTGTCTGATAGCTCATTTAGAGAGGCCAGTGAGTAGGCCGTTACAGTCGTCTAACCTGCTGGAGACAAATGCATGGATAAGTCTCTCTAAGTCTGGTTTTGACACGATTCCTCTGATCTTAGCCATGTTTCTCAGATGGTAAAAAGCTGCTGATGTTATTGCTTTGATGTGGCTGTTTAAGTTCAGGTCTGAGTCCATGATCACTCCTAGATTTCGAACCTGATTTCTTGGTTTTAGAGAGAGAGATTCAAGGTGACTGAAAACAATTTGTCTTTGTGTCTATGGGCCAAAAACAATGATCTCAGTAACAATTAGTATATTAGTAACAAATTGGATCTTTAGTTTTTGAATAAGCTCATCATAAGTGAAAAAAAAACAACAACTGTAAAAACTCAAATTTTGCCTAGTTTTTTTTGTCAAAGCTGAATGAATCAAGCTTGGAATTAGATGTAAAAAAAAAAAAATCCCTCTGAAATAAATCTAGTTAAAGCAGTACTAGGTAGCTCACGCCCCTACAGGCCATCAGCGCAACTGCAGGTGTCGTAGCATGTTGCGTTTTTTTTGCTCATCAATTGACAGAAAAGACAAAGGGACAGAGGGATGTTGTACATCCAATTACACAATGGAGATCATTTTTTCACTCAAACTTGGCTGTAAATACTGTTTAAGTGGTGCTAGCCCACAGTTAGCTTTGCCTGCTAGCTTCTTCTTCTTGATTCCATTGATTCTACTCGGTGGCAGCAAAGTTGCAATTGTGCGGGGGAGATGAAAGACCCCCCAATCATCCCTTAGCCTGATAGCTTCTTCTTCGTGAGTGTATTGGTGATCCGGGTCGGAGCAGGAAAATCTGCAAGTCTAGTTTGCTGGCCAGAGACACTAGGGGGAGATTAAAGAACCGCCAATCATCCCATTAACACCTGAAATAACCTCTAGAGGGACTACGGAAAGGATTTATTAAGGCAAACAAGTACTTGGTACTGCTGTAAGTCCAAGAATGGAACGTTTGGAGACTGTAGGAGCCAGTAGTCTCCAAGTAAATGTCCACTAGGGGTCACTGCAGGACAAGGGTGCACAGGATATAGGCGGTGACCTTTGCAACCTGCATAGAGTTGCTAGACGGACGGGCTCATACGTTTCTTGACCGCTTTGCAGCACTGAGAATGAGGTAAAACTGTTTTATTGCACTGCATGGACTGATTTTAGACTATTTGTTGTAATAAAGGAATGCTTTTAACGATAATAAAGCCTCGGAGACTTTGATATGAGCCAAGAATGAATGAATCGGTGAGCTAGCGCGTCAGCTAACATGTCCGTCGGCAACAGAAACCGCTCAGGTTAGTACTGGCTGCTACAGAGACTGTAGGAGTTACTATAGTGGCTCGATGCATGAGTGGAACAAAAAGCAAATTTTAAGAAAACCAGCCCTAAAGTTTTTTCACGTGCGCGGCACATTTCTCTGCTCTCCCGTACCGGGCGTCTCGCAGATGGAAAAATACCATATTTGGGTTATAGCGTCAACACGGACACCCTTCAGGACACACGGATGTAAAATCTGTCAACATTTGTTAATGAATACCCGAGGGAAAGACGGCTTCTCATCGTGCAGGGTAATATTAGTAATTTTCATACTCTGACCACTGTGTGAAAAACCCACACTTTCACCTGCCGTGTATTAATGCAGGATATATCAGTGCATTTTCCCCCATATTTGCCTGTAATCAAGTTGACATAAACGTGATATCACTACATAACCCCCCCCCCATGTAATAAGTGAATACTTTAAACTGTCTGTAATGACAGCAGGGCGTATGGTGTGTGCTGACCCAGGCCGCTGCTCCATTATCTCTCTCACAGAACACTGTTTATTTCCACCGGGGGGCGGGGGCAGTCAGAAGTCTCCCAGTGTCAGGACACGTGTGGGCGCGGGGTGCAACAATAATAACTCGCCGAGATGGTATCGCATCATGCGGAAACAGCAGCGAGGCGAGGGGAGACGAGGGGGGGGGGGTCAGCCGTGCTATGATACGATAAAGAACAGCGGGATTACAGGAGACGCTCACAGACCAGAGGATCAATGCTGGAGGAGCTAGTGGTATTTACACACACAGAGGCTTAGTATAGAGGCTTCAGACGTGTGTTTGAACACGTTTATATTCCCGTCAACGGCGCCGACACCCAGAGAAACAATGTGTCAGGTCGCAAACGCAGCGCTAATACTAAAGCTGACGTTTTGAGGAGTTTCCGTCGAAATCCATTGAAATTCAGTTCAGCTGTATTTAAATGTTCTCTGCAAGGACACAGAGAATCTAAATTGTGCTCTAACACAAAACTAAAATAATTAAAGAACACTATATAGAGCCATATCAAATACTGGTTTCCTCTCTTTCCTAATATCGCAAAGTATTAAAGCTGCATGCGGCGATAGTGGCCAAAGCATTCATTTGAGCTTATTCTTTTATAAACCTTAGTTGGAGTTTGCATGTTCTCCTCGTGCCTGTGAAGGTTTCCTCCAGGTGCTCCGGTTTCCCCTACCAGTAAAAACATGTACAATAGGAAATAGAAAATAGTTAGGCGTAAGGATGCAGCCAACCACAAATGTGGGTCTGGAGCCAGTGTTGTTTTTGGCAGCAGTTTTGGTTTTAGTCTTTTGGATGAAAATGCTTTTAGTTTTAGTCACGTTTTAGTCAAACGAAAACTAAAAAGGTTGGACAAAGTATTGGACATTAGGATAAATAATAATAATCTCTTGGCTTTACAGCTTTTGACAAACAGAAGTGTCATTGTGAACAGAGCGTCCTCTGATCTTTGCTTTCAGACTTTATTTACCTACAGCACCAGCTGCACATTCTTGGATCTTAACAAGGTTCCAAGTGGAACTTCAATATGTAACAAGAAGAAATGGGAGTGAGACAAAACATGCTTTGAGTAAAGCTTTTATTGAAAACCATTAATAAACGGAAATAGTCCGTTTTTGCAGCTGATCCAAAGCTTAAGGCCACATCAATGGCCAAATCTGTCCAAAAAGGTGGATTTAATGTCATTTTCTGTCAGGTTTTCACACTGTCATGACGTTCTGATGGCAAAGGCAAAACATAATCATTTCTAGTTTGAATGTGGTCGGGTTGTTGAGCTGCATAAGCAGCACCTCAAGCAGTCATTTAGAATTTCCAAAAAGATCTTGAGTTAGGGCTGGCCGATAAATTAAAAAAAATAAAAATAATTCTTGCATTTAAAAAAAGACGATTTGTAAAATGGCTAAATCGTAAAATCGCTCCATGTCCCCCCAACGTGTGGACAGTTTATCGGTGTTTCAGACGCTCCGTAGTGAAATGACTCCCGCGGAGAAGCAGAGACTTTCTGACGATCTGCTGCTTCACAAAGGCCAAAGTGTTTTAAGAGTTTCTGCTCCTGTGCCTTTCTCTCACTCTGCTCTTAGCGGACCATTCCCTTGAGTCTCCATCGAGACGGTTGTCAATCACAGCAGAGGCATGAAGACGATAAAACACTTTTGAAACTCCATGGCTTATTAAGAGGTTTTACTTTTGAGAGCAGATGAGGATAATCTAAAACAGAAATAACACTTTTTAAATAAAGGGTTATGTTCTTAATGAGCCTAAAGCTACATTATGAAATATTAATGAGCAGGACTCTGAGCAGTTTTCTTCATGTGAAAGACCAGGAGACTTTTTAAAGTTTATTTCAAATAAAATCGATTAAAATCGTAATCGTCCAAACTGAGTAAAAGAAAATTGAGATTTTATTTTTTGGCCATATCACCCAGCCCTATCTTGAGGGTTATGGAACACAAAGTCGAACAAATGATCGAAGTGATTTTAAACTTTTGATCGGGACTGTATTAACCAGATATAAAATGCTATATTATATATATATGTAGGGTATGAGGGTTTATTAATCAATTAATTTGTTTATTAATTAATTAATAGGTTGTAGATTAGCCTTAAAATTTAACGTGGCACCAGTTCGAAAAGCGAACAAAATCAAAGTAAGAATAGGAGGCTAAACTACAGATTTATCTGAAGGAAGTAAGATCTTTAACGTACACATGGACCCTTATTCTGAAATAATAAACACAGACATTACCAAAGCAAACTGTGGTTTATGGAGGTTTAATGATCAAAATCAATTAACAGACGGCATTAAATATTAAAGTGCAAACAGAATAACCTAGAAGGCTAACAGGATGAATAATCAGATAAAATGTTCTAAAATTGTATCTGAAAGTCAGTAAGATGGTTTTCTTAGAGGTTATGTGAGTCTTATTGAGCCAGGTGAGATGCGCTTACGACCGTGAGAGAAAGGTGTCCACGCCAACTGTGGTCCGGCGTTCCAAAGTCCTGGTGTCGGCCTTATGGTCGTGGTCTCTGGGTGGCTATCTCAAGCTCATGCAGGCGCGGCTGGGGTCTCTCTCCAGCTTCTCTGGGCCTTGGGGTTTGGATTGACCAGCTAGACTCAAAATGGTTTCGCTGAAAGCTCAGCGATCAAAAATGTTGTTGTCTTGTAAGAAAAAGGCAAATGTTCTTAAAAGAAGTAACTGGTAGTTACAAATCACGTCAAATGACGGGCTCAAACTTAAAATCCGAGTGGAGACAAAGAGAGGTCAGAGTTCAGCGGGGGATGCGCCATGTGCTCCCTTCCGTCTCTCTCTCTCCGGTCCAACCACACTCTCACAAGAAGCGCATTTTCAAAAGAAGAGGAAGAGAAGTTATTCTCTCTACTTCTGCCTTTTATACCAGGGACGGCCCCTTTGTCTCCGCGGGAGTCTGACCAATCGGTTCAGTCCCTAACCCGATATGATCGGGACCCAAGTCACTGGTGGGAGGAAGTGAAGAGAATAAGGCTTGTCTTTGAGATAGGAATTCATGAAATACATTTCTATTGCGATAAACACATTAACAACTTCACAAACTTTTCAAATGCATTAACAGCATTACGACAGGATGTATAGTATGTACATTGCATCTTTGTTGACCTGGGGAAGAATTCATCATTAGAACAGATTGGTTGAGTTCTCACTGTCCATGAATTAAAGAATTGGCTTATTACTCAAATCGGATGTTTGAGATTCAGTCTTTAGTCCAATTCGAAGGTCAATAAAAGGTTCTCGTCTCTGGTTGTGAAGTCTAAAGGATTAGTTCGTCACAGTCTTCATTTTGTCCTGACCTGTGTTCGATCTGATCAGCCATTCACAAGACAGGAAGTGAAGACATTCCAAAACCATAAAATGGTCTGGGGGTCTTGAAGTGGGGGTTTTGGTCATCTCTGGAATGTGGTAACCATGGCGATGAGGGCAAAGGTCACCCTCACATGCTACATATACAATGAAGTCAGTCAATCTAAAGGTACTATTCAAGATTATACCATGGTCTGGGTGAATACTGGACTCTGATTGGCTGGTGGGGGCTAACAAGCGTGCATTATTTTGGTATAACCGCACACGTAGTCCGGTAGTTAAATCACTGGGATATCACTCTGTGGGCATCGCCATAGCAACGCATGACACAGCTGAATCAGATAAACGCGTAATTAGTGACTGACAGGAACGTATGAGATGGATTTTGTGTTAATTTCAACGTTTTGGGCCAAAACAAAACATTTGATAAATGTGAAGTAGAGGAGAGTGAGCAGCTAGGTTAGCTACTGTTAATAAAATGAGCTTTCCATTTCTATTGAAAACGGTTAAGGCACTATTCATTATTTTCAGGCGTACATAAAATGATCCCTGCACTTAAGCATATTGGCTGGATTAGTAAAGTGAAACATAAAAGTTTCAGTTTGTGGGGCCCAGGTGTAAGAGACTCCACCGCAGCTGTTTCCATAAACAGTTGAGCTCGTTGAGCTAGCTAGCTAGCTTCCTGCTTCCTGCCCACGAGTGCCGCATATCGGTGTTTACTTCCACAGTAAAGTGCCGGGTTAGTCCTGTTGTGTTGTGATTCTGTGCTGATGTTGTTTGGTTGAGCCTGACTGAGATCCTCGTAATAGCTGCGCAGAATGACTCGCTCTGAGACGAGCCTTCAGTGACCGGCTAATAACCCACAGAAATTAGTCCCGGTGGTCTGGCATATTAAGTGAGTTTAGTAAATGAAAAAAACATTTATTATAAATGTTACGTTTGTGGGACCCTGGTATAAGCGGATTAAACAACTCGGAGCCGCATTAGACGGTTATGATGCACTTCACTCCGCTGCGCGTCGTGGTTTTCTTGACTCCGCGTCGTGCATTATAACCGTCTAATGCACGGCTCCGAGTTGTTTAATCCTTACATATATATATATATATTATTTATTTTTTTGTTAGTTTCTGTCAGTTTTTCTGTCAGTGGTTCCCCTGTAATGCCCCTGCCCCTGTATACTCGGATTCGCCCCTGCTCAAAATAGATTCCGTGTAGCCTTCAGTCCCGCTGTCACTGGGCTGTGTGTGTGGATGCGTAAAATAACCTCTAAATGCTGTAAACTTTGTGTGAACACCTTAAAACATCGAAAAGCCCCAAGATTCCTGTTGATTAATCAGCTCTTACACATCGTTGTTCTGGAGGCTCCGTCTGCGCTGTAGGTACAGCCCATTGTTTGAAACATTTTCCTTTCCGTAAATCTTCACCTCTTCACTCTCTTTAGAAAACCTTTAATGCATCCAAAGAAACATACTTCGTGTTTCCTCTCGCCTTTTTGCGCTGATTAGACGCTCCGTCTGGAAACCGAACACGCATGTGGCTGATTACCATAATGTAAACATAGATGTGCTGCTTTTATGAGATGAATCCTGATCTTTCACTCAAATAAATAATAACTAAAGTCACAGCAAGTCATTGAGAATCATTGGCCTCAAGTCCAAGTTAAGTCTTAAGTCACAAACAGCAAGTCCCAAGTCAAGTCATTTTAGAGCTTTGGTCAAGTAAGTCTCAAGTCCCGAAGATTGCAACTGGAGTCTCGCACCTCTGCTGAAACGTGACTAAAACTTAAAGCATTTTCATCCTAAAGACTAAGATGACAGTGGCTCCAGACCGACGTGTGCTTGGTTGCATCTTTACGCCGAAGTATTTTCAGTGAGGCGCACCGGGCTGGGACGATACACTTATGCTGCAATACAACACATATCTACAATACTTATAAACAATAGTTATTTAGGTCTTATCTCCACCCCTGGGAGAAACGGATGCAAGCCAGGCTGCCCATCTGCGCCATCAGCCGCTCTGACCACGACCAACCACTCACTCTCACAGGCAAACAAACCAAAAAAACAGCATCACGCTTAAATTTTTGTTTTTCTCTCACACCACGTCCCCATATCTTTTCATCAAGAGCAGCAGCCTTCCCACTGCTCAGTTAAATCTGTTGGTGCCTTTGAACCTGGAGTCATATTGGAGGGTTTTTGCTGAGCTCCAGCACTGGGTTGGAGCTGTGTGTGGGTTCCAGAGTAAACATTTATTACTTGCCGTCTGCTTGTGACAAAGCTCCACACATGACGTGCCGAGGCTAATGGGAGCGCACCATATGGCCCTGCATATTGCACGCATTAGTCTTTGTGGAGGTATTTTTCACACTTTGCTTTGTTTTGGGAAGAGATGCATTGATGTTTCCACTTGGCAAACATCTCCCTGAGCTCTCTAACCCTCCCATCCGCCTCGGAACAGCGGCAGCGGCGGATGGATTTCTGTTTGTTTGCTGCATCTCTCCAGCTCCCGAGGCCAAAACATGTTTGAAGGAAGCTTGTCTCGGACCTTTCCAGGGAAAAGCTAATGTCGAAGACGGTGTTATCGGCCCCTGGGGGTCTACGGATAGACAACTGACAACTCCTTCCACATCTTGAGTAAAACACCGCTGTAATAGTGGCGTCGAGCGCACTGTAAACATCGATCAGCCCACTTGTCCGACACTTTAAAAGCCGCAGCAGCAGCAGAGCGCTACAGGCTACGGCTGAATGTGCCAGAAAGAGCGGATCAAAGGTAAAGGATTGCTCTATTCCATTTGAGACACACAGAGGAGAACAGAGGGAGGGCTGCAGCTGGTCTCCGCCGCCTCTCTCGCCGTGGGAGGGCCATGGACAGCACCAAGATATTTGTAAAAGTAGCAAACTTTACTGTGTTGGAGAAGGTCAGAGGTGACGCGAGCACACATCTGAGTGGCCATCAGACAAGTTATGTCAGGTGCACAGAAATAACTTTCTGGCAACTTCGATAAAATCCAGCATAATTCCAGCACTGGATACGACTGTGATCTTGCCTGCGCTCAATCCTCTGTGAGTTCCACCGTCTGCCAAGTGTTTGTTCTGGGTGGGAAAGTGTAGCTGCGATCAGTGGACTTGAATTCACGTTTAGAAGTTATGCATAAGCAAGGAGTGATTGCAAGACCCAATATTGTAATAAAAAAATAACCTTATGAACTCTATAAAGGTGGTTTTAAATTTTTGCAAATAAATGTAAATGCAAATGTTGGAAATGGAACTGGATTATCACATAAAGCTTGATGAAGCAAAAAAAAACGTGGCAGTTGCTAATACACCGCTCACAAAAACTTAGGGCACACTCAAAAAACACATCCTAGATGTCAATCAATTTGATTTTTCGGATGAAAATCTTTATTCATAGTGTAGGGCAATGTGTTGAGAACAAAATAACATAAGAATGATAAATGGAAATCAAATTCTCAGCCCCTGAAGGTCTGGATCCAAAATTATAGTCAAAATCAAAGTGACAAATCAAGTCACTGGTTGATCCAGATTCTGTAGAAATTCCTCAAAACGAGTCTGTATCATCCTCAGTAGTGTGTGTGGCCTCCACGTGCCTGAATGCACTCCCTACAACGCCTGGGCATGCTCCTGATGAGACCACGGATGTCCTCCTGAGGGATCTCCTCCCAGACCTGGATTAGAGCATCAGTCAGCTCCTGGACAGTCTGTGGTGCGACGTGGCGTTGATGGATGGACCGAGACATGATGTCCCAGATGTGCTCTATTGGATTTAAGTCTGGGGAACGGGCAGGCCAGTCCATAACATCAATACCTTCATCATGCAGGAAATGCTGACACACTCTTGCAACATGTGGCCTGGCATTATCAGGCATCAGAAGAAACCCAGGGCCCACAGCACCAGCATATGGTCTTACAATAGGTCTGAGGATCTCATCCCGGTCCCCAATGCCAGTCAGGGAACCTCTGGCTCGCACATGGAGGGCTGTGCGGCCCTCCAATGAAATGCCTCCCCAGACCATCACTGACCCACCACCAAACCTGTCATGCTGGATGATGTTGCATCAGCAGAACGTTCTCCAGGGCGTCTCCAGACTCTGTCACGTCTGTCACATGAGCTCAGGGTGAACCTGCTCTCATCCGTGAAGAGCACAGGGCGCCATTGGCCAATCTGCCAATCGCTGTGTTCTCGGGCAAATGCCAATCGAGCTGCACAGTGTTGGGCAGTAAGCACCGGCCCAACTTGTGGACGTCAGGCCCTCATACCACCCTCATGGAGTCGGTTTCTGACCGTTTGAGGACCAACATGCACATTTGTGGCCCTCTGGAGGTCATTTTGTAGGGCTCGGGCAGTGCTTCTCCTGTTTCTCCGTGCACAAATGAGCAGATAGCGGTCCTGCTGCTGGGTTGTTGACCTCGGTCGCTCCCCCCCCAGCTTTGGTAATGGCTACTGTAGTTAGCTTTGGTAATGGCTACTGTGGTTAGCTTTGGTAATGGCTACTGTGGTTAACTTTGGTAATGGCTACTGTGGTTAGCTTTGGTAATGGCTACTGTGGTTAGCTTTGGTAATGACTACTGTAGTTAGCTTTGGTAATGGCTACTGTAGTTAGCTTTGGTAATGGCTACTGTGGTTAGCTTTGGTAATGGCTACTGTAGTTAGCTTTGGTAATGGCTACTGTGGTTAGCTTTGGTAATGGCTACTGTAGTTAGCTTTGGTAATGACTACTGTAGCTAGCTTTGGTAATGGCTACTGTAGTTAGCTTTGGTAATGGCTACTGTGGTTAGCTTTGGTAATGGCTACTGTGGTTAGCTTTGGTAATGGCTACTGTGGTTAGCTTTGGTAATGGCTACTGTGGTTAGCTTTGGTAATGGCTACTGTAGTTAGCTTTGGTAATGGCTACTGTAGTTAGCTTTGGTAATGGCTACTGTAGTTAGCTTTGGTAATGGCTACTGTGGTTAGCTTTGGTAATGACTACTGTAGTTAGCTTTGGTAATGGCTACTGTAGTTAGCTTTGGTAATGGCTACTGTGGTTAGCATAGGTAATGGCTACTGTGGTTAGCTTTGGTAATGGCTACTGTGGTTAGCTTTGGTAATGGCTACTGTGGTTAGCTTTGGTAATGGCTACTGTAGTTAGCTTTGGTAATGGCTACTGTAGTTAGCTTTGGTAATGACTACTGTGGTTAGCTTTGGTAATGGCTACTGTGGTTAGCTTAGGTAATGGCTACTGTGGTTAGCTTTGGTAATGGCTACTGTGGTTAGCTTTGGTAATGGCTACTGTGGTTAGCTTTGGTAATGACTACTGTAGTTAGCTTTGGTAATGGCTACTGTAGTTAGCTTTGGTAATGGCTACTGTGGTTAGCTTTGGTAATGGCTACTGTGGTTAGCTTAGGTAATGGCTACTGTGGTTAGCTTAGGTAATGGCTACTGTGGTTAGCTTTGGTAATGGCTACTGTGGTTAGCTTAGGTAATGGCTACTGTGGTTAGCTTTGGTAATGGCTACTGTGGTTAGCTTTGGTAATGGCTACTGTGGTTAGCTTTGGTAATGACTACTGTAGTTAGCTTTGGTAATGGCTACTGTAGTTAGCTTTGGTAATGGCTACTGTGGTTAGCTTTGGTAATGACTACTGTAGTTAGCTTTGGTAATGGCTACTGTAGTTAGCTTTGGTAATGGCTACTGTGGTTAGCTTTGGTAATGGCTACTGTGGTTAGCTTTGGTAATGGCTACTGTAGTTAGCTTTGGTAATGGCTACTGTAGTTAGCTTTGGTAATGGCTACTGTGGTTAGCTTTGGTAATGGCTACTGTGGTTAGCTTTGGTAATGGCTACTGTGTGCCGCAGAGTAGAGGCCAAGTTTATCATCAGCCACTGTCATTTACATCTCTACCGTGACTGAATCACTCTCCTGTTAATGCAAAGCACAACATAAAAGTGGTGTGACGTAAACAAACGAATCCTGAGTGAATCTGCTAGCAGCCGGCGGGCTTGTTAGCTTTAGCCTGCTAGCTTCTTTGCGTTATCAGCGCTGATCTCCATTCATTGCATCAAGACCTTTTTAAATGTCAGAATTCAACATTTGTTCTTATCGTTGGTCCTCACTCTGTCACATTCTGTCCCAGGTTCATGGTGATACATTTGTGGTTCACTAAATGTTTGTGTGAGAGAGACAGTTTGCAGTTTGTTTGGACAAATTCTCCCATTGACTTCAATGTCTTTCAGCGACCGTAAACATTTTTCAGTTTTGTTCTACATCACTTCTGGCCTTCATGGCCAATGCGGAAGTGATTTTTTCTCCTAAAAAAGGTATTTTTTGCCAGATTTAGGGAAATTTTTTAAAATGAATCTTGAATGCAATTGCGTTAACTACGTATTTGTGAAAATGTAGTCTAATGTGTCATATGCACTTTAACTGTTTCCAAACATGACCATATATGGGCGATTCCAGAGATGCCGTCTGTATCTACATGTGTCTGCACAGGGACTTGGCGACAGAATGAGCTGATGTCAAAGGACACGTGAACATGAGACGCCTGGTGCTGCTGACACTCCCCTTTCATTTCCACTACAGCGTTAGCACATGGGGACATGTAAACACCGCAGCAGGACAAGCCATCCCTCTCTAACTTCTAGTCGAGAGTTTATTGTAAACTGGTAATTATTTCAGTTGAATCTGCGAGCATCCTTTAATAAAAGTGGGAGAGTTCCGAGGAGCACGGCGACAGTGTCTCTTTAATCCAATCAAAAGGGAGAAAAAAATGCGGCATAATAATCCAGCAGAGGCAGGTTGTATTAAATAAAATATTACCATCTTTACAGTTCTGTGCGGCAGTTTTAATGAGAGCAGCACAGCCACATCCAAGACGCTCCCTGTAATTAGGCGGGAGCGAGCTTATTATCACGACCTTTGGCTAATAATGCCATCGATTCAGGGGGAGATTCTTCTCATAAAAGAACTCATGATTGCATCATTAGGTGCTTTATTGGTGAAAGTGTGTCTCTGTGGTTAAACCAATGATTTAGAAGCACCCCAGCATGAGTTTAGTAAGGAGTGCAAGATGTTTGTCTTTGTCATTTATGGCCAGATTAGATTTGAATCAGGTGACGCCAGTGTATACAAATGATCCAATCCAAGAAGAAATAAACATAATTAAAAACAATAACATAACAATAAAGACCACGCAGTTCTCCTGCTGAGTTAAAGGGATATTTCAGGATTTTTGACATAGGGCCTCATTTCCTAGTTATCCAGAGTGTTGCTGATTTCTTGAGATATTTTTTTTGTAAGAGGAAGAGTTTCGTGGCATTTCTATGGTATCAGCTAGCCTGCATTAAAAACAGTCTTACGCACTCCACAGAGCACCTGAGGCAAATCACTTATAACACCAGACTAACCATATAAATGTCTGTGTCCATAGAATAATTTCAACCATTTTGCATTTAAAATACCTTATATTTGAGCAGCATCCGCTTCGTGGTTGTATAAACTACGCGGCGGCGGAGTGATCTGCTAGAAAATAGTCCCTCAAAATGCGATCATTCTTGTGACGCAAGGTCAGTTATATTCCAAAAATTATTCTATCGACACAGACATGTATATGGTTAGTCTGGTGTTATAAGTGATTTGCCTCAGGTGCTCTGTGGAGCGGGTCAGACTGTTTTTAATGCAGGCTAGCCCCACGAAGCTCTTCAAATATAAGAACTGCATGAATTACAAAAAAAAAAATATCTCCAGAAATCAGCAACACTCTGGATAACTAGGAAATGAGGCCCTGTGTCAAAAATCCTGAAATATCCCTTTAAACACCAGTCAGTGCGGTGACATGATGAAGGGAAAGTGGAATCTCTCGCCTATTGGGACTAGAACAGGCGATTGCGGTCGGACTGGAGCAGCATTTAACCGCCGAGTTGAATCAAAGCAAATTGGATTAACACAAAGTAACTGCGCATGCCGTCCCTGCCCCGGAAAGTAACTGTTGTGTACTACATCCTTCACCAGTCTCCCAGACCACCACCGTGTCCAGGCTCCGGGGGTGACGAATTTACTAACGAATTTACCCATCCATACTAACTATAGTCCATGTATCGATGTCGACTGCCAGGTAGAGGTTAGATTTTAGGCCCGAGCCCGGCCCGAACCCGGATTGGGGCCGAGATATCATGCATGAGAGTCGGGGTCGGGTCGGGTTTTAATTTATTTATTTTTTATCTCGAATAAGATACACGCATCACCTTTTTAGTTTCATTAATAGGAAATCTGATCATAACCTTCTTTAAAATGGACAAATCGTTTACTACTCTGCCAAAAATACATAAATATTTCTAGTCGCTGCTTTTGTCTCTTTTTGAATCTATCCAGGTTGAAATACTATTACAAATCACAGAGCACATAAAGTACTATAATTGGAAAATCCTGCAATATTTTATAAATTTCCTGTGTGTAATTAACCTGGCTAACGCCATGCTGCTGTGTGCGCTCGAATTATTTCGAACTGCACAACAGCCTGGGGACCATGGCCGAAATCTCCGGTGGATTTGGGAACCAATCACAGAGCGAGGAGGGCCGGCAAGACGATGACGCGCTATTCGATATACGGAAGCTTGTAGATTATTTACGGATAATAAAAAAAAAGTTTATTTACGGATCCAACGTGACAGCAGCAGACACGATGGTATTTTTTGATCAAGCTTTAGACCTTGTTCTAAATAATTTAGCTCAAAAGTTTACAGAGGGTACGTCATACGTCATCTCATACGATGATACGATTGGCCATGGCTACATGCAGACGCATGAGACTTTTTTTTTTTTTTCGTATCGCCCAATAAACGAGTATGGACGATCGTAAACCACACCTCTCCTACGAAAAAAGGAATTGGTGGTCCCCAGACTAAATATCACTTGTGATTTTAGTCTGGTGTTAGCCAGGCTAGTGTGTACTACTACTATTACTATTATTGCGAGGTTTGAACCTTGGTGTTTTGGCACTGATTTCTTTTTTTAATGTATAATACGTTAAATATAAAAACTACAGAGTCTTTTTATATTGCGCTGACAAAGATCCAATACGTTTTCACCGAGTCTATTATGGTGCCGTCTAGTCCACACCATTGATACATGCTTCATTGGATTTTCAGAGGTCACAACGGCAAATTTCACCAAAACATGACACATTTGCGCGAATGCCTCGAATATCTATCCAGCGCACCTGCTCATTTGTTTGGTATCTGTGTCAGAACTGCTTGATGTATTCTGATTCAGAAATTGTGTTTGTTTTGTCCTTGTAAATGCAATCAAAAAAAACTTTTCAAGTTGTGCGCCTGGGTCCGGCCTGCTTTGCCCATCTCTCTCTGTCTCTCCCTCTCTTTCCGTCTCTGCCTCCTATCAGACTGTGATTGTTCTTTTGGAGAATGTGCCGGAGCTGTCAAACCCTCTGCGAAAGGTAAACACACTCCTATCGCACAAATGAAAAACAGGAGACGGAGGGAAAACAGACTGAAAAAAACTGGCTCTGCTCCAAGCTTCGTTCAACGGCTCGCACTCCGGAGGTTACGTGCACTCCGGAGTATCTATCGGCTGCAAGGACTACAGCTCCAAATGTGCCTTGAGGTTATTGACGAGGTTCGACTCTCACATTCCTATTGATCGCATGTCCGGTCAGATTCGTCTATATTCAACAAAGAGTACGAAACAAAGATAGGGCGTGGCCAGAGTAAAAATGGAAACGCCACTTATTTCCTTGATACTGTTCTGATTTAATTCGAGTTTTTTCATGACTCTGAAAATTGCGACTGACCTGATGTCAGATCGGGCAAGAAAATAACATTTGTCTGGCAGAAACCGTCCTCATTGCGCCTCTAGCTGCACAAACCCGTGTGTGCTCTGAAATCAAACAAATCAATCAGATCAACAAATCTCTTGTCAGTACAATGATTACGCATAAAGGGATATTTCAGGATTTTTGACATAGGGCCTCATTTCCTAGTTATCCAGAGTGTTGCTGATTTCTGGAGATATTTTTACTGAAAAAGGATGTTCCACATTATTAAGCAGACCAACATTTTCAAGCAATATGGGAAAGAAAAAGGGTCTCTGCTGATGAAAAGCGTGAAATAGTTGAATACCTTGGACTAGGTATGAAAACCTTCGATATTTCATTTCAAGATTTTTTGACATGGGGCCTCATTTCCTAGTTATCCAGAGTGTTGCTGATTTCTGGAGATATTTTCTTTTGTAATTCATGCAGTTCTCACATTTGAAGAGTTTCGTGGCGCTAGGCTAGTGCAAGGCTATGGTATCGGCTAGCCTGCATTAAAAACAGACGGGGACAAGCCCAGGAGGCGGTGCACCGTTTCAGATGATCAGAGGAGACAGAGGGCAGCTACAGTTTCTCCATCCTCCAAGGTCATGCGGGTGGAGTGGTTGAAGGACAACGAGATCATCGACCCGGCCGAGGACAGGAACTTCTACATCACCGTGGACCACAACCTGATCATCAAGCAGGCGCGTCTGTCCGACACGGCCAACTACACCTGTGTGGCCAAGAACATTGTGGCCAAGCGCAAGAGCTCCACCGCTGTGGTCATCGTCTACGGATTTCCCATCAACCAGTGCTCCTCCTGTGACCAAAACAGTGAAGATGGCGGCCGCGACACAACGATCTTTCACCAAAGAAAAAAAAAGAAAAAAGAGTGGTGCGCACTGAATGGGTGCTGCTGCCGGATGCTCTCTCATCGAATGCAATTTCTCCATCTGTGAGATCAATAAAGTACCATCTTATCTTATCTTATTTGAGCAGCATCAGCTTCGTGGTTGTATAAGCTATGTGGCGGCAGAGTGATCTGCTAGAAAATAGTCCCTCAAAATGCGATCATTCATGTGATGCAAGGTCAGTTATATTCCAAAAGTTATTCTATGGACACAGACATTTATATGGTTAGTCTGGTGTTATAAGTGATTTGCCTCAGGTGCTCTGTGGAGCGGGTCAGACGGTTTTTAATGCAGGCTAGCTGACATCGTAGAAATGCGCTAGCCTTGCTTTGGCCTAGCGCCACGAAACTCTTCAAATATAAGAACTGCATGAATTACAAAAGAAAATATCTCCAGAAATCAGCAACACTCTGGATAACTAGGAAATATTGAAATGAAATATCGAAGGTTTTCATACCTAGTCCAAGGTATTCAACTATTTCACGCTTTTCATCAGCAGAGACCCTTTTTCTTTCCCATATTGCTTGAAAATGTTGGTCTGCTTAACTGGGCTTAACTTGAAAACTAATCATCACAGGCGTCTGAGATTAATGTCAGTGATTCAAAGAGCCCCGAGACACAAAACCATCCATGAGTTTAACTGTTTTTTTGTTTTTTTTAACCTTTTAGACAACTTGCGTAATAATTTGGAACGCGGCGCATGCTGGTTCAACAACTCAGTTTTCCCCTCCTGGATTTGAAATCGTTACCTTAAATTAAATGGGATTCCATTTATTTTTTTAACAACTATTTTGTGCAGCATTAACCTTTTAGTGTATTATTTGTATATTAACCTTCAGCTGTGTGTCGCTGTTCTTTTCACCAGCTCCTCATTTCATCAGATTTCAACTGTAGCAATCAGAACAATGTTTGTTTTACTTTTGAATTTGTGTATGTCAGTTGTTTGTATTGTTCACATTTCATAGTTCAGCTGGAGCAGGAAGACCTAACTGAAAGCTATTGCTGGTGGGGTGGTGACTCTTGGTGGAGACATGTGTGCAGATTCACCTGGTGTGTCTGTTGTGAGTAGAAATTGCCTATTGTGTGTTTTTCTTTATTGTTGGACATAAATACAGGAGCTCCACCATGATGGATGTGAAAAGTAACAAAGTAATTGATAGCCAAGTAGTCCAGGTAAAACATCCTACACTAAATGTATTATTAATCTGCAGATTGGTGTAATAAAGCATTGTGTTTTGCCAGAGCAATGAAGTTGTAAATAGTGTCCACATGGAAAAAGAGGGATTTATCCAGAGCCTGACCATGCTTGAGGAAAGGGGTCTGAAGGTGGAGGCGGTGGTGACAGACAGACACACTGGGGTTCAAAAGTTTTTAAGAGAGCAGAGGCAGGACATCACCCACTACTCTGACCCTTGGCATATGGGAAAGGGTAGGCAGGTGATTAGACAACCTGAGCACAGAAAAAAACAAGTTACAAAACAATGCTGATTGACAAAGACAGAGCCAAGTGTTACTAACGGTTAGTTGAAACAACAAACTGGCGAGGAGTGGATGAAGAACCAGGCTTCTTGTACTGGAGGTGGATGAGATCTGGATGAGAATCAGGTGTGCCAGCAGCAAAGCCAGGTAGGAGGATAGACAATCACACAATGAAGGGAGGGGAGAGATAAGATATGTGTCACATCGCGAGAACCAGGGACACAAGTCGGCTGACTCAGTTTCGAGAAACTTTTTATTGGTGATTTTCGCTTTTCTGCAGAATCGTTCAGTTGAAGCCACGAAGAAGCCTCTCCATGTTTAAGCTGCAGTATTGGTATATTTAAAAGCGTACATTTTTAGGTTCAAACCGGCTTGTTTAGGGAGATTTGGGAGCGTGCAGTCGGGGCGGGACTTTTTCTGTGTGTATTTACATACTGGGTAAACACATCGAAGACGCCACAAAGATTGTATCAGACGAGCTGAACCGTGGACGTTACAACGAACATGTTTGGAAGTGGATTTATTAATCACGGATTATGTGGCGCCACTTCCTCATGAAGAGCCGTGATAGCAAAGCAGCAACAGCGGGACAGGGACGCTGCTTTGCTCCCTAGACTGGACAACACTTTGGCCACGGCAGCTTCAGTGTTAAAAAAAAGCTTCAGCAAAAGCACCAAACAGTACGTTTTGTATCTTTTTATTCCGGTGGATTTTGTGTTTTTTGTTGACCTCTGATGTCTCGCTCTGTTTCCACGTTAGAATACGCTCATCTCCTGTTTCCTTAGGCGCATTGAGTTGCCTTGTGTACGAAATGCGCGGTATAAATAAAGTTGCCTTGCCTTGCCTTGCCTCCTTTTGTTGTTTGGGGAGGAGGCGCCGCTGCTTTGGTTTGCGTTGTTGACACATCCTTTAGTGAACAAATACCACGCAAAAAAGTCAGTTTTATACAGACATCTAATGTGGATCAGTTTCTGTGTTTGAGTGAGTGAACTCTGAAACCCCACACATGACATGACAGGGGGAGCTTTGCAGCGGGATGGCTTTTCTAAATGAGATGTAAATGAGCCCTATTGTCACTCCCAGAGAGGTGAGACCAGCCCAAAAGTCTAGAGGCCGATTGCTCTCTTTGACATATTTCCAGTTCCTAAATTCAACTTGTCACATCTTCACCAAACATGATCAGATTTCCATGTGTTACACATTGTTGGAAACTTTGGAGACGACACTTTCATAGGCTATGTCTCGCTCAAAATACCCCAAAACCGAGTTGTGTCCCCCGTTCTCGTGATGGGTCACATATGGATCCTGACACCTGAGCCAGATACAGAAACGGCGCCCACAGAACAGAAGTACACGTGGGTTCACACTCTTAGTGTGAGTTCACATGATAAGTAGTCCCATATATAGGAAGATTTTGTAAACAAAAGCCGTATTTGACACACTTTTCAACACACTTTTGACCCTGTGGTGCACACAGAACAGTCTGTCTCTAAATGTGGAGAAGACAAAAGAGATTGCTGTTGACGTTCGAAGAGCGCGGGTCCAGCAGGCTCCTCTAACAATCAACGGTGCTGCAGTGGAGAGGGTGACCAGCACTAAGTTCCTGGGTGAGCACATCACAGAGAAGCTTCCCTGGACCATGCACACGACATCACTGGTCAAAAAAGTAATCAGCGTCTCTACTTTCTCAGCAAGTTAAGAAGAGACAGAATCCCAGCTTCTGTTATGTCCGACTTCTACAGGGGGACTATAGAGAGCGTCCTGACCAGCTCCATCACTGTGTGGCACGGCGCCAGCACTGCCTCCTGCCGAAGGAGCCTCCAGTGCATCGTGAGAGCAGCGGAAAAGACCCTCTCCCTCCATTAAGGACATGTCCTCCACCCGTCTCACCCGCAAAGCCGTCAGAATCACCAGGGATCCTACACACCCATCACACAGTCTCTTTAAGGTAATGCCGTCAGGGAGGAGACTGTGGAATCCACGGGCCAGTTCCAGTCAACTGAAGAACAGTTTAATCAACCAGGCCATCGGGACGCTGAACTATCTCCCTCCCTCCCTCCTTGTGCTTCCACCCCTCACTCCCCAACCCCCTGCTCCACAACAAGGACTTAAGAGAATTTCAATGAACTGACAATCAAATCTTTGAATCTTGAATCTCTAGCTTGTGCATGCCTGGCTTGGAACATAATGCCATCATGGCAGTCACATTTCTGCAGGTGGTGTTGGTGGTGGTGAGGAGAGGCTGCTGGAGCACCAGTACCCTCAAGCTGTCACAAGATGGCCGGCATGTTTGCCACATCAACAAGCCTCATGTCCGATCTATAGTGATATGAAAGATCTTTTGTATGGGCCCTTATCTCTCCCCTTAGTGCTGATGGATGAGATGAACCAATCAGAGAAACAGACATGGTCCATCCATCAAAACAAACACAATGAAATGGTCGAAAAGGGAGAAATCAAAGTCACACAAACAATTGAGAGACAGCACAGACTTTTTTCCCCACTGAGATTGGTAGTCAATTTGATTTCTTCTACTGACGGAGCAAACAGATGGACCAAATCAAGCAGAAAAGCAACGCTCATTGCCAAAGCACAATGGAGTTATAGAATTAACCCTGCATCTTGGCTGCAGTAAAAAAAAACAGAAAATTTAACAAATCAGCTGTAAACTGTGGATCTGGGACAACTCATTTGTCTAATTTGATTAAATGCATCATGCAAAGAAACCACTGAAGGGAAGCTGATGTTCTGACCTAGTGCTCCATCGCTGTGGTACGGCATACCAATGAAGAGATAACAGGTGCAATATCATGGACTCTGAACAGTGGTATAAATGACTGATGATCTTCAGATTTAACAACACAGTTCAGTCGAGGCGCTGCAGTTCAATAGGGAAACTTTTTAAGCAATTTGAAACTTTAGCTGTAGATTACCGACATGAATATGAGAAAAAAGTACATGTTTTTTATATATATATATAATCTTATAATAGTCTTTTATGTGTAAAAATGCCCAAAATTACACATTATTCAGAGGAGATCTTGTGAGATGTATTACAGGAGAGAAAATAAAATAAAAGATCACATTTCGCATTGTTTTTTGAAATTCAAAACTCAATAAATCAGGCTAGGAATTAGTTATAAAAACGTTGCTCCTTCCTTATCTTCCTAATCGCTGCTTTTGTCTGTTTGAGTCTATCCAGGTTGAATTGCCTTAAATGCAATGAAAACTGATCAACTAATGCTTTGACCACAAAACCTCACCTGCCACAAATCTGACCTTTTTGAATTGGACTTCAACCAATCTTGAGCCTTCATTACTTAGACATTCGCCTTGCGGTACAGAAGCATTGCTTTTGGTTCCAGTGAATTCCATTCTGTTAATTTATTGATTGAGTCTTTGAATTTCAATGCTCGATTGATATCTGTTCATTGCCTCTGGTCAATAAACCTCCATTAACCACAGCTTGCTTTGGCGATGTGCTTGCTTCTAACAGACATGAGTCACTGGGATTGAAAATAATACATATTCTTCAGAGAAGTGGCTGAGCATTTTATTCTCATTCTTTTAGTGTGTTTGGCATTGTCAGACTGGTGCCCCAGAATTAAAACAAATCTTTGGGCTGATGCACCAAATAAATTAGCAATTACCAAATCAATTCCAGTATGCTAACAGTAGATAGAAACATGAGGGCTGATTTTGATCCACAGGAACTAGAAAGAGATATGTTAGACCCTACAATCAGCAGATGGACTGAATTGTTTTAGGGATTTTTTGTTTTGTTTTGTTCCAGAGAATTAGATCATTTTGCTGGGTAGTACGATTTAATCAGGTTAGTTTTGAATCCGTCCTCACAATTAGTTGTCCCTATAGGTTGCGTTCATGTGGCATCACAACATTCTAAAGAGCCTATAGTTTAAAATTGAGGTGGAGGGCAACTGAAAATTCCATGATGGTAACTATGGTAACAGTCAAAAGGCAGATTTCTAGTCTTAGTTTATTGATAATTTCTCGGCAATTCCTGGGCCAGTTCACATGAAACAAAAACTGTCACAAAGTCTTCCTCTATGGTCTAAATATT
Organism: Gobius niger; assembly: GCF_951799975.1. Taxonomy (NCBI): domain Eukaryota; kingdom Metazoa; phylum Chordata; class Actinopteri; order Gobiiformes; family Gobiidae; genus Gobius; species Gobius niger. The sequence goes on from NC_136856.1 coordinate 34,978,465, forward strand.
TTCTCTTACAGGCATCCAAAAGTGGTGACAATATTCAAAGGCATGTGCTTAATGTTGGTCTGTAGAAAGGACTTTCTGAATTTTCCAGCCATAAAATTCTTTTGTCAGGTTTGTGAATCCAATCACTGTCAAATAATGATCAGAGAAAACTTGGACATTTTCTTATAGGAAATTTCTTTCAAAAAATGTTTCTCTGCCATTGAGTTTTATTGGCACCTGCTCCAACTGAAGTACAATTCTAGAACATGAATACAACATATTAACGTTATAACCCCCACCTGAACCAAGCACATTTTCTCCTGTTTGACTTCACGCAAATATAAGCTTCTTGAAAAAAACACCAAAAAGAGCTCAAAAAAGCGATGAAAATGTGGCAAAAATTCGATGACAACCCAACAAAAAATGTAGTGGCTTTTTTTTATTTTTTTTAAGTGACGACAACAGGAGGAAAAAGATCAGTTTCGATCTGTTTTGTTGATCTTTTTTTATTTTCTATTTATTTATTGGATTATTTGGTCGGGACATGTTAATGAACATACATGGGTCTCATGCATGTAAACTCGCCACACCAGATTGTAGCCTTGGGCTAATTTCCATCTGTTGTCCAGTACTGATACTCTCAAACACACTCTCACAGGGAGGCCCCGTCCTAGTGGGAATCCAACCCGGAACCTTCTAGCTGTGAAGCAAAAGGGGTAACCACTGAGCTACAGTGCCGCCCAAGCCTTTACCTTTCAAATGAGGTATTATTCTGGGTCATAGGCTGTGAACTTTTAGATTTGGGTAAAGCTGAACATTTCTACAGCTGAACATTTCTATACAACACTAAAAAATGTTTTACCTGTCCTCCACCTGAATAAATATTACAGCTCTTCAAAACGTAAGTAGAACGCTCCATTGATTTGAATGGGATTTTCCAACATTCTACCGGTCATTATTTTCTGGAAAAATAGTGACCGCTGCCAATGGCAACGGAGTTCGTGCTTGTAATACAGGTCTTTCATATCACTCCACATGTAGTAGTCGAGGACACTGTCTCTGTCTCCGTCACTGTGAGAGAAGTTGGGCGAATCGCTCGTGAAGTTAACGTGAGTCCGACTTTCAACTTACCCAGAGATTCATCACCATTCCTCCAACTGCACCTTCAACTAAGTAGCTAGGCTAGCTACTAGCCTTGCTGCTACTAACCTAGCCAAACGTTGCCAAGCAACGCGCAAACTTTCGTGGACAATTTGCTGCAGAAATCATTATAAACCTTTCGGCCTTCATGAAAGTGTATGAAGTTTATGTTGTGTGTGTTCAGTTGGCAAATAGGCATATAATAAGCGGGATAATGTATAGAACGCTGGTCATTATCGGAAAAATAAGTACCTTGCGTCCGGTTCGTGCTGTCGGTGCTTATTTTCCCGATAATGACCAGCGTTCTATACATTATCCCTTACTTAGAACGCTGCGATGTCACCCAAAACCCAGCAACTGATCTCAAGTGTCCTTTTCAGTGTTAGAGAGCTGGTCACCATAGGGACAGAGACGGTCTGGATTTCAAAATTACAATAGAAGTGGCTGGAAAAATGTCCGTCTGCACCTAATGATTTGTCTACTTTTAGGTTAGTGTTTTAGATTGATACAGAAGCCAGAGCACCCAGAGGAAAGGCACGCTGACCCTGGGACGACACTCCACTCCACTGAGTAGAGACTGTGTGGCTGCATTTAGAGGAAGATGTTTATCCAACAAATTCAAATATGCTCCTATGAATGATGAATGAAGGCAGAGCTAACGATTACCTGTCGCATCATTAACTGCTTCAGAACCCTTTTTTTTTGCCTTCTCAGTAATACTTCTCTGTGGGCATCTTCTAAGACCTTTTTATCATACAGGTCCTGAATCTGAGGTGGAGGGGGTCCAATAATCCCAGATACAGTTTCATATTTAACGGTCCTCATCAGAAGTGTGCGGTCATGTGATGTAACGTTACCAAACCACACCAGCAAATTTTACCGTCAGAATACTTTCCACTGCACATCTGCAAAAATTGATGAGCGTTTCTTTTGACAAACCATATTTTTTTGTGACGCCTTAAGAAATAGAGTCTCTGCTGAGCTTTTTTAATTGCTCATCTTATGTGAAGAGAACAAAAGAGAGTTTCACAAACATGAATGCTGAGAAAATTGCTATCAACTTGGACAGGTGATGTCTGTTTTCTGAAGTCTAAAATAAGCTCTTTAGTTTTTGCCACATTCAGGGACAGATTGTTTTGTTTGCATCATATACTACTGTACAAGAAAAAATGACCACAAATGGTTCAGCACTTGAAATCTCCTGGTCAGCAGCTTGTGCGGGTCCAGTTTTCGGGATGCTCTTGTGTTTATATCGGTCCAGCATTACTTCTCTTCACAGCAGACGTCCACTCCTCCCTTCTCCCCAGGCTGTGCACTCTCACACAGCGAGGCAAGACCGTTATGGCCTCTTTGGAACTGAAACACATTTAAACTGATTCTGCTCTGAATAGTGTTTGTTAAAGAGGGGCTCGTAACGGTGTGTCCCATGTGAAAGACTCTTGAATTGACCTCTTATTAGCGGATAAGCATTCAAAAATCCCACTGAAGTTATTAGCGATGTGAAACGGGAACAATCTCGTTATTTCCCAACAAGTGTTTCATCACTGGCCACACCGCCTTTGCTATGCCCTCCTGTCAGTCCTCAAAAGCTAAATAAGGGAGGGCCTGGTTAAAACCTGAATGGAATTGCATCCAGTCCACAATGGAGTAGGAGCTTACACTCTTTCAAACTTAGATTCAGTTACCGTATTCTGGCCGGTAACAGCTAACCTCTTCAGCCCTACCACCCCAAAATATATAAAAATTGGTCCGGGCAGTTGGATGCACTTGGACACACTAATATTTTAACTTTATACAGGATTTTGCATTCTTATTACGAAGGAATACTTGAATTTCAATGTCTTATTGTTACATCCAGCAGAAGTGTAATGTTCTAAAGCAAAATCTCCATGACTTCCTTCTTCACTTCTCAGTCTGTGAATGAGGAGCAATGAGGCCTCAGCTTTTTTACTGAAAATAAAGAGCTCACTGTTTAGTTACTGTGACTCACAGTGTCTGACGTACAGTGTATTTCTGAAGCCAATCAGATCACAGAGACTCAGAGTGGGTTGGGCTCAAGTGTGACCAAACGCCAAGATCCAAGATCTGAGACTAAAATAATAAAACCCAGGACAAGGATAAGAGGTAAGAGATTAAAATGTATGTCAAATAGATAAGTACATTACCATTCCGTTAACACTAGGGCTGCACGATTTTGACAAAAAAACGAATTGCGATTTTTCTGACAGATATTGCGATTGCGAATCCATTTGCGACCAACCTCTCGGTTATTAAATGACCCACTTTACCATCTGAGCCAACTTTGCACAGTGCCCTCGACCGACGGCCTCGGAGCTTGAGGGTTCTGCGCAGTATCTTAGCTCTTCGTAGAACTGCACTTTTCGCTGTATTCCTGGGATCTGTTAGCCAGATTGGGGGTTACTGCCCCGAGTGGCCCCACTGATGCCTTCACCCTCCAGGTCTCCTCCAGGCCTCCTCCAGGCCTCCTCACGCTCTTCTCTGAGCCCCTTGTATTTCTCTACAACATCAGGAAAAAGGAACAAGAGAAACCAATCACTTCTTGTTGCTATGTCAACCACAATGGCATTTGCTCTGCTCTTAGTCCACCACCACAATGTCCAGTTGATTCGTCATTACCACTCTTTCAGTCTCCATCCCAAGTACCACAGGATCTTGACATTTTATAGGCGTTTCCCACTTTACAAAAGCACTTTTACAGGTCTGATTATAGACCTGCGAAAGGCAAAGCTTTTATTTAATGCAGCATAGATGTGGCGGTGAGTAAAATAACATTGTTCCTCGATTCAAACTAGTGGCCCCGACGCTCCTCCTGCCGTGCACCGAGTGAGCTGTGCCGCGTGGTGCGAAGTAGAGTGCTCTTGCCTTAAATTGCCATGTGCTGAGAGCGGGGCTGTGCAGCGAACAATGGGGAGGCGGAGGAGGCTTTCAGGCAGAAATGACCGTCATCCAGCGGCGGAGAGAGCGGCGCGCCTCGTCTCTTGTGTGTAAATTGTGGGCTGCGCTGGCGTGGGAGGTGGGCTCGCGAGTGGGGGGCTGATGGTGTCATTAACAGAGCACTCTTCGTGGAGCGGGCTGGAGCTGTGAGCAATCCACGGGCGGAGGTTCACCTCGCCGCCCTGTTTACTGGCTCGGGCGGTGTTCGGCTACAGTCTCCTGCGCCAGTCTCAACATGCCCACCTCAGCAACACCACACACACACAAGGGAGGCGCTACGCTAACAAACAAGACTTCAGGACCCCAGAGGAGTAACAAGAGGTCATTTAGGTTTCACCCTACGACATGCTCGCCTGGCCGGCCGTCAGCTCCTGCTTTTTGCTTTTTACCTGTTTGTTCAAAAGCAGGACTGTCTGGAACTTTGCTAAGAGCTAATCAAATATCGAAAAGGTTATATCGATTCAATCACAGAGCACGTTGTTGTGACAAGAAGACTGAATTATCCACTAGTAAAATATGTTCTTAAATGTGCAACAATGTACCTGCATAGATGTTGATGCTTCATTTTCTCTAAAGGTCAGCACACACTACACGATTTTTCTAGTCTTAAATGATTTTCTATAGAATGGGGGGGTCCACACTACACGACTGGATTCAGTGCGATTATAGAATGACTGACAAACAGCTGATGTTTTATAACAGCGTGTCTGTCCACCCTACCGCCTCATTTCTCCTCCGGCTTCAAAAACTGACCCCAAATCCGCAAAGATAGGCCTGTGTTTGTGAGCGTGGGAAAACATGTGCGTGTCCCGATTGGTCAACGGTGTCAACAATGTCACAACACCGCAGTGCGAGGCTACTGCTACTACGAAGCCTTACACTTGGCTATAGTTCTGTCAAATGGAGGGCGACATGAAGAAGCGGGATGTATTTCAGTGGATTTAATAAGAAAAGGAGACGGGCCTCAGCCCAGAGATGGAGGAAACAGAGGAGACAGCGGAGAAAGCGGAGAGAGGCGAGCGGAGAAAGGCTAGCTGCTAGCGGCGAGGTGAAGCTGAACAGTTTGTCTCCAAACTCAGTAAGTGCAGCTAAACTCGGTTTGCGGTTGAAATGTAGCTGTAAAAGGTGGTTGTCGTGAACTTTTGGTGATATAAAGTTGTGCTGTTTCGTGTGGGGCTGTGGCCATGAAATGAGTTGTTTGTGCTGCTGTTTTGACAGAGAGATGAAAAAAGAGGCGCTGCGGTCTTTATGTCACTCTGTCATTGGCGCTACATTCTTTTCTCCTGTATGTCTAAAATCGGGCTTAAAGGGATATTTCAGGATTTTTGACATAGGGCGTCATTTCCTAGTTATCCAGAGTGTTGCTGATTTCTAGAGACATTTTTTTTTGTAAGTCATGCCGTTCTTATATTTGAAGAGTTTCGTGGCGCTAGTCTTGTGCTAGCCTAGCGCATTTCTATGGTATCAGCTAGCCTGCATTAAAAGGCAAATCACTTATAACACCAGACTAACCATATAAATGTCTGTGTCCATTGAATAACTTTTGGAATATACTGTAGCTGACCTTGCATCACGTGAATGATCGTATTTTGAGGGACTATTTTCCAGCAGATCACTCCGCCGCTGTGTGGCTTATACAACCACAAAGCTGATGCTGATCAAATATAAGTTATTTTAAATGTAAAATGGTTAAAATTATTCTATCAACACAGACTTTTATATGGTTAGTCTGGCGTTATAAGTGATTTGCCTCAGGTGCACTGTGGAGCGGGTCAGACTGTTTTTAATGCAGGCTAGCTGATATGGTAGAAATGCGCTAGCCTTGCATTAGCCTAGCGCCACGAAACTCTTCAAATATAAGAACTGCATAAATTACAAAAAAAATATCTCCAGAAATCATCAACACTCTGGATAACTAGGAAATGAGGCCCCATCCTGAAATATCCCTTTAAAAATCAAACTTTCCTACGACTGGAGTCCAGCTGCGTCTGACTGCCGGCCACAGTAATCGATTCGAACGCGAGTCCAGTTGTGACCCCCAAAATCGGGCATAAAAGTCATGTAGTGTGTGATGAACTGATCAACCATAATAAAATAAGCCTGGTAAAGGGTGAATTTGGTCTATTTTTCCCCTCTGACATAAAAAACAAGATGTTAAAGGAGAAAACTAGCCAAGAATCTTGAAGTGAAGTTGTTTTCAGCTGCAGTGTCTGACCTTAAACGTGAGAAAGCGGGTCTCTCATCCAGCACGTGTAGAATGTTATCTTCCTTTGAAGCTTGTCCTCTGTATGAATGCCTTCATATTATGTACAGCATGCACTCGGCGGTCGGAATGAAGCGCATACATCTCTATAAAGAGCGAGGTGGCTGGGTGTTTAACAGGGAAAAGGTGATGGCTCCTCTGGGCGGCTCTCGGAGCAGTGTGTAATGAGTGAGTCTAAAGCCGAGCCGGGCTGGAGACAGGAAATCAATGAGCAGCCTCTGGGCGTGATTATCATCAGATGTAATGTACACAACATCAAGACCAATATATTCCAAAAGTGCAAATGTGAAAGTAAGCACTTTTCAACCGAGCTCACATTTGTGAAAGGCGTTTTAAAAAAACAGCTTTGGAAACTTTCGGGGCCAAACAATGTGCAGTTTCAACTCTTCAGTGACATTCATGAATCTTTTCTTCTTCTTTCTCTCCATGTCAGTCGATCCAAGGCGTCATCACATGTCTAAACCAACGCAATCGGGATTTACGGAAATTCTCCTGGTTGGGCGTGTCTCCAAGTACTTTACGTACTTCTTGGCGGGACCTCTTCCTGTCCTGTTATTTCTAGCGTTTGTAGCAGGACAAATAAATGTCTCGGGCAGTTACAGGTGGACAGTCACAGCATCAGGCAGGGCTGGACTGGCAGAAAAAATCGGCCCGGGACTTTTGGGTCAAGACCTGCCCTCTAAAAAAAAAAAACAGTCATATTCAATGCAATAGTCGAGGTGATGAGCAAAACAATAAGCCCTTGGCTTGAACTAAAACAGTATAAGCTACGAATCGAGGACAATAGTTGCATGTTGTTTCTGCCGAATTCAAGCTAACACCTCATAGCACTCAACACTTTAATCTTGTCATTTACAATTTGATGGAACTTTTGTAAAATGACTAAGCAATCTTAAAATGTGTGTTCCGTTAATAAAGTTCCTCTCGAGACTGCAACACAAATAAACTTCTCAAAACCAACCAATTGATCCCACTGTGGATTGAAGATGAAATGGTAAAACTCACCACGGAGTTAGAGAGGTGTGGAGTGAGAATAGAAGTCCCAAAAAGGCCAAACATTGTAAATCCTTTCAATGGAAACAAGATTTCCAAACTGCAATGACGACGAGGGGCAAGATGGAGTCACCTGACAACTCCCAGCATGCACTTCTTTGCAAACATTTGTCTAAAATGTATACAAAATAGAGGTCTGAGGTTCTGTGGGTCCTGGAGGGAGTTACAATAAACAATTTCCTCTTATATTCGCCATGTGAGGGGCATGAGTGTTATGTCCCAGAGGCTCATTGCTCATTTTACGAGATTATCTTTGAACCATGACTCAAGAAAGCGTGCTACCAGCAGGGTATAAAAGGCGTCACATCCCTCTGGTGGAGGAGTTGTGTAATTGCATCTACGTAACGCTAGAGACTCTGATGGCTCTTCACGTTAATTGTGGGCCGGGGAAAGGAAATCACGGGCCTTATCTCGATCTGACTGGCCCAATCGGCCCAAAAGTACGTCGGCCCATGGGGAAAACTCCCGAATCTCTCGATGGCCAGTCCAGCCCTGGCATCAGGTGAAGAACATCGCGTCAGAAGGAAATAATTCACTGGAGGAAACTTCCTGCTCATCACGTTTTTTGTTGTTTTGTTTCTTTTGCCTTGAAGCTCACACTAAATTAAAATAGCGCCAAGATTTTGAATGAGTCACTGAAAAAATAAAGGGTCTGTCTTATTATGTAAAATTATGAATATAGTTTTCTACTAAATAACGATACAAAGACATGGAGAGGAGCAAGGTGGTTCAACAGCCCGTAAATACATAAATAACGGAGAATGCTAGCTTGATGCTTCATGTTAGCATCGGGCTAATGCTAACGGTTAGCTAGCGCTAGCTACAACACCCTTTTTTCACCTCTATTGAACAATCTGCCCTATATCCATATGGGCCCGATTTACACTTGGCTTTATTTATGTGTGATAAATAAGTTCATATTCCACCAGAAAATAACTAAAAGAGTGGAAAATTGTGCTTCTCTAAAGATTCTATTTTCCCCCTCAGCGAAGCCACGCCCGCTTCTATGACAAGATGCCGTCTGTATCTATAGGCCTTTAGAATGCTGTGATGTCACCTGCAACCCGGCAATAGATGAATCCTCCTGCCGGGTGATACTGACCATCAGCCTGGCTCCACATCTAGAGTTGGGCCTCTGGGCGCCCCAGCCGCATCCAAGGATAAAGAACACCTTAACCTTCATTGGTGACATGGTCTGATCTTGCCATGACAAGGCCTGCTGTCCACCTCAGCATCTTTATTTCCATGGTAATGCTCCAAGGTAACATAATAATACTCCTTTGTTTATTTTAAACTTTCAAATGTAATAATAATATCTTGGATTTACAGTATGTGGCAAGGCGAGGGTTGACTTTGATTTTACTTTAGCTTTAAAATGCCACAACGCCACCCCAGGAGTTTCACCTGGAGATTTAACTAACTACAGATTGACAAAGTGCAAGGCACACAGGTTCGTTATGATATAAAATGACAAGCAGGCAAGGTCCATCTTACAAAAGTTTGCTTTATTTTTCTATAAGTTAAAACATTTGTGTTTGTTGAGTTCCGTTTCGAAGTGCACAGTTTGTTACTTTTAATGCAAGTTCTGTACCATCCATCCATCCATCCATCCATTTTCTTCCGCTTTATCCGGGGCCGGGTCGCGGGGGCAGCAGTCTCAGCAGAGATGCCCAAACTTCCCGATCCACGCACACCTCCTCCAGCTGTTCTGGGGGGACCCCGAGGCGACACCAGGCCAGCTCGGAGACATAGTCCCACCACCGTGTCCTGGGTCTTCCACGAGGCCTTGTCCCACTAGGACATGCCTGGAACACCTCCCGCGGGAGGCGACCAGGAGTTCTGTACCACTTGTCCATAATTTCAGTCCTTTATCCAGTACCAGGTTTTCGTTACTTCAATACACAATTTTGTAGTCACTCGGTTGCACTTGTTCCAACGCGAAGAGAGGACCAGACAAGACAGCAGTTTCCATGCCTGAAGCTGCACAATTAAGGGCGCATCTTAGGCACTATTCAAACAAAGTTATATACATGTCTTGTGTAAAAGTTACCTGCTAACAAAACGTGGGAAACCTAAGCGGTCAACAGTGGACGGAGCTTTAGTCGGACGCCACGCCGAGCTACCACAGCTGTGACAAGAATACGGCGTGAGTATGTTTTGAAAGATTTTGCTAAGCTAAAAGGCTAGCTGCCGCTCTTACCTCCCACAAGAGCGTCGCAAGGTTGGACGATGTAAACAGCGCACCAGATACCAGCGTCACCGACATGCTAAAGTAGCGGAGAAGCTCTGCATTAGGACCAATTTAGCATTAAAACGCATTAATTAGCGGGTTGACGTTACCTGCGCAGACATGAAGGAGCGCTCGAACCGGGTGGCCCGGAGACCAGGGGCGGAAGTGAGAGGTCAGAGGGCGCGTAACCTGAACCACACACTATTTATAGGGCGACGCAATGCATGACGCAAATAATAAAAACAAAACATTTACGTGGCAGAGCCTGCCTGCAGGTGATACTGCCACAAGTATGTAGCACTTTTCAGGACACCCAAAGCACTTTTCAGGATTGAAAGACTTGAAAAAGCTCATGGTTAGACATATGTTGTTGGATTTGACCGCTGCGTTCTCCAGGATCTTATTTAAAAGGCAGGTTGGAGATTGGCCGATAGTTGGAAAGCTCCTCCAGGTCCAGGCCCTGCTTCTTGCTCTTCTTTTGGTTATTGGCCTATAAATATAAAGAGAAACAAGTGTGTATGGCTGGACAGTGTAGCCTCAGATGGCATCAACTCATACAGCACTTTTACCCCAAACGCTATACATCAAGAAACCACTCACTCATTCACATTCTCATTCGTACAAAATGTACATTGTCTCTGGATAATAATAAAACATGTAATTGTGAAAGTTTAATATTCCAGCAGTTGCGAGAGGGAAGTATCTGTGCACACATGGCACACACACAGACCTGCCCCCACTTCCCTCCATAAAGACAGATGATGAGCCAAATCTCAATATAATCAAAAATAATCTACTTTCTCGGGTTAGAATTGTAATTTCCGGCTCTGTGGTGATGGGTTCATTTTGCTTGAACAGCTCCTCTCTCTACACGTTCCACCGCCTCTCCCTTTCAGCACCTACAGTTTATTTTCCAAAGCGATTTGTTAATATTCCTGCCTCATTGAATTTCAAATCCAAAAAAACAAGTCAAAATTTGAATTTTTACAGATTTGCTCTCGAATAACTAGCTTATTCAAAAACCAAACAAGATCCAAACCCCCCCCGGAACATTCCTTTGGTAACTAATATATAAAGACGAGACACTGCGGGTGAATAGGGAAAAAATTTAAATTTACAGATATCCATTTGAAACTGTTGCTGTAGATTACTGGCATAAATGTGAGAAAAAAATACATTGCAGGTTTTCTGTCATTTTATCTTTTCATATAAGAACAAGGTGTTTTATGCCTAAAAATGCCCCAAATTTCCCATCTTTTCAACGCCGAAATCTCAAGACTTTTTCAGAGGGGATTTTGGATATTTTGTTTAGTTTTAAAATAATCTGTTTTTTAGTGGAAAGATTTGTAAAAAGTTAATTTTCGCCTTATTTTTTGACATTCAAAACTCAATAAACGGGGCTAGGGATTAGATAATAAAAAATCCCTTTGAAAAAATCTTCCAAGTATTGTTCAGTCCAAGGCTGGAAAATTTGAAGTCTTTAGGTCCGACTGACGTGGACATAGTGTCGCCACAATGACAGAAAAATGTGTTTTGAGAAAAAGGCCCTTGAAATTGTGTTCTCCCATATAAGTCTATGGGCAAACATTGAATCAGCGCAATATTTAAACATGTTATTGTGAAGATTAGGTATATTTTTGGTTTCCGGGTGAAAGCTTGTATGTTCAGAGACCAATTTGGCCCAAAACCTGAAAATTGAAAAAATTGAGTTTTGCCTGTAGTGTCTCCCCTTAACAACATAAAACCATACATTAAAATCTCGTTGCATCCATCCGTTTGTACTCATTTACAGTGCCGTGAGAAAGTATATGCCCCCTTCTTTTCATACACTTAACGTATATTAACGTATTATAACATATAACAGGCCGCAGACCTGCCGAAATGTTCCACTTTTGTCTCGTCAGTCCACAGAGCATTTCTCCCAAAGTCTTGGAATACATGTTTTTTGGGGGAAATTGTCTATCTGTGTGGCTTTTGTGTTCTTATTTGTCAGCAGTGGTTTTCACCTTGGAAATCTCTCATGAATGTCATTTTTTGCTCTGTGTTCATCTTAGAGTCATGAACACTGACCTTGTGAAAGCTGCAGTTGTCCTTGTTGCACTTTTGGGAGTAATTTCGTGGCAATTTCTTAATTCAACAAACTTGGTGGTAATCAGGCTTGGGAGTGACCAAAGAAATTTAAGGCTACATAAAAAACAACAACTCTATATTAGTGCGGTTCGTTTGAGGTGTCGTGAGTGCACAACCGGACTCTGATCCGAGGCCAACTGAAAACGTGGGTCTCGGTCCGTGGTTAAAACGAAGTCTGAATCGGATCATTTGATTTGTGAATGTAACTGGGCCGGAGAGCAGAACAACTGCAACAAACGAGGTGTGAAACAACAGAAGACAAGCAGAGACAATCATGACCCTCATTAAAATGAAGTGAACGTATGTGCATACTAGGGTTCAGTTTAATTCATCGATTCATCAATTTGACTCGATTTTCCTTTGAATAGCCCAACCGATGGTGGGCTATTCAAAAACCCTTCAATTGATCCTTTTAATACATCTTTTTTTCCATAATAATGTCATGTGACTTCTTGTATTATTGTTTTGGTCAGCTCAGGTTAAAGCAGTACTAAGTAACTCTTCCCCCTAGAGGCCATAAGCGCAACTGCAGGTGTAGTAGCAAGTAACGATTTTTTAACGTATTAATTGTCTTGGAGAGTAAATACTACGCTGACAGGAAAGGCGAAGGGAGAGAGGGTTACTGTGCATTCAATTATACAATGGAAATTTTTTTTCACTCTTGGCTGTAAATACTGTTTAAAGTGACGTTAGCCCGCAGTTAGCTTTGCCCGTTAGCCTGTTAGCTTCTTCTTCGGGATTCGGGTGTGTATTGCTTTCTCCGCACCGGTGGCAGTCAAGTTGCAAACATGGTTTTCTGGTCAGAGACACCAGGGAGAGATGAAAGACCCTCCAATCATCCCATAAACACTTGTATTACCCCCACAGGGACTATGAAAAGGATTTATTAAGGTAAACACGTTACTTAGTACTGCTTTAAATAAAAAGTACATGATTAATGTAGCTGCATTGAATGTATATGTACTAATGCGCCAAGTTAGAGTTAGTTTCTACTATTCGCAGCATTAGTTCTCGGAGAAAGTCTTCTATCCATCCATCCATTTCCTTCCACTTGTCCGTTGTCGGGTCGTGGATTGCACCAGCCCCTATGGCTCCTCCTGCGGGTGGTGGGTCCATGGAAGGAATGACTTCCATATCCAAGTAAAATTGGTATTGTGTGATATCCTTAACTGGATCGAAAATCAATCAAATTACATCGAATCAGGCCCTTGTGAAGTGAATAAAATTGGAAAATCCTGAATGAATCGATACCCAGCCCTATAGTTAGAACTAACAGAGTTAATACAAAATGTACACCAAAACTTTGAAAACCTAAGGTAGAAACCTTTGACGCCAGTGAGCAGAACTGTAAATGTCAAGCCCTGATTAGATCCTTGGTCCTTGGTCTGTATCCCTCAGACAGTAGTTTTCGACGACTCTGCGCCTTTGCAGTTGTTTCATGAGAAGAGAAAATATCTCAGTGGTCCGCTGCCTCGTCTACTGCTCACGATGAGCCCATTGCTGCACCGTGTATGTCTGCAAGGTGTTAAAAGTGAGAAAAGAAAACCGACACAGCCAAAAACGCTACAGTTTGAAAACAAGAGACAGAAGAGGAAGGAGTTTAATTGACCAATCAGAGAAGAGTGTTTCTTGTGCACTGTTTTTCATCACATCCTCTGCATAAGGTTTGAAACAGCGCCGCCACAGGCGTGCAGAGTATTTCTCCATTGAAAATTTTTCATTGGGCAAAAAAAGAGATGGGAACACATCCTGCACCAGTTGGAAAAATGAACCGATGTTTAATTTTTGGTCCCGAATCGAACCGAGTCTGCAGTGTGAATGCAACCATAAACAACTTTAGTCATCTATACAGCAAGAGACTGACTTGGAAAGAAAATTCTCGCTTTAACAGGTTATTTTTAGTGTTGTCTGAAGTGTTGCTTGTGGTGTCTTGTACGGCTGACATTGTGATTATGTTTTGTGTAAATTAAATTGTGTGTTCTTTTCTCCCTCCCCTTGGCTCTGGAGCTCTGCGGGGCCGTCCTGGCTCCATGAAGACCGCCTCGTTCCTTTGCCTGGACAGCCGTATCGAGCCGCAGAGGCTATTGGTGAGAATCAGTGGCCCATTCTCACCACACAAGTATTTAATCCCTGTTTGTAGCATTACCGCACCTGCCACGGGGGCCATCTCATCACCGCTGATCTACCAATGCCTGATATCAATGAGCGCGCACGTACATCCATATAACACCGGCCCTCATCGCGCAGCAGCACCGCGCCCGGCCGTATGGCGCCGCAAATTATATTAACTCCACGCCACGCAATGAGTGATGTGGTCGACACAGAACACAGCCATCCCATTATGCGAGTGGGGCTTTGGCAGCTGTTTGTGCGGGGCCCATTCAAGCTTTCAGTGGAGTGGGCCCTATGCCATAGAGGAAGAACCCCAGATACACCGGTAACACAAACACCCTTTTCTAACCTGACAAATGTACGTTATAGGGGAAACAAAGTCATTCCGACTCATTTCAAAGGGAAATCAAGACATACAGAAAATATACAATACAGTGCCTCTCGAAAGTACTAATATACCATTAACTTTAGCACATTTTGTCAAGTTTACAACCATAAACATAAAGATTTTATTTTGATTTTTTTGCTGAACGTTCACACACAAGTAACAGACAACTGTGAAGTGAAAGAAAAGCTCCATGTGGAAGAAGGAGCTTTGGTCTGATGAGACAAAAGTTGAAATTTTTGTCCCAAATGCAAAAGGTTATGAATGGAGCAAACCTGACACTGCTCATCATCCTGAGTGCACCATCCCCAGTGCCAAATATACGGGGGGGAGCATCATGCTGTGGGGCTGCTTTTCTTCAGCGGGGACTGGGGAGATTGTAAGAATAGTTGTGAAGATGGATGGAGCCAAATACAGAGACATTTTGGAGGAAAACCTGCTGGAGTCAGTAAGAGAACTGAGGCTGGGGCGGAGATTTACCTTCCAGCAGGACAATGACCCTAAACACAAAGATAAATCTACAATGGAATGGTTTAAAAAAAAAACACATTAATGTGTTAGAATGGCCCAGTCAAAGTCCTGACCTAAATCCTATTGAAAATCTGAGGAAAGGTCTGAAAACTGCTGTTCACAAATGTTCTCCTTCTAATCTGACAGAGCTTGAGTTGTTTTGTAAAGAGGAATGGGCTAAAATGTAAGTCTCTACATGTGCAAATCTTGTAGAGTCAGACCCCAGAAGACTTGCTGCTGTTATAGTAGCAAAAGGGGGTCCTACAAAGTATTCATTCATGCTGTATGAATACTTACGCACGCCCCACTTTTCACTTTTCTATTTTTTGAAAAAAATAACAGAATCATTAATCATTTTTCTTTCACTTCACAGTTTTCTGTTACTTGTGTGCGAACTTTCTGTAAAACAATCAAAATAAAATCTTTATGTTTATGACTCTGACTCTGGTTGTGCCTGACCTTCAGAGAAGTTTACAACCACATTTAGGTGGCGCACTGGATTTATAAAGGACATGTGCAAACTATTACCTTGTCAAAAAATTAACCAGACTAGTATTTTGCTTCAAAACAACAAACCGCTAATCAATAAAATATTCAATTAGAAACATGCTATGTTTGCAAGGCTGTAGCATAAACGGAAAATTAAAAATGGATTGAGCATTCCAAAGAGCCTTATTCAGCCTGTTTCTAAGCAAGTATAAGTTAAAGGGCCACAAAAGAAGGGGATCTGAAGGGTCCTTCACTGAAATTGTCTGCTCAAATTTAGCATAATATGTTTAGCAACTAATGTTTTGAAAACACTTTTTTTAATCAAATCTCAAAAGAGACACACCAGAGACTTCAAAGCGCTGAATGTGGCTCTTGAGCTAGAGAGGATATGTTATCGGCTCAACTGTGTTACTACATTATCAGCTCAACTGTGTTGTTACATTTTCAGCTCAACTGTGTTACTACGTTATCAGCTCAACTGTGTTACTACGTTATCAGCTCAACTGTGTTATTACGTTATCAGCTCAACTGTGTTATTACATTTTCAGCTCAACTGTGTTATTACGTTATCAGCTCAACTGTGTTATTACGTTATCAGCTCAACTGTGTTATTACATTTTCAGCTCAACTGTGTTATTACATTATCAGCTCAACTGTGTTACTACGTTATCAGCTCAACTGTGTTACTACGTTATCAGCTCAACTTTGTTACTACATTTTCAGCTCAACTGTGTTATTACGTTATCAGCTCAACTGTGTTATTACGTTATCAGCTCAACTGTGTTATTACATTTTCAGCTCAACTGTGTTATTACATTTTCAGCTCAACTGTGTTATTACGTTATCAGCTCAACTGTGTTATTACATTATCAGCTCAACTGTGTTACTACGTTATCAGCTCAACTGTGTTATTACATTTTCAGCTCAACTGTGTTGTTACATTATCAGCTCAACTGTGTTACTACATTATCAGCTCAACTGTGTTACTACGTTATCAGCTCAACTGTGTTACTACGTTATCAGCTCAACTGTGTTACTACGTTATCAGCTCAACTGTGTTACTACGTTATCAGCTCAACTGTGTTACTACATTTTCAGCTCAACTGTGTTATTACGTTATCAGCTCAACTGTGTTATTACGTTATCAGCAAGTATAAGTTAAAGGGCCACAAAAGAAGGGGATCTGAAGGGTCCTTCACTGAAATTGTCTGCTCAAATTTAGCATAATATGTTTAGCAACTAATGTTTTGAAAACACTTTTTTTAATCAAATCTCAAAAGAGACACACCAGAGACTTCAAAGCGCTGAATGTGGCTCTTGAGCTAGAGAGGATATGTTATCGGCTCAACTGTGTTACTACATTATCAGCTCAACTGTGTTGTTACATTTTCAGCTCAACTGTGTTACTACGTTATCAGCTCAACTGTGTTACTACGTTATCAGCTCAACTGTGTTATTACGTTATCAGCTCAACTGTGTTATTACATTTTCAGCTCAACTGTGTTATTACGTTATCAGCTCAACTGTGTTATTACGTTATCAGCTCAACTGTGTTATTACATTTTCAGCTCAACTGTGTTATTACATTATCAGCTCAACTGTGTTACTACGTTATCAGCTCAACTGTGTTACTACGTTATCAGCTCAACTGTGTTACTACATTTTCAGCTCAACTGTGTTATTACGTTATCAGCTCAACTGTGTTATTACGTTATCAGCTCAACTGTGTTATTACATTTTCAGCTCAACTGTGTTATTACATTTTCAGCTCAACTGTGTTATTACGTTATCAGCTCAACTGTGTTATTACATTTTCAGCTCAACTGTGTTGTTACATTATCAGCTCAACTGTGTTACTACATTATCAGCTCAACTGTGTTACTACGTTATCAGCTCAACTGTGTTACTACGTTATCAGCTCAACTGTGTTACTACGTTATCAGCTCAACTGTGTTACTACGTTATCAGCTCAACTGTGTTACTACGTTATCAGCTCAACTGTGTTACTACATTTTCAGCTCAACTGTGTTATTACGTTATCAGCTCAACTGTGTTATTACGTTATCAGCTCAACTGTGTTATTACGTTATCGGCTCAACTGTGTTATTACGTTATCAGCTCAACTGTGTTATTACATTATCAGCTCAACTGTGTTATTACGTTATCAGCTCAACTGTGTTATTACGTTATCAGCTCAACTGTGTTATTACGTTATCAGCTCAACTGTGTTATTACGTTATCAGCTCAACTGTGTTATTACATTTTCAGCTCAACTGTGTTGTTACATTATCAGCTCAACTGTGTTACTACATTATCAGCTCAACTGTGTTACTACGTTATCAGCTCAACTGTGTTATTACGTTATCAGCTCAACTGTGTTACTACGTTATCAGCTCAACTGTGTTACTACATTATCAGCTCAACTGTGTTACTACATTATCAGCTCAACTGTGTTATTACGTTATCAGCTCAACTGTGTTATTACATTTTCAGCTCAACTGTGTTATTACATTATCAGCTCAACTGTGTTACTACGTTATCAGCTCAACTGTGTTACTACGTTATCAGCTCAACTGTGTTACTACATTTTCAGCTCAACTGTGTTATTACGTTATCAGCTCAACTGTGTTATTACGTTATCAGCTCAACTGTGTTATTACATTTTCAGCTCAACTGTGTTATTACATTTTCAGCTCAACTGTGTTATTACGTTATCAGCTCAACTGTGTTATTACGTTATCAGCTCAACTGTGTTACTACGTTATCAGCTCAACTGTGTTACTACGTTATCAGCTTAACTGTGTTACTACGTTATCAGCTCAACTGTGTTACTACATTTTCAGCTCAACTGTGTTATTACGTTATCAGCTCAACTGTGTTATTACGTTATCAGCTCAACTGTGTTATTACGTTATCGGCTCAACTGTGTTATTACGTTATCAGCTCAACTGTGTTATTACATTATCAGCTCAACTGTGTTATTACGTTATCAGCTCAACTGTGTTATTACGTTATCAGCTCAACTGTGTTATTACATTATCAGCTCAACTGTGTTATTACGTTATCAGCTCAACTGTGTTATTACATTTTCAGCTCAACTGTGTTGTTACATTATCAGCTCAACTGTGTTACTACATTATCAGCTCAACTGTGTTACTACGTTATCAGCTCAACTGTGTTACTACGTTATCAGCTCAACTGTGTTACTACATTTTCAGCTCAACTGTGTTATTACGTTATCAGCTCAACTGTGTTACTACGTTATCAGCTCAACTGTGTTACTACGTTATCAGCTTAACTGTGTTACTACGTTATCAGCTCAACTGTGTTACTACATTTTCAGCTCAACTGTGTTATTACGTTATCAGCTCAACTGTGTTATTACGTTATCAGCTCAACTGTGTTATTACGTTATCGGCTCAACTGTGTTATTACGTTATCAGCTCAACTGTGTTATTACATTATCAGCTCAACTGTGTTATTACGTTATCAGCTCAACTGTGTTATTACGTTATCAGCTCAACTGTGTTATTACATTATCAGCTCAACTGTGTTATTACGTTATCAGCTCAACTGTGTTATTACATTTTCAGCTCAACTGTGTTGTTACATTATCAGCTCAACTGTGTTACTACATTATCAGCTCAACTGTGTTACTACGTTATCAGCTCAACTGTGTTACTACATTTTCAGCTCAACTGTGTTATTACATTTTCAGCTCAACTGTGTTATTACGTTATCAGCTCAACTGTGTTATTACATTATCAGCTCAACTGTGTTACTACGTTATCAGCTCAACTGTGTTATTACATTTTCAGCTCAACTGTGTTGTTACATTATCAGCTCAACTGTGTTACTACATTATCAGCTCAACTGTGTTACTACGTTATCAGCTCAACTGTGTTACTACGTTATCAGCTCAACTGTGTTACTACATTTTCAGCTCAACTGTGTTATTACGTTATCAGCTCAACTGTGTTATTACGTTATCGGCTCAACTGTGTTATTACGTTATCAGCTCAACTGTGTTATTACATTATCAGCTCAACTGTGTTATTACGTTATCAGCTCCACTGTGTTATTACGTTATCAGCTCAACTGTGTTATTACATTATCAGCTCAACTGTGTTATTACGTTATCAGCTCAGCTGTGTTACTACATTATCAGCTCAACTGTGTTATTACGTTATCAGCTCAACTGTGTTATTACGTTATCAGCTCAACTGTGTTGTTACGTTATCAGCTCAACTGTGTTATTACATTATCAGCTCAACTGTGTTATTACATTATCAGCTCAACTGTGTTATTACGTTATCAGCTCAACTGTGTTATTACATTTTCAGCTCAACTGTGTTATTACATTATCAGCTCAACTGTGTTATTACATTATCAGCTCAACTGTGTTATTACATTATCAGCTCAACTGTGTTATTACGTTATCAGCTCAACTGTGTTACTACGTTATCGGCTCAACTGTGTTATTACGTTATCGGCTC
This sequence comes from Gobius niger, assembly GCF_951799975.1. Lineage (NCBI taxonomy): Eukaryota > Metazoa > Chordata > Actinopteri > Gobiiformes > Gobiidae > Gobius > Gobius niger. The sequence goes on from NC_136856.1 coordinate 34,998,207, forward strand.
AACTGTGTTATTACGTTATTAGCTCAACTGTGTTATTACATTATCAGCTCAACTGTGTTATTACGTTATCAGCTCAACTGTGTTACTACGTTATCGGCTCAACTGTGTTATTACATTTTCAGCTCAACTGTGTTATTACATTATCAGCTCAACTGTGTTATTACGTTATCAGCTCAACTGTGTTACTACGTTATCGGCTCAACTGTGTTATTACGTTATCAGCTCAACTGTGTTACTACGTTATCGGCTCAACTGTGTTATTACATTATCAGCTCAACTGTGTTATTACCTTTTCGGCTCAACTGTGTTATTACGTTATTGGCTTTACATTTTGGAACTAGCCGGTACCTGTTGCAGTGTATTTATTTAATACATTTTAATACACTTATTTTAGGGCCTGATACACAGCCTAAACCTACTGTAGGCCGACATGAAGTCGAGAGTCTATGAAGTCCAAGGTGTTTTTTTTTCTGCCAGTGCCCACACATGCGTGAAGGTTTTCATAAGCAGAGACATTTCATGAGCAGCGACATGAAAACATGTTCTATGTATAGACTATTTGGACAACACAGTGCAGGCATTTCTTTTTAATGATTCTGTCACTGCAGTTGTTTTCTATGATTTATAAGTCCAATAAAACAAACCAACTGGATAATCTATGTTTCACGTAGTTTTATGGACTGGATGTTAAGAATTTCGTGAAGAGATTTACAGTGGTGGAACATTGGCTTTTCAGTCAAGATTATCCACTTGGTTCACTTTACTGGTCTGCAGACTGCATAGTCCCTGGTGGTGATGTGTATAGAGTTGTTTTGTTAGCCGGGCTGTGGCGAGGGAGAGGCTAAGCGGAGAGCGCAGAGACAGGCTTGTGTGATTAGGATGTCATAGCCATGTCATTAAACGCAGCAGCTCTGATGTGACGGACAGGGATAACTGATTTGGTGTAATTGGCTGTTTATATCCTGGTGAAGTTGACATTATGTGGCATGTGTTTCCCAGCGCAGTGCTAACCGAGTGAAGCGCGCCGTTATTAGAGGAACACCTGCTATAGGGAAATTAAAAAAGCTGCCAGTCCTCGACAAAAACTCTACACCACGTTTGAAACCAGTTCTCGCAGCCAACTTTACACCCTGTACACCTAGCTATCTCTTTTAAAGGAGTATTTTCAAGTTTCATTACTGGAATGAAGTACTCTTCCCACCGGGCTCGATTTGCCAGCTGGGTGTGTGTCATTTAAATTATCTCCATGTGCCATTATGAGAACATGCAAATTAGGCCAGTGGTTCTTAACCTTTTATTCCTTGAAGCCCCCCATATATGTGCGTTGTCATCAGGCTGAGCCCTCCCAGTCCCAACTGCATTTAAACATTAAAATAATAGCCAACTATACCGTAAATAAACATAAATTAAATTGTTCTGTACACCTGTAGATTTTTAATTCACATTTTTATTCCCAGAAGGATTTGTCATTGAGCTTTTGTGAGCTTTTTAGTTGTTGCATTTTTTAGTTTGAAGGTTTACATTTACATAGATGACATTTAATAATGAATAGTAATTATAAATCCAAGAACTAGGGCTGGGCAATTAATCAAATTAATTCAGTTAATTCTTGCTTTTAAAAACAGACGATTTAGAAAATGGCTAAATCGTAAAAAATCAAGTCCGCCGCTCCATGTCCCCCCAAAGTGTGGACAGTTTATCAGCGTTTCAGACGCTCTGTAGTGAAATGACTCCAGCGGAGAAGCAGAGACTTTCTGACGATCTGCTGCTTCAAGTGTTTTAAGAGTTTTCTTTCCCACTTTCCTCCGGTCTGCTCCTGTGCCTTTCTCTCACTCTGCTCTGAGTGGACCATTTAACTCCACCCCTTTCCCTTGAGTCTCCATGGAGACGGTTGTCAATCACAGCAGAGGCATGAAGATAAAACTAAAACACTTTTGAAAGCTCCATGGCTTATTAAGAGGTTTTACTTTTGAGAGCAGACGAGGATAATCTAAAATAATGCTAATAATACATTTTATGTATATTGCACTTTACATTTCAAAGAAACCTCAAAGTGCTACAACAGGTGAATAAAATAATATAAAAACAAAATGAACATTGACATAGTGAAACAAAGCAAGCACAAGAACAAAACAGTCAAACGCTACGGACTAATAGGCCTTTTTAAGTAAATGTGTTTTCAGGCCACTCTGGGGAGCCCTCAGGGACTCTGGCAGGGCGCTCCAGAGTCTGGGGGCAACTGCCTTAAAGGCCCTGTCTCCCATTGTGGAGAGCGTGGTCACGGGCCTGTGAAGGGTGTGGGTGGAAGTGGACCGTAAACACCTTGTGGTGGTGTGTGGAGTAACTAGCTCAGTGAGGTCTGCCGGGGCTGTTCCATGGACACACTTGTATGTGAGGAGGCAGATTTTATAGTGGATTCTGTAATGGATGGGCAGCCAATGAAGGGACCGGAGGACAGGGGTGATGTGGTCATATTTGCGCCTCCTCGTCAGGATCCTGGCTGCACAGTTCTGGATGTGCTGGAGCTTCAGCAGGCTCTTACCAGGGATGCCGACGAGGAGGGCATTGCAGTAATCCAGCCTGGAGGAGACAAAGGCATGTACCGGTTTCTCAGCGTCTGACTGTGAGAGGGAGGGGCGGAGTTTGGCAATGACACTTTGCAGTGGTGGCGGATGTGGTTCTCAAATGAAAGATAAGGATCAAATCTGACCCCGAGGTTTGTACCGGAGGAGGAAAGGGGAATGTTGTGGCCTGAGACAATATTGGATATGTTTTAGGACTGGATTTGGTGCCGGGTGCCAATAAAGCACAGAAAAAAAACACTTTTTAAATAAAGTGCTATGTTCTCTTAATGGGCCTAATTGTAGCTACATTATGAAATATTAATGAGCAGGACTCTGATCAGTTTTCTTCATATGAAAGATCAGGAGAGTTTTTAAAGTTTATTTCAAATCAAATCGATTAAAATCATAATCATCCAAACTTTTCGATTTTTCAATTTTTCAAACTTTTTTTGGGCCATATCACCCAGCCCTACCAAAATGCTGACAGCTCCCGTATTCATCTGTAGGCTGACGATACCATCCTGTATTTCTCTACTGCATCTACTGCGGAAACTACTGCATCCACCCTCAACAGACCAAACAGACCACACATTTTTGGTAATAATAATAATAACGCATTGGTTTTATATAGCGCTTTTCTGGACACTCAACTACGCTTTATATTGCACTATTCGTTCACTCCATACTCGGTGGTGGTAAGCTGCTATTGTAGCCACAGCTGCCCTGGGGTAGACTGACGGAAGCGAGGCAACCAGTCTGCGTCATCGGCCCCTCCGACCACCACCAACCACTCACTCACGCACTACATTCGCTAGGCTTCCTGGTGTTCCCAAAGGGTCTCCCATCCAAGTCCTGCCAGGCCCTTCCCTGCTTAGCTTCCAAGGTCTGACGGGATTGGGCAGAGCAAAGGCGGTGTGGAATCTGGTTGGACTCATCCCTGTCATTTGCCACACACAAAGTCAACAACGCACACTGCAAATGCTCTGGTGTTCATTTTATACCCTTTGTTGTTCATATGAGTCCATCCACCTCTGAGTCACTGTGATTTGACTGCAAGTCACGCACCCTGAGTGACAGCAACATGACACTAAATACAGTGTGTTTTTTCTTTAATAAAAAAGGCTGAGGGCACATTGTATTTCAGTGTGTCACAGACCGACAGGTGAACAAGGAAGTCATGGAAACAGAACCTCATACTTCTGCTGAATCAATTCATCAAAAATGTCATTCAAGGCTTTTAATACAAAATGTAGTAACATTTACAGAATAATGCTGCGTTGGTATTATGCGTTGGCACCTCCAAATCCAAGGCCATGGTTCTCCACCGGAAAAAGGTGGTTTCCTTCTTCAGGTCTGTGGGGAGTCCTTGCCTCAAGTGGAGGAGTTCAAGTATCTCGGGGTCTTGTTCACGAGTGAAGGACGGATGGAGCGTGAGATCGACAGACGGATCGGTGCGGCATCAGCAGTGATGCGGTCGCTGTATCGGTCTGTCGTGGTGAAGAGGGAGCTGAGTCAGGGCAAAGCTCTCGATTTACCGATCGATCTACGTTCTCACCCTCACCTATGGTCATGAGATTTGGGTAATGACCGAAAGGACAAGATCGCGAATACAAGCGGCCGAAATGAGTTTCCTTCGCAGGGTGGCTGGGCGCACCCTCCGAGATCGGGTGAGGAGCTCAGTTACTCGGGAGGAGCTCGGAGTGGAGTCGCTGCTCCTTCATGTCGAAAGGAGCCAGCTGAGGTGGCTAGGGCACCTGTTCCGGATGCCTCCTGGTCGCCTCCCGCGGGAGGTGTTCCAGGCATGTCCTAGTGGGACAAGGCCTCGTGGAAGACCCAGGACACGGTGGTGGGACTATGTCTCCGAGCTGGTCTGGTGTCGCCTCGGGGTCCCCCCAGAACAGCTGGAGGAGGTGTGCGTGGATCGGGAAGTCTGGGCATCTCTGCTGAGACTGCTGCCCCCGCGACCCGGCCCCGGATAAAGCAGAAGAAAATGGATGGATGGACGTATGGAAGCCTCCAGGTCTCCATGTGTTTTCACTGGTATCACATTATTTCAAGATAATTTCATGTTTATACAATATACAGATCACATTTTCATGATATGAAATTATCACGTTATTTCGTTATACCAATAATTTACACTAACCACATTATTATGAAATAATGTGATATTTATTGTTTTTATCTCGTTATAAGCATTCCTTATAAGCATTTTCAGTCGTGCTCTCCAAAATAATGTTAGTCAATGTTAGTACCTACAAAAAGAAGAACTGCTGAATAGAATTTTGCCACACGATTGCTAACATTGCCATAAAGTCAGGCAAGGTAAACAACTGAACCACCAACCTTTCATTTTGGGGGAGACCTGACCTAACCTAAGCTGCTGCTGCTCTAACGCTGACTTAAGACTTCACACGTCCCGTGGCACAATCATCCGCTCTCCGGCTCCACGATATCCACACTGAACCAACCATCCAAACTTTTGTTCCACAAGTGTTTGAAAGCAGAAACCTCTGAATCTGAGCCAATGAGGCCAAGTCTGTGTGTCATGTGTTCACTGTGGGAGGGAGCCATGGGGCCATGAGGTCCAAGAGCCAACACGAAGCAGCTGGCACGAGAACGTACAACTTTCAAACCGTGCTGCAGTGTTTCTGTGGTTCTCTGAGAGGAGGAAGAGGACCGCGGAGTCTGTTTGTTCTATGGAATTGATTTATGCAGCGTTGGTTACACTTTTACCACTTCAAGCTGAGCACACATGGCATTATTTCCGATTTTGCAAAAAATTTCAGTGGTGGGGTTTTCCCAAGTCGTGACTAGTTGATCGGGGTCACGACTGGACTCGCATTTGAATCGTGCAATGTGGGCGGCAGAAAGACAAGACTATACCTCACAGGAACTCAAACATGTTTGAATTTCAAGGACGATTTTGGACCGCAGGAGAAGCGTGGGTGATTTTACCATCTCAAAAGTGACACACGGAATGTAGCGGCCAATGACGGTGGGATACTCACAGAAAAACACAGCCGCTACCTCTCTTTTTAATCCTCTGCCAAACAGAGGCATGTACAGTATCTGGGGTCAGTTTTTCTCCTTCAAAAAGGGAAATGAAACAGGAGAGAGGACAGAGACACCGCTGTGTTATAAAACATCAGCTGTGACAGACTGGTGCAGAAGCCGCTCTCACGATTCCCAGTTGATCTATAATCGCGCTCAATTCAATTGCGTAGTGTGGACCCCCCAATTCTTCACAAAATGTCTTAAGACTGAAAAAGCTGAAGCAGGAGAATTCATGGCGATGTAATCGGGCTGCAGCTCATTGCTTTTGTGCAGGAGTGAGAGTGGGCCGGGGGGGCACAGACCACCCCTCAGTCAAGCCTGAGAAAACCTGAGTCCTTAACGCTCGCAGACAAAATGACCTATGCTGTTGGAGCTACAAAAAGAGGCAGTGAGTGTTCATGAACCATAGATAAGGGGTATGCTTGGTGGAGGACCGATTTTCTTCGTAGTCAAAATACCAAGGGCTGAACCTCCCAATTGTAGCCCAAAGTAAAGCACCACTTCCCACAAATGCCAGTCCTGAGCATCATGTAACACTAAAGGGGGTGTTATGCCAGGGAATTTTTAAGGATTTTACTGTATTTTCCATACTTTCCCAGGTGTTTGTGCTCTAAATTTTGTAATAATTTTTCTTAAAATCATCTTAAGGGACATAGGTTTTATGCTTTGGGGCCGGAAAGGCATTAAGAAGACCGAGCGTTTCATCCTCCAGAAAGCAGAGGGGAGAACAATTACTGTTATCTAAATTGATTTGCAAATTAGTCACTGTCTGCTTTTGGTTCTACAGTCGTCTAGCTCCAGACAGATCACAGAGTGATTCTCCTGCATCCCAACAAGAAACATCCAGACCACGGAAAGCCACTGCTTAAAGAAACATTTCTAGTGAGGTGGATGGGTGGAAAGACAAGGTAGTCCCAGCCAGAAAGCCTGGACCTGTACTGGACAAATGGTTGGTGTTGGAGTTCAGCACCACCGCATACTAATGTAACCCGGAGTAGTTGTACCGGTTCCCTACATCTCTCGCTCTTTTACGTCAACTTTAAATATGGTTTACGAACGTAATATCGCGTAACATAACGTAATATATTGGCTTATAGCCACTAACATTTAAACTGATTGGCCTTTGAATATTTAGCTTATTGTGCACACGTTGCATTATTATTCATGGTGCAGTATTAATTGAACCTAATGATATATATAAGTACTCTAATGATTATTGATTTATTTTTTTGGAATTTGTACATGTACTAGACCTGTTTTGGTTGAGGATTAATATGTTTAATCACCATAACTGAAAGTTGGTCCTGTTTATGCAGGCCAGGTTCCTCTCGACTAGATTCGTGGGTTCATCTAATCCATTGATCCATCCAATCCACGGTGCTCCATACCGCCTATGGACCCAGCTGATGGCGAGCTGAAAGCCCAGGACCGAAACCGTAGGAGGCGCTGTAGCCTGCTCAGCCCACATACACGCTTAATCACATTCGATGAACTCTGAACACTGGACTATATACTCTATGAACTGAACTCAAGTCAATCAAACCGGACAATCATCCATGGGACTTTTCCCCATTATTTCTTTTTTGTAAATAATGTAAATATTGTACATATCGAATACACACTTCACATCTTGCTGCACCATATTCTGGGTCCTGTTGTGGTTTACAGTCTGTTCCATGTCCCTCTTCAGAGCCGAGCAATAGAACTTCTGGTCCTAGCCTAACATAACTAACCAAACTCACGTTCACTATCCCTTGCTCTTTAAAGGGAGTGTTACACTAAACAACACAAACGCTAATGAAGAAAACAGGCAGGGAAAAATACCCATGGAAGCCACTTAATTTGAAGGAGTTTTCTACAATTATTAAAACATTTCTCGGCACTCTAATATACACAGGACTTAATTCAATGCACGAACACTCTGATTACTGGAAGAGAAGCTTTCCTTATGGCAACCCTTTTCCAGGAAACACAATGACCAGTGTAGGGTTTGAGACCATTGTGTGGATACTTAGTTACCCGGCAGAGGAAGAAGAGAATGATAGATAAAATAAAATAAAAAAAGATGACATCACCCACCCAAATTGGTGCGTTGGCGGGTGTTAATGTCAAGCCCCGACGAGGACCTAACCTATTTAAATCTCACATTTCAGTCCAGGCTTTTGGGACGCTGTGGAGCACCACTTCACGACATCAGCAGGTACAACAGAGTGTTTCGTACTCTTGAGAGAAACAACACTAAATATGCAGGATTACTCAAATACGAGCGGACGAAATGAAACTCATGAAGCTTCCACATTACAGAGAAAACAAGTTGATTTAGCTGAATAATGCCACAGTGGAAAGTGGAGACATAACAGATGCATTAACCATGTGCTGGATTTGATTTATAAACATGACCTTTGTGAAGCGTGGTGATGTTTGTATGTGCCGCTCGCCCAAGGACATAAAGCAATAATAGAAGAACTAATCCGGTTTCAGATGTTATTTCAAATAAAGGATGCATGTGCATTTCGTGTTTTATTGCATATTGGTTCATTACACATCTTTCCCCAACATGTTCATGTTTCTTAGCTTTTTACTTTGGTGGCTCACAGGCTTTATTCTTCTTTATATTCAGTTGGAACATAGAAGTTTCCTGCAGTCAAGAATTTAAAATCCAACTTCCCATCAGTATCTCGCTGTCAGTGAGGTTTTCTTGGACTGTTGTGACAGGTAAGGCGCTTTGTGAACATGTCTGTGAAAGGCACTACACTGTGATAAATAATATGGTAGCTTAACTTAAAAGTCTTTGTTCAGTTTCTGCCATAAAGAGTTGAGCTCATTGAAACAATATTTGCGCCTTCAATCAACTAAAACAAGCAAGTTATAAATGGTTCATAAATTATTACTAGAAATTTTTACAGTTTTAGTTTAAACCAACTAGCATGTTGCGCAAACAGTAAACTTGTATTGCTTCTTCAAATTAATGCAAGTGTATGTGTTATTTAAACTCACAAGCCTAATGCTGCGTCCACATCAAACTCGATTTGGGTGTCAAAAACGCGCCTCAAGCCCGTCGTTGGACGCTTGTGCTTACTAAAGTCAGACGATTGTCACAAATGTCACCGAGCGTCAAAACGCTCTGGCCACGCTTCAGCTCAGAGTCTGTTCGTAGCATCTTGGAAGTAGCTCTTGCCTGAAATACACCTGCTACAGTTCATTGTTGATTAAAAGTCTGCAATAAACCACAAATGCATGAAGGCGGCTCAGTGTATGATCGTCCTAAAGCTGCTCTATGTCGTTACGGATTCATTGACGTTATTAGTGCTTAATGCTTGTCGTCATGGGAGAAAACCAGAGCTCAATGCGAGCTAACTGAGCTAACAAGCTGTGGTTTTCTCCTGGAGCTAATTGTAGATGATGTGAGTAATAAACTACAACATGAGCCAGCCCAGCTCAGTGTGTGATCATTGTTCTTTATTGACTTTATTTGTGCATATTTCTCATTTTCACGTGAGGACCGGAGGTTTAGCTTAGCATTAGCTTTCTCCGGTGCTAATGTTACAACAGGCATCCTCGAGGCTCAAACACATTCCCAGCGCAGATTCAGCCTGTGAAATAACCTTTCTTGTCGCCGCTTTTAATCCTGGGTGTTTAGATAAAGAAGCACTGATGTGTCTTTCTAAAAGTCCCAGAGCAGCTGTAGCTCTGGTTCCCAAAGAAGCTAAACGTCCATGACTTGTTTACATCTGAGGGCGTGACGCGCTGCGGGACATCTTGATGCCCCCCGGAGGCGCGTCCTCCATGTATTTTAAATGTAAACCTGACGCTTTGGAGGCCCCAAAACGCCTTTGGTGTGGACGCAGCATAAGTTGAAATATTTTTTAACTTATGATCTGATGTCAAAAGAACACAATGTTTTGACTTCTTTCAACATGTCGGGTCACGTTATGAATGAAACGACCAAAGACACGGTCAGGTGGCATAAAACTATGACCACGTACTCGATTCTTAAATCTTTGAACTTGCGTTTTCTCAGTGCAGAAAGCACGGCCAGTACGCTGATATTTTTGTTTGGCCCATAGCAAGAATCTGAGAAAAGCCGAAGCTCTTTACATTGACTGAGTTCATTGTAAGCAACATTTTCAAAATAATGTTGCAAAGCAGATGCCACCATGTTACTGTCTTTTTTGTTCTCATTTTCTAGCCATGTGTAGAGATGAACGTCCTCTTTCTTCTGACCTACGCCAGGACCACGGTGGCGCTCAACACCAAACACATATTGGTACAGTTGTCTAGAGTAGTACGTTTGTCCAATGGGGGACTTTGGCAGCACTAGATTTTGCATCATGTCAAAAGAGATTGTGAAAGAATCACCCACAGCATTTAGAAGATCATAAAATCTACGTGCTCTACGTCCGTGTAAAATATTCTCATCATCTGAAAGCTCAGGGTCTTTTAGTCTGAGCCAAAACTTAACGCAAGTACTACACACATCTTTCGACGGATGCCCAAATCCTAGGTTAAAGTCATGAATACACAATAATACAAGGCATATGAGATCTGCTCCTCATTTTGACGGTGGAATAGTTCATGCATCTTCTTTACACTCAAGTCAACAGGAAGGTACTTTCTTCCAGGTGCACCTCTTCGGGCATAGTGACTGGCTCTGCAGGTAAAAGTCTTTATGTGGTCTCGAACGGCCTCCCTTTTGGCTGCTTTCTCCTCCATTCTCCGAGCTCCTCCACGACGTTCTGGCATTGGCACCCCACTCTTCTTCCAGTACTGCGCGATGTTGCATATTCGATCTTTCTTGACACCTGGAATGAAATAAAATAAAATCACCATTTACTGCAAAACTGGTCAAATCAAAGTCTGTTAGTTGTGTTCATTTTCAATGTTAAACAAAAATAGCAAACCTTAAGTAAACAAGCCTAATAGTGAGAAATAAATCATCAAAATTTGGCAGATACAATAATTACAAATTTGTGCAAGCTGACAGATAATTACTTCCCATGTGAATAGTAACATTTAATGAGATGCAAACAACATTAGGAACTAAAAAGTGGTGACAAAAAGCATTTTATCATTTTGTATTTGTCACTAAATCCCTAAATCCACACTAATAATCTACACTAACTAGGTCTACCTCCTGACAATAAACTGATGTTCTTGAAAGTGTCTTAAATTTAAATGTGCACTATATTATTTGAAAAGGAATAGCTTAAGCAATGTAATGAGATGTAAACAACATTAGGAACTAAAAAGAAAAACTACAGTAACAAAAACAATTTTATATTTGTCACATAATCTACACTAGAATCTTAATTCGTACTGCAAAGACACTAAATTGTTTTGTTTGAATGAAAATATCTTGATATTTGACATAATATCTCATATCTCAGTAACCCTATCTTTTTTGGCATGATTCTTAAAACAGTCACAGACATTAAGTGTAATTAAATTACTCACAAAATAGGCTCATGAACGAGGCTTTGCAGACTTGGACCCGCTCCTGTGCTCTGGTCAGGACCGAGTATTTCACGGATACATCTCTCGTCTTCTGCTCAAGAGGTTTATCTACTTTAGATCGTCTACGTTTTACTGTCTTCACATCCATGTAAGTCAACAGCGTGGCATCTCGTGTTGACTTGTCTGCAGTGCAGTATAGTGTCTGATGTATGTAGGCGATGTTCGGAGAACACAGCTTTCCTGCTTGACAAGCATTGTTGTTGTGGGCACAAGCTACACCGGGTGTCCCGCCTCTTCCATCGTGACGCGCTCGTTTCGCCACATTACGGGTATATTCGTCCGATTTTCTCTTTATTTTCCTCCCTCGCGGTGACAGGACAACAGCCTCCTCCGCTTCGTCAAATCCCTCCATTTAATTATCCTCAGAGTCCGAAGTTTTTTAGCTAAAGGTCCCGTTAGCATCATTCACCTGCTGGCGCCGCTAGGTCCCAAATGCGCTGCGCTGATTGGCTGAGAGGAGAAGTCGGCTTTTGCTGAGAAACAGCTGTGGCGTCTATCGGCTTCTGCCACAAAATAGCAACTTGGATGCAGATTTCAATGGGATATATCGGTTGTTGCACGAAAATTGATTTGAGTGCTTAAAACAGCACTGTGCGGAGGGCAGTTTGCTAGCATCAGTACATTTTCTCAAAAATGGCGTTTGTCGGTTTTTGCAACTGAACTCTTCAAGTGTAGTAGCAAATGACAACATCTTGCAAAGCATTTTGTGTAATTCCATCGTATGTACTTGTGTAGGCTTGTCACAATAGTTACTATGTTGACGTATTCAGTACATAATGACAACATTGATCGTCATTACATTTATATTTTTGCTAATTTAATCAATTTTTTTTATTACTATGAGAATTTGATCAAAGTATCATGTTAATTGAAACTTCAAATATTTGTTAAAGCAGTACTAAGTAACTCTTCCCCCGAGAGGCCATAAGCGCAACTGCAGGTGTAGTAGCAAGTTACAATTTTTTTAACTTATTAATTGTCTTGGAGAGTAAATACTACGCTGACAGGAAAGGTGAAGGGAGAGAGGGTTACTGTGCATCCAATTATACAATGGAAATATTTTTTTTCACTCAAACTTGGCTGTAAATACCGTTTAAAGTGACGTTAGCCCGCAGTTAGCTTTGCCCGTTAGCATGTTAGCTTCTTCTTCGTGATTCCATTAGTGTGTATTGCTTTCTCCGGACCGGTGGCAGTCAAGTTGCAAACATGGTTTTCTGTCCAGAGACACCAGGGGGAGATGAAAGACCCTCCAATCATCCCATAAACACTTGTATTACCCCCACAGGGACTACGAAAAGGATTTATTAAGGTAAACACGTTACTTAGTACTGCTTTAATACGTAGTTTTATAATGAGGGATTGCTGAGACTTCCATTCTTGAGTTCATTTCATAATATCCAGTAGTGTCAAGTGCTCCTCGGTAAGTAAGGATTATAAAACTCGGAGCCGTGCATTAGACAGTTATAATGCACGACGCGGAGTCTGCGAAGTCATTATAACCGTCTAATGCACGGCTCCGAGTTGTTTAATCTGCTTATACAAAAGTCCCAACTAATGTAACATTTTATAACAAATGTTTTTTTTTTTCTCCATTTACTAAACTCACTAAATATGCCAAACTACCGGGACTATTTTATGTGGGTTATTAGCCGGTCTTACACTGTCTGAAGGCCGTCTCAGAGCGAGCCTCTCTCTGCTGTGAGGATCTCCGTCAGGCTCAACCAAACAACAACAGCACAGAATCACAACACAACAGGACTGACCCAGCACTTTTCTGTGGAAGTAAACACCGATATGCGGCACTCGTGGGAAGGAGTTATTTCACTTTTATGCTGTTTAACCTGAAACTAGGTGCAACCTGTAGCTCAACTGTTTATGGAAACAGCTGCAGTGAAGTCGCTCACACCTGGGCCCCACGAACTGAAACATTTGTGTTTTACTTTACTAATCCAGCCAAATATTGTCATGATCCGTCTTTTGTTCACCTGTTTTTGTATGTTTTTCTTGTGTTTGGTCTAGTCCTGTGTTTTATTTTGACATGTGTTCTGTCCTTGTGATTTTGCTTTACTTCCCTCGTTGCCTGCCTGCCCCGCCCTGATGTGTTTCACCTGTGCCCCGTTTCCTCTTGTATTTGTACCCCTGGCTGCTTCCGAAACGGGCAGATTGCTAAGAGCTCTTACGCCAAACCGGATGTGCGTCAGCGTCCGCCATGGCAAGTTGCCTCCGAATTGGTAAGTCAGTTAGGAAGTAGTTAGGAAAAGGAGCCTTGATGCTAACTATCATGGCCACTTTAGCATAGGGACCTCTGATGCTAACTAACCGGTGATTAGGAGCTATGTGCCATCCCACAAGCCACTGCGCCAAATCCCCCCACCCCCCTCGCCCCCACCCTCGAGTGATTCATGCGCAACCACTGTTGATTGACAGGAGCACATTTAATAATAAAAATAATAATAATTAAAAAGTAAGATTGTGCACAAGCCAAACTTTATAAAAGTGAAAAATCCATGTTGTCGTCCCCACAGCTCAGTCACATGTCAGTGTTAAAGAGGAAACTCAGTAAACAGATTAAATGCTTTTGTTTTCATTTAGTAGAAACTTAAGCCACATGGATCATTTGCTGCTGTAGCTTTACTACAGCTGTTGAAATAAAATAACACTAAAGGGAAATGTTTGGATCATTTGGATTTATTTTTCTCCTTAAATGTCTTTGTTTGGACACTATGTTGTTGTTGGACACTGTACACTAGGGGGCGACATGCACTTTTGTTTGGCCTGCACTCCACCAATAACTTTAAAGAAGAAGAAAAACAGCTGTTGGTGATGTCACTTCCCTTTCCCCTGTTTAAGGACGGTCTTTGAAAAAAAAACAAATCTACTTGCTATCATGCCATGCCACAAAACAGTTCTTTTTTGCCGAGCAACACAGTGTCACTTGACATTTCCGGCAATAAACTGGTGTTTTGACTTTTTTCAGTCCGGGTTCATGGCACTTCTGGCAGTACCTCCGCATGCCATGGGCCGTCTCCCCATAAAACATCGGCATGCAAGTGTTGGGTGGCTGTGGGCTGGGTGGAGGCTGTGGGCCCTGTGATCCGGAGTTTTTTGCAAATGTCAGCATTTCTTTCATCAGTGTTTCTGTGAACTCCTTTTGTGAAAGTGGTTTGGCCCCATCACTTTTTAGTTTCACCAGTTCTTTGTGGAGGATGTGGCCGTTCACCACCGCAATGTCCAAAATGGACATTGCGGTGGTGAATGTGTGAGCCTATCACAAAGAGCCTCTCACAGAAGGAGGAAGTAACAGGTTGCTGCCGGATTCGTTTCGAAGTCTCGCTATGAGGTGGAATACAAGAAAAGTGGATTTTAATTCCTACAAAAATGACTTGTGATGAGAAAACAGCAAAAGTCAAATTTTACTTCTATGCTGGTGTTTTACTGCTGTTTTTGTTGCATTTGTCAGGAGCTTGGTCAGCGAGTTTTATAGCTAGAGTTATCAGACCTATAGCGTTGTGTTCGGCTCGGTCCTGGCGTTCTAATGGTGTGCGGATTGCAGGGCTAGTGATTGTTTTGAGGGCGTTTGTGACGCCAAAGCAAACATTTGATTCAACGTGCACTTGATGACGATTTGTCAGATTGTGGCTTCTTGTTTTAACTGAAATTGGAGTGGATAATGTTGTAGCCAACACTTGTCCGAACGCAAGGATGTGAAACATGTGGTTGTCAGTAGTTATATCTGTCTGCTACAGCCCCCCGGTTGGGGCGCGCTCGGGCTAAAGAGGTTAAGAGCGATAATCAAGAAATTATTTGGGCTATTTGCAGAAAAATATATATCAGTATAAGGCAAGGCAAGGCAAGGCAAGTTTATTTGTAGAGCACAATTCATACACAAGGCAATTCAAAGTGCTTCACAGTTGAAAACAAATAGAATCAATAAAAACATCAACATAAAATTAATCAATTACAGTAAAAGGCGAGAGTGCAGATAAAATACTTTCAGTCATATGCATTGGTAAAAAGAACTGTTTTCAGCCTGGATTTGAACATTGTCAGAGTTGAGGCCTGTCTCACATCCTCGTGAAGACTGTTCCAGATTTTAGCTGCATGAAACTGAAACGCAGCCTCACCGTGTTTATTATTGACTCTGGGAACCACCAGGAGGCCCCTCCCTGAAGTTCTCAGGGCCCGAGATGGTTCATACGGCTCTAACATGTCAGAGATGTACTTTGGAGCTAAACCATGAAAAGACTTGTACACGAGCAGAGCTGTTTTAAAGTCTATTCTCTGAGTGACAGGAAGCCAGTGCAGAGACCGGAGCACTGGACTAATATGGTCATATTTCCTGGTTCTTGTCAGGACTCGAGCAGCAGCGTTCTGGATGTACTGCAGCTGTCTGATAGCTCGTTTAGAGAGGCCAGTGAGTAGGCCATTACAGTAGTCTAACCTGCTGGAGACAAATGCATGGATAAGTCTCTCTAAGTCTGGTTTTGACACTATTCCTCTGATCTTAGCAATGTTTTTCAGATGGTAAAAAGCTGCTGATGTTATTGCTTTGATGTGGCTGTTTAAGTTCAGGTCTGAGTCCATGATTACTCCTAGATTTCTAACCTGATTTTTTGGTTTTAGAGAGAGAGACTCAAGGTGACTGACAACACTTTGTCTTTGTGCCTGTGGGCCAAAAACAATGATCTCAGTTTTGTCTGAGTTTAGTTGGAGAAAGTTGTTTTGCATCCACAAACTGATCTGTTGGATGCAGTGACAGAGTGTATCTACAGGCCCATGTTCACCAGCCGTCAGTGACACGTAGATTTGAGTGTCATCTGCATAGTTGTGGTACGACACATTGTTGCTGTTTATTAGCTGACCCAATGGAAGCATGTACAAGTTGAATAAGAGGGGTCCCAAGATTGACCCCTGGGGGACTCCACAGGTCATGGCAATTTTGTCTGAGACACAGTTGCCAATTTCAACAAAGTACGTCCTGTCCTCGAGATAGGACTTAAACCAGTTTAGAGCAGTACCAGAGATTCCCACCCAGTTTTCTAGCCTGTGAAGTAAGATCCCGTGGTCCACTGTGTCAAAGGCAGCGCTCAGGTCCAGCAGAACTAAGACTGAGACCTTACCTGCGTTGGTGTTCATGCGGATATCATTTGTCACCTTGATCAGAGCTGTCTCAGTGCTGTGGTGGGGCCTAAAGCCTGACTGGAAAGTATCAAACACATTGTTAGACAGGAGAAAGTAAGTGAGCTGCTGATATACTACTTTCTCTAGGACTTTTCCTAAGAATGGCAGGTTTGATATGGGCCGGTAGTTGTTCATTACCTTGGCATCAAGGCTGCTCTTTTTTAGAAGAGGCTTAATGACTGCTGTTTTCAAGGCCTTTGGAAATGCTCCAGTCTGGAGTGAGATGTTAACTAACTGAGCAAGTTGTGGTAACAAGCTGGTCAGCACAGACTTCAGAAATCTAGTGGGTAATTCATCAAGGCAGCATGTACATGAACTCAGACCAGAGATAACCTCTTCGATTAGTAGAGCGGTTAAGCATAAAAATTGTGCACTTTGTGAAGAAAGCATAACATTTCTACCAGTGATACTACATATTATAGACATTAATTTCAGATGTGGAGGTAAGCTGGATTTGACCTCTGAGGGCAGCCATCTTGGATTTTTCAAAATGGCCACCGTAAAACGTATTTTTCTCAATTTTTTAGCTTCTAATTGACCAATAGTGTTGATGTTAGTGTCAAAACCTACATTTTAAGGGGCAAGGAATCCAATGGAATCAATTTCAATAAGCTAGACCTGACCACAATGCTGTTTTACTCTTTAATTACCAATTTTACTGATGTTTGACTAAGTATCATGGCACACTTTAATGCCATAAAATACAATTATAAACAGATAAACGTTTAAGTGCAAAGTTATAAGTTCCACTCAACTCTGATTGAAAGCCAACTCAAGCAGATGTTTTTTTAAAAGTGACTTAAAACGCTGAACAGAAGAGAGAATAGTACAATAGGGCATCAACAGTCTCCTGAGCAGAAACACAATGCAGTGCACTTAAGCGCTGCCTTTGTGCACTTGCAGCGTGTGGTGCATCCCTTCTTGCAGCTACAGTGGATTAGCTCTTGACAGGATTTTGCTGCTTCTGGTAGAGTGGTCCACAGAGGCTGCCACCCAGATGTTTCCTTGGTCCAGCCCCAGTCCGATGGATTCAGCAGCTCAGGTTCTGAAACTAATGACTGGTTCCAGATGTTGGCCTGGTAGCAGGCGCGCTTGATGTGCTGCTTTAGAGCTGCCTGGGTAGGTGGAATGTTCTCCAGAGCTCTGCCCTTGTGTGCAAAGAGCTGTTTCCTGGCCTCATTGACTTCCATGATATCACTGGTTCGATCATACATGAGCACCACAAACCTTTCAAGCAGTGACTTGGACTCTTCACTGACCTCAGGTGGCATCTCTTTGAGTTCACTGAATGCAACAGTCACCTCTGGGAAAGCCTTCCATGTTTCCCATGCAGTCTTCTTTCCTCTGCCAGAGAATGCTGACACGGTATCACAACCTGTGAGGGCATGAAAGATGGGAAGACTGGAGCACCATCTTGGATCCATTGTGGAAACCAGCTCGTGGACGGCTATGCACTGAAGACTGGACCCAGTGCCAAGAGTAATCCACAACTCTTCAGGGTTGATTTTGCCAAATAATGCCACAGCCACTACTAAAACATCAGTGTCAACTGTGCGAATGGCCACCTTCTTGCGTCCTTTTAGGACAGCATCTGCCACATGTAGAAGTAGCCGTGTGTCAGCCTCCTCTTGTGAACAAGGGGCAAGGTTGGTCAGGTCCAACTCGGCAGGAGAGCAGAGAACATCACTTCCATATGTGGCATACAGTTCCTTGCCATATTCTAGTGGACGACGAGTGGTTTCTTGTGAAAGGAAACCAAATAATTCAGTTTTGTTCCCATCTAGACGTAGGAAATCCTTCCAGTTCCTTGGCATCACAGTAGAGGAAGAGACTCTTTTTCTGGTGCCCTTTCCTCTTTTTTCTCTTGTTGTTTCTTTCAGACTGTCAGGTAGGTATACATCCCAAACAAGGTCGATGCGGTCAGTTTTCCAGAGTTGATTGGAGATATATGATGCAAACACTGTGTCTGCATACTCCTGAAAGGTTTTTGATGTTCCTGGACTCAGCATCTGAACTACAGCTGCACCGTCAAGAACTGTTGCATCAACTGGAGGTACACCTCTGTTTTCAGGCTTTGATTCTAGACAGCGTAGCAAATCTGCTTTCACCCCAAACCGCATTTTGCCTCCTGTTGACAGAGCTGGTGGGGCTGCATGGTTCTCATGAGAGAAGAATTGGTCCAAATCCCCATCTCGTGTTTGACAAGAAATGTACAGCCTTGAGAATAGACCACAGTCACTCTTAAGTGCAGCAAGCTGTTCCTTTTGTTTTGAGTGGGTCTTGACTGGTGGCCGGCTGAACAAGGGCAGCTTGTTTTTGGGCAGTATTTCTGTGACAGCTTTTGTGCACAGTTCAAGCCTTTCATTGACAAACTTCTTGTACTGCTCCTCACCAAGTGATTCAACCTTTCTCACAGTTTCTGCCACTGCATTATCCATAACATCTCTAGTGTCAATGACTAGCAAATCCTGACTGCCTTCTAGGAATGGATTGCCCATCTCTTCCAGCACAGTCACAAGAGATCTGACTTCCTTTTGAAAGGCTTCTTGCAAACCAGGATGCTGGTCATGGTGAAGATCTCCAGTGTCCTTTGCCCTGTTGAGTGGTCTTCTTGCCTGTTCCTCAAATTCTGTAATGATCCTGGCAATCTCAGGCCCTGCCACCATCCAGCGTCTAAGTGCTCCAGGGTTGCCGGTCAGCCCGATTGCTCCACCAGATCCTTTGACCATGGCATTGTTTTGTTCGTGGCACTGGTCAATTGCCATGGCAGAGAACTTGTTGCTGGTTTTATGTACCACAAAGTTTCCAGACTGGAATTCTGCCAGGACATCTGGGTGCTTGTTGCTGAGGGTCATCATGTCACGGATGTGTACAGAAAGCCATCTGGAATAATTTGTGTGATCCAAAGCAAACATCCAAGGCATGATTTGTGTCAGAGATTCCACATAGAGCTGAAAGTTTCCTTCACGAATGGATTTGATGTACTGCAGCAGGAGAAGCTCCAGTGACAGGGTCTTGAGCCAGTAGTCGAAGTGCACACTTTCCCTGGCTCTCTTTGTACACCACTCCTCAAAAGGTTGCATGGCATCGGCATCACTGGGCTTGGAGTCTTCCCTGTATGCTTGGTGGAGCAGTGTGTACAAGCTTGCAGCTGTGACCTGGTGAGCATGGCGAGTCTTGGTAACATGGCTTACTCGTATGAAGGAATCAGCTGTTCCAGAGCTTGCAATGTCAGCCTGCACTAGGGCATTGGTCCAGCCACTATCCTCCAGCCAGTCTCCCAGCAGCTATAACAAAGATATAACAGTAGGACATCAAGATATGTGGTGATAGAATTGGTTTAATGAATATTAACAAAAATCGCAGGTTTATACTTTGCAGTCATTCTGGTTGCTACCTAAACAGTATTACAGTTTATTGCTATTGTAGTGACAACAGGGAACTATCATTAAAACTACTTGCATAGCTGTTTCTGTCTATTTATTTACCATAGTGGACCCTACCTTCAGCACAGCCATCTCAATGTGTAGGCCACCAAACATGATGACAAAGCAATCCTCTCCATGGGTGGTGGGCCACGTCCACTGTATCTCTTTAAGAATAGCAAAGAGTGGTTGGTCAGCAGTTAGGACAGGTACTTGGCCAGGGTTTAGGTACTGAACTGCTGCTTTGGTAATGTCCATGGAGTGCCGTAACATGGCCACTGAATGGGCACTGTCAATGAACAGAGGCAACAGGGCATGGATTGCTGCAGGTGGGATGATTGCACGCTGGGCCTCAGCATGGTAGGCTGACCAGGAAATCCAGTCATCCACAGTCTGCTTCTCAAGGGCTGTTTTCACAGCGTTCAGCCATTTGTACTCTTCTTCTGCAGCAGCTGCAGCAGCCACAAAGCTGGCAGGTCTGGCAGGACCTTGCAAAGCAGGTGCAGTGAAGTTTTTTGTTTTAAGAGCAGCTGGTGGCACACTTGTATAGGCTGATGGCAAATGAGCTATTGATTTGGAAGATCTCTCTTGATCAAACACTGGCACTCCACGATCCAGGCCACCATGTGTGTGTGATGGATGTTGGATGAGGGATATTCCAGTCCCATGGAAGGAATCTTTGGCTGTTGCAGAGCTAGGGTTGTGATCAATATTGTCCACCGCTGCTGTTGTGAAGAGACCATGGCGCAACTTAGATGGACACACAGTGTCCTCTATCCTGAAGCGTTGACAGACACCATTAGCAATGTCTGATGTGAGTTGTAGCAGCCTGTCATAGGAAACACACATTCCCAGATTGTGGAGTGTGTCCACCAACCCCCGACTCCTGGTGGCAGCATGCATCTTCATTGAGAGGTAGAGGGGAAGAGGAGTCTCCCTGCTGTGCTTGTGTCGTACTGAGCCTGATGACCCCTTCCTCGCATGTTTGACACTGTTGAATGCCAGCAACTGGGAGATTGAAAGGGCTGCAGTTGAGGTGTTTGTCTGGGCCAGCTCAGTTTGATGTTTGATGTTTGCTCCATCCAGTATCATGTTGACCAGAGCCAAGAGTGATGGAGGCACAGCATTCTTCTGGCAGCCTGGCTGAAATGACCCATCAAATGAGAACCTTTTGTCAAACATTTCTCTGCGCACCACCTGTGCTGCTCGGACTAAATGCATTGCATCACTATCGTGATCACAGGCCTTCTTGAGGGCTGGTCCAATGTCCTTCTCAAATGTTAGAAGAGTGTCTCTTCCCTCTGAATATGCCCTCAGATCAGGAAACTCAGAAAGAAGCCTGTTCTTCAGTCTGGTGGCATGAATCCGGTTAGACACAGTGACTCCCAGCTGCTCCAATCTGACCTTGTAGAGCTTAACAATGTCTGTGAGTTTGAAGATTGGAGCACTGTCCTCATCACTGCACATATCCTCCATGAATACCACTAGCTCTGCAAAGGCTATTCCATGGAGGCGATCCTCCTGTCCATCATCAACCTTAGGTGAAGCCTGCCTGGCTCTGTTGTACAGTGCACATAAACATTTGTTATGGTACTTAGCCTCAATGGCAACCATGTCTCCTGCAGCAAGCTTGGCTAGCAAAGCAGTGTCCTCAGCATCAAGTGCACACTTTCGCACTTTCTTGTCTAACTGCTTGGTTGCTGCTTCATGTAAGCCTTCAGAACCAGCAGGCTGTTCACAGAAGAGACAAGTAGGCTCTGTGTACTTTGGATGACTGTATGCAGATCGTGTGTGGATAGCTGAAGAAGTACTATTTTGCTGCTCTGATGATGATTCTGCTCTGCTTTGCTGGTCAAACATTTTCTTGTTGAACTTAAGGCGACATTTCTTGTGCCACTGAGCACTACGTGTCCACAAGGTGGCTTCCACACCATCACCATCATCCAGTCTCTCCACCTGAAGATTCATTGGCATGTGCTGAAGGTTCTTGAACCGGAGCAGGTCTTCTGCCAAGGAAGCATAGCCGCTACCAATGGGTTTCTTGGTTGATCTGAGTGGCCACTGCAAAGATTCACCTGGTATTTCAGTTTGGCACAAAATACAAAGCTCCCAGTTAGTTCTTGCAGCTGGCTTTGGTTGCTTGGATGTGGAAGGCTTGTTGGGATCTACTAGGATATGACGCTTTGCCATGACTACAGATAAAGTCTATACGACGCAACAGTTACCACCAACTTAGGCAGAGAAAAGGGGATCCTGCAACAAACAGGCATCAACATTAATCAACTACCACATTACTATTAGAAATATAGACTGTATAATAACTTGGGATGCACCGATCCGATACTGGCATAGAGTGTATAATATTGATGGAGATTGGCTAGCTCTGGTCGAAGGTCGCTAGCATATAAGGATTATTTTTGGAAGCCGCGAGTGCCCATTAACTTACATGTAAACTTTTTGGCCCCTCTTTAACTCATGATTGGAAATAGTGTTGTTAATATGGCCTTCATGTGCTTGTCCTACATCGCACTACACCATCCTGTTCTTTGTCTTTTAATATTTTCATAGCTTAATATGGAATTGTTTCCAAAAGAAGAAGAACAGACAAAGTCACAAAGCACTTTACATGAGACAATTGTGTATTCACCCTACACTCTGTGGTGTTCAGTTTCCCCTGGGGGAGACTAACAGAAACGCTGTCGCGACTGCACACATCTGCGCCAACGGTCCCTCTGACCACCATCATTCATTCACGCACACACACACATCATTCATCCTGGCCTATTGTACATGTTTTTAGTGGTGGGGGAAACCTGAGTACGCGGAGGAAACCTACACAGACACGGGCAGAACATGCAAACTCCACACAGAGTTTGCATGTTCAAACTCCCCCCTTCAGGTGGGAATCGAACCCGGGACCTTCTAGCTGTGAAGCACGAGCGCTAACCACTGCGCTACCGTGCCGCACAAAAAACAACATGGAGGCGCTCTAAATGCTAGCATGAATTTACCTCATTAGCCTGCGCTGAAAACAGTGGGGAAAGTGGGCTACGTCCGTCTTTATCAAAGGGTCTATGGATAATCAATTACAAATATCCGATACTGAACCAATATTTTCATCAACTTAATTTAAGTGAATATGGGCATGATTAATATGGTTCTTAATCTGCAGAATGCAGTCATGTAATTAGTTTTACACTGCGTAATAGCACTATAGATTGCTGCACAAAAATACTGCAGATAGCAGCAGCATGCTAATGCTAGCTTCAATCAGTCAAGGCTGTGACAGAAAGTGTAAGTCACCCCTAAAGTAGTGAAATAGGCTAAGATTGGCCACTAGTGTTTGCATTTTACTTTGAGAAATACTGTTACAACATATTTATAGTGCATTTAAGCAAAAAATCTGGATCGGTGCATCACTAATTTAATAACACATACCGTTAGCTTGTCCTCCTTGAAGCTCGCTAGCATATGGGGGCGGGCTCTATTGTACATTTACATGTTTTTTCCTCTCTAAGTCATTGGACTGAGGATTTATAGAAAACAATAATGCAAATTTGATCAGTGGGATGATATTTCTCCAGTGACTTAATGTCAGTTTTGGAGAAAAAAATAAATAAAAAATCCCATGTGGTTTACTCATGTACACGTTTCCATAGCAACATGGGCAAATTCTAACACTCTCCAGGTGGCACAGCATATTTTTTAATACTGGACAATGCAAAATAATATAGCCAAATGTGTAAAAAAAATTTAAATGCATAGAAATACACTATTTTACACACTGTGGATATGATTTTGTTACATACAGGCTGAAAAAATCAGCATTTTGGCATTTTGAGGTCAATGACCTCTCAGGGTCATCAGAGGTCAAATACAGCTTACCTCCACATCTAAAAATAAACCTTATGGTATGGGCTAACTGTGGTAAAACTTTCATGCTTTCTTCATAAAAACGCACAATTGTGCATTTTTATGAAGCTTAACCGCTCTACTAGATTGTTTTGTCAGTAACAGGTGTGAAATGTGTCAGCTCAAGGTGTTTATCTGGTGGCAGAGTTTCTTTTTGTGTTATGGAATTTATGGCATTTTTAATGCTTTGGACTTTGTCATAGAAAAATATTGCAAACTCATTACACTTAGATGTCGAGATTAGTTCTAGGGGCAGTGAAACTGGAGGGTTAGTTAATCTGTTTACTGTGGAAAACAGAACACGAGAATTGTTTCTGCAGTTTGCAATGATTTTAGAGAAGTACTTCTCCCTTGCTCCACGCAAAATCTGGTTGAACACACAAAGTACTTCTTTGTAAACCTCAAAATGAACCTGGAGCTTTGACTTGCGCCATTTCCGTTCGGCTTTTCGGCACTCCCTTTTCTGTGCCCTGACCGAAACTTCACTTCTCCAAGGTGCCTTTTGCCTATTGTTAACCATTTTAACCTTGACAGGAGCAATAGTATCCAAAACATTTAAGACCCTTGATGTGTAAGAGTCCAACAGATTATCAACATTAGAACATGGGGCATTTTCAAATCTGATCATCTCCATAAACTGTGTCTTCGTTTTATCATTTATGTGTCTTCTTTGAATAACTCCAGGCCCGACCACTGGTTTAGGTGTAACACACAGGTCAAAGAAGACACAAAAATGATCAGATAATGCAACATTAACAACATTCACATTTGATATATTAACACCTTTTGTAATAACTAGATCTAGAGTGTGGCCTTTGTTGTGAGTCGCCTCACTCACGTGCTGAGTTAAACCAAACATTTCAAGGACAGCACTGAGTTCTTTTGCATGCCTGTCGTTGGTCACATCCACATGCACATTAAAATCACCTGAAATTACTAAACAATCGAAATCAATGCATATAAATGACAGTAATTGAGTAAAATCTTCAATAAAACAGTTCTGTGGTGGTTTGTAAATAGTCATATAAAGTATGGAAGATTGTTTTATCTCAATTTTGAATGACACATACTCAAACGATGGAAAAACCCCAAATGACAATTTTTGCAGGAGTAAATTGTCCTTGAATATGGCACAAACACCCCCACCCCTCTGGTTTTGGCGTGTTTCAGACACAAAATTGAAGTGAGATGGACTACACTCAATCAAAACTGCATTACCAGTGTTTTTGTCTAGCCATGTTTCAGTTAAAAACATAAAATCTAGATTATGAGAGGAAATAAAACTATTTATAAGCTATATAAGCTTATTGTAAATGATGTAAATGGCCATGTGGACTATTTTTTGAATTATATTTCATATGATTATTAAGGAATAAAAAGTAAATCATACTTTATTGTCCCCGTAGGGAAATTTGTCCTCTGCATTTAACCCATCCATCCTTTAATAAGTCATATTTCATTGTCTCAGTTTAGGCTATAGTTTAGGTATATGCAATATAAAGTTATTAACAGTAATTATTATACGGCTCTTCACAACGTAAGTAGAAGCTCCATTGATTTGAATGTGATTTTCTAACGTTTTACCGGTCATTATTTTCTGACAGAGGACCTCTGAGAAAAATAATGACCGCTGCCAATGGCAACGGAGTTTGTGCTTGTAATACAGGTCTTTCATATCACTCCACATGTACGTAGTAGCAGAATCTGTCGCTGTCCCCGTCACTGCGAGAGAAGTTGGGGAAATCGCTCGTGAAGTTAACGTGAGTCCGACTTTCAACTTACCCAGAGATTCACCACCATTCCTCCAACTGCACCTTCATCTAAGTAGCTTGGCTAGCTACTAGCCTTGCTGCTGCTAACCTAGCCAAACGTTGCCAGGCAACGCGCAAACTTTTGGGAACTATTTGCAGCGGAAATCATTAAATAAACCTTTCGGCCTTCATAAAAGTGTATGAAGTTTATGTTGTGTGTGTTCAGTTGGCAAATGGCCGTATAAGCGGGATAATGTATAGAACGCTGGTCATTATCGGAAAAATAAATACCTTCAGGGCGAAACAAGACCCGGTTCGCCCTGTCGGTGCTTATTTTCCCGATAATGACCAGCGTTCTTTACATTATCCCTTCCATTAAAGCAGTACTAAGTAACGTGTTTACCTTAATAAATCCTTTTCGTAGTCCCTGTGGGGGTAATACAAGCGTTTATGGGATGATTGGAGGGTCTTTCATCTCCCCCTGGTGTCTCTGGACAGAAAACCATGTTTGCAACTTGACTGCCACCGGTCCGGAGAAAGCAATACACACTAATGGAATCATGAAGAAGAAGCTAACATGCTAACGGGCAAAGCTAACTGCGGGCTAACGTCACTTTAAACAGTATTTACAGCCAAGTTTGAGTGAAGAAAAATATTTCCATTGTATAATTGGATGCACAGTAACCCTCTCTCCCTTCACCTTTCCTGTCAGCGTAGTATTTACTCTCCAAGACAATTGATAAATTAAAAAATCGTAACTTGCTACTACACCTGCAGTTGCGCTTATGGCCTCTAGGGGGAAGAGTTACTTAGTACTGCTTTAAAATCACAATATTAAAATGACTAGTATTTGGCTTTGGCTTTGACTTAACATTTCATTTCAAGCGCTCTCACTTTGTGGCAAAAAATGTCCACGACCGTCCCAAGGCTTTAATCATCGTAGAAACTTCAGCATTGATTCTACCAAGGCCGAGCTGAGACGAGTCTGAGCCGCGG
This sequence comes from Gobius niger, assembly GCF_951799975.1. Taxonomy (NCBI): domain Eukaryota; kingdom Metazoa; phylum Chordata; class Actinopteri; order Gobiiformes; family Gobiidae; genus Gobius; species Gobius niger. The sequence continues at coordinate 35,024,607 of NC_136856.1, forward strand.
CTGCACAGCGTGCGAGGGGAGAGATAGTACAGGCGTAAGGACGAGCTAAAACATCTTTCAGTTGAGATATTGAGTGGGTTTTGTCTGTTAATAGTCAGACAAAGAAAGTTGAACTTATGAACTGCTGAACGAACTAATGGATTCGACGGTGCTTTTATTCTGCCGTGCTGACAAAACCGGAAGTCGTTTCTTGGGGAGTGAGGTTAACGTTAGCTTAATGCACAGAGTCAATTAAACAGGCCAAGTGTCCAAAATGGCTGAACAGTGAAAAAAACTGAAACTGCATTTGACTACACAGTGGAATTTACATGTTGTACCTCAATATTTTGTTGCACAGTCCATGTATTCTGGCAGAGGCTGTTCATGGTGACCTTTTAGAGAAACTCGAACGTGTACTTCATTGCTGATGGGTATTCCAGATTTACAGCATAGAGGACACCCATCACCACATGCTGCACTCTTCTCATGGCGAATCACTACGCTTTCTTCCACGGCGACGGCAACACCGAAGACCTGATGTGGGACCGCTTCCTGCTCCTCTTCGTAGGCACTCAGCAGTCCAAGTTCCATCCCCTTCAACGCTTCATCCAGAGGGTCAGAATGGGCCTAAAGAAAAATGAAGTGACATGCTGTATGTGGGGAAGCTGCCCAATGCGGAGGCAGACTCAAAACTCCCACTGTGGCTGAAATTCATTTCACCGTGGAAAAATCAAACTTTACATATGTGCAAAAAGAACTGTCAAAAAAGCTTAACAGAATCAAACAAACGGAGCTTAACTGAACTGAGGTAAAACTCCACACGTATCCAGCTACATGGTTCTCTGACTTCTTCTTCTTTGACTGCTTAACGGCGGATGCGAGCTATCCTAGCGCATTACCGCCACCCTCCAGATAGATTGTGTCTGATCATCAGTGTGACTTACATCCTTAAAAATACTGCAGCCTGCAACCTACAGGAAAATAAACAAAACAATTACCTCTATATTCTATCAATACGTCCAGTGTGCTTTAAAAATTCAAACAAATATTGTATTACCCTATGTTCTGAGCTCTTAGCTAACATATCTCTACTGATACAACTTTCCCCACAGCCCTCTATTTTCCTTTTAATTAAATCCCTTTCTCTATTACATTTTCTACACATCATAACCACATGCTCCTCTGTTTCTGGCACATTGCACCTCTCGCCGTTCCTTGAATTATGTTTTCCTATTAGATGCAATGTGTTGTTTAGCCCGGTGTGCCCTATTCTCACTCTTGTTAAGATTACCTCATCTCTCCGGCATCTTCATACCGAGCGACCCTGCTGGTTCCCTGACTGATTGCGAGACCCCTCTTTATAGCAGGAAGCCCCTCCCCCAGGTGAGTACGTTCTACCTAGAGGTACGTATAAGGTTTACATTTACAGGTTAGGTTTCTTTTACTGGAAACATTTCACAGGATACTTTTGTCCCAAATACGTGTTTTGACTTTGACAACAATCAAACACAAAATACTTAACAAAATCAAGCAAATACTCAATGAACGCAAAACTCATAACCAGTCCCCCCCTGCCCATGGGATGAACCAAGGTTTTAAAATGGCTGCCAATGAGGACACACCTCCTCTTTGTGCTTTGTGGACCAGGTGGCAAGTATGACCAAGTTTTGATTAGTTAAATGCATTTCAAACTAAAAACGATCTAATTTTGAACAAAATAAAGCATTTAAACTAAATATTGTGCGTGTGATGCTTTAACTGAAATGTCAACCAAACAAATAAACAAAACAAACCCGGGATAGTTAAGTTTAACTGTTTAGTTGGATATTGCCTAAATGATAAAGGTGAAAACGATGAATACATGAACATAACTGAATACAGTGACCAAAATAAACTAAGGGGACAAAGTAACCTACTTTGTCACACTGTAAATGTTGTGGCATTTTAGAAAATTTACTTTTATTTCAGTAAGACTGAATGAAATCTATTACATTTCTGTAATGAATAGTGTTAGTTAATTACCTCTATACAGTTTGCCAAACATTTTTTTAAACACCATACATTACTCTAAAACAGGTTTCTAAGTGAGTTCTAATTATTGACAGAACATAATTTGGATCAAATTTATCATACTCACATCACACAGTCGGAAAACATTGGATGAATCTTCTATGAGGTAGAGTGGAAGTCCCAACAGAGCAGCAATCCTCTTCCTCTCATTTGTCTTCTGTAAAAGTGAAACAAGTAGCTAACTTTACTTCAGTTGTTTTATTCAACCAGGAAAGTCCCACAGGGATGAAGAATCCCTTTTTTCTGGGGAATCATGGCCCTGGAGAGGAACCTACGGTACATATTTTTAGTGGTTGGGAAAACCGGAGTACCTGGAGGAACCCTATGCAGGCACACACAACGCAGAAAGGCCCCGTCCAGGTGGGAATAGAACCTGGGATCTAACCCCAAAGTTAGCGCCAAAGTGCAAAGTTTAAGTACCTCAATTCCTCACTTACAGGGCATTTTTCAAGAAGATCCTGTAAGGAGCGAAGGAAAGGAACAAGCCTTCATTCAGTAACTCAGTGTTGCGTATCAGTGGCACTCCATGAATCCAACACAAACACAAACTACACTTAAGTCAAACTAGGGCTATGCAATCAATATTTCAATACTCAACATACTTTGAACCGACAGATCTACATTCAAATCCTGTGGCAGTTCTAATAATATTTAGAGAAGTTTGGACATTGAGGAATAAAATGGAATCCATTGTGTCGAATAATTGTGTGTTGCAAAGGATTCATAGGTTTATCTTTTTATTTTGAGTAATTAGTTAAAACATGCATGCTTTCTTATTTATATGAACAAAGGTGGGTAGAGCAGCCAAAATATTCACTAAAGTAAGAGTAACATTACCCAAACGTTTGCATACCACTGTATGTGCGGCACAATATTATGGGTGTGGGGTTACACGATCCGGTCTCTTTCTAAAACTTACCAAACTAAGTCAAGTTCATGTATTTAAATGTGACCCCAACACACCTCAAAGAGTTATTCACCTTTGACCTTACTTATCCTAAATGGGAGAATAGCGAGAGAGGACGGACTGGAAAGTCACGTGTCATCTGCGTCTATCGAGCCTATTAGATCAGCGTTTATTATAGGAACTACTATAAGAGGATGAAATGAAATGTTGATAGCACCAACTTGTTTCTTGATTGGATTATGTGCAATCTTGCCTGGATGTAAACATGTGCTCTGTCTGATACTTTGAAAGGCTAGTTGTAGAGTGAGCCTCCTCCCGCTGGAACTAGATCTTTGTCAACACCACACCGCTGCCAGATAGTCGAAAAATACTTCAGTTTGTGAGAAAAGCAAGACATTTTCACTAAAACCCTCTCTGTGTGTCCAAGAAAAAGATTTTTTTAAAAATAGTCTGATGTGCACATTGATGTATGAGAACAACCGAGGTTCAGTCGTCCACCTCACCGATCATTCATCCTGTGCCATGTGAGTCCCGTGTGGTCAGTGCACCATCCGAGTAAGTACATGAGCCTCTGCCCACGGCTCGGCTGTCCCGCGCTGGCACACCCTCAACTCAGACGGCCAACTAGATTTTAGAACTGTTTTCTAGCAACTCATTCATTCGCTTTTTGGCAGAATGGTTCAGTTGAAGCCACGAAGAAGCCTCTCCATGTTTAAGCTGCAGTGTTGGTGTATTTAAAAGTGCAAACTTTAGGTTCAAACCGGCTTGTTTAGGGAGACGTGGGAGCGTGCAGTCGGGGCGTGACTTTGTCTGTATTTACATACTGGGTAAACACTGGGTCGTGTTGGATGGATCCCACAAAGATTGTATCAGACGAGCTGAACCGGGGACGTTACAACGAACATGTTTGGAAGTGGATTTATTAATCACGGATTATGTGGCGCCGCTTCCTCATGAAGAGCCGTGATAGCAAAGCAGCGACAGTGGGACAGAGACTCTGCTTTGCTCCCAGACAGGACCACACTTTGGCCACGCAGCTTCAGCGTTAAAAAAAGCTTCAGCAAAAGCACCAAACAGTAAGTTTAGTATCTTGTTATTCCGGTGGATTTTGTGTTTGAGTTGATCTCTGATGTCTCGCTCTGTTTCCACGTTAATGGGCGTATCGATACCACAATGTCGATACCACAGGATCGATGTATCGATACCAAACAACTACTTCTTAAGTATCGATATTGGGCAAAAAGTATCTATACTCATTTGCATATGTAAAAAGAAGGCATGGCAGCAATTTTAAACATAAAAGGACGATTTACATCAGCCAAAACAGTCACAGCAGCAGAGGATTGAACTAAGCCATATCATACTGGTTTAGATTCTGTTTGTCATTAAAGTATTAATTTTAAACTTTGTTTGTGCATTTAATTTCACATTAACATTGTTTAATTAACCAGTTAAAGTAATATAAGTTTAATTTACCTATTAACTATATAAAATAACCAGTTTTAGAAATGTATATTGATTGAAATACATTCACCCATATAAAATGACCAGTATCGGTATCGAGAAAAATGACCCCAAAAGTATCGGTATCATAACGATTCCACAAAATGTGGTGTCGCCCATCCCTAGTTAGAATACACTCGTCTCCTGTTTCCTTTACTCCTCTTCTCTCTTGACTCCACTTCTCTCTTTACTCTTCTTCTCTCTTTACTCCTCTTTTCTCTAGACTCCTCTTCTCTCTTTACTCCTCTTTTCTCTAGACTCCTCTTCTCTCTTTACTCCACTTCTCTCTTTACTCTTCTTCTCTCTTTACTCCTCTTCTCTCTTGACTCCACTTCTCTCTTTACTCCTCTTCTCTCTTTACTCCACTTCTCTCTTTCCTCCTCTTCTCTCTTTACTCCACTTCTCTCTTTACTCCACTTCTCTCTTTACTCCTCTTCTCTCTTTCCTCCTCTTCTCTCTTTACTCCTCTTCTGTCTTTCCTCCTCTTCTCTCTTTCCTCCTCTTCTCTCTTTACTCCACTTCTCTCTTTACTCCTCTTCTCTCTTTACTCCACTTCTCTCTTTACTCCTCTTCTCTCTTTACTCCTCTTCTGTCTTTACTCCTCTTCTCTCTTTACTCCACTTCTCTCTTTACTCCTCTTCTCTCTTTACTCCACTTCTCTCTTTACTCCTCTTCTCTGTTTACTCTTCTTCTCTCTTTACTCCTCTTCTGTCTTTACTCCTCTTCTGTCTTTACTCCACTTCTCTCTTTACTCCACTTCTCTCTTTACTCCTCTTCTCTCTTTACTCCACTTCTCTCTTTACTCCTCTTCTCTGTTTACTCTTCTTCTCTCTTTACTCCTCTTCTGTCTTTACTCCTCTTCTGTCTTTACTCCACTTCTCTCTTTACTCCACTTCTCTCTTTACTCCTCTTCTCTCTTTACTCCTCTTCTCTCTTTACTCCTCTTCTCTCTTTACTACTCTTCTCTCTTTACTCTTCTTCTCTCTTTACTCCACTTCTCTCTTTACTCCTCTTCTGTCTTTACTCCTCTTCTCTCTTTACTCCACTTCTCTCTTTACTCCTCTTCTGTCTTTACTCCTCTTCTCTCTTTACTCCTCTTCTCTCTTTACTCCGCTTCTCTCTTTACTCCACTTCTCTCTTTACTCCTCTTCTCTGTTTACTCTTCTTCTCTCTTTACTCCTCTTTTCTCGAGACTCCTCTTCTGTCTTTACTCCACTTCTCTCTTTACTCCTCTTCTGTCTTTACTCCTCTTCTGTCTTCTCTCTTTACTCCTCTTCACCTCTCTTTACTCCTCTCTCCTGTGATCATTTGTTCGTGTGATACAACAAGTTAAAAGCCTCACCGTGCGCAGTGACAGTGGAAACAGTCGTGTCTTTCGCTCACTCATTCGTCCAGAAGTGACTTGGGCAGAACTTCATCCAGGAGCTCTTCAAGTTTGTTGTTTTGTCTGGTGTTTGGACACTGTTTATTGTCCAGCCAAAACATGGAGGAGGCCTTCCGCTGTGACAGGAAAGTGAAAACTGGACCATTATCATGTGTTTCTCAGGATCTCATGTTGTTCGATGAATGGTTCGGCCGATTTGCAGATGAGCTAAACCATCAATTTGTTTTGCTGCGTAGCGGATTGTGGATCGGTTCAAAAGCTGAAACTCCCAGCGCCTGAAAGTGTGTGAGTAAGCAACTGAACAACTCTGCGTGTCATGAAAATAAAAGGAAAGACTGTGATCTGGACTGGACTCATGTTCTGATACCGGCCTGCAGTATTCTTGAATTGGACCACAATCGACGCGAGTTATGACATATAAAGACTGGTGTGCAGTTGGATTCCAGTTCCACCCCACTGTCGGGGACGTGGTTGCCACGGCGACGCAGGCCTGTTTCACTGGAGTGGTACTCCAGGTTGTGAGCGGATGCAGCAGGGGCAGTTCATCCGATGAAACATCCTCTGAGGGAACACTCGGGCTATGTTTGTGCAAGCTCTTAGTCATCCAGATGTAATCCGCTGAAGCAAATGGGTCTCAAACAGTAGTCATGTCGTTATATCAAGTTATCAACACACTTTAGTGAAAGTAAATGTACCTGTTTGTAAAATGTGAAAAAAAAAAGTCTTATATTTCCAGTTGCTGATGGCTCTTCAAATGTGCATTTTGTTGATGTGGCTCAATAGTCATCCTTTTTTTTCTTTTTTATTTAAGATAATGTCCGTTCCCAACACTGCCTCTTAAGGCTGGTTAACACAAAGCTATAATTTGGCCGATTTTAGCTCTGATCCTGTGTTAAGACTGCTCTCGTCTGCTCGTGTCCAGGGGCCTCATTTATCAAACTGTGCGTGAGACTCTGACTTTGAAAGTGCGTAGGAAAGTAACGCAACATTCTGTACGCAAAGTTTGTTTCCGAGCTATAAAACCCTGCGTATGCGCCGGTACGCACACTTGACGGCAGTGATGGAGTGAGTGAGGAGAGGTCAGTGTCCGGATGGAGTGAGTGAGGAGAGGTCAGTGTCCGGGTGGAGTGAGTGAGGAGAGGTCAGTGTCCGGGTAGAGTGAGTGAGGAGAGGTCAGTGTCCGGGTGTCCATTTCAAAAGCGACCAAACCCTCAAACAAGTCATGTCTCTGCTCTCCCGTCTCTCAAAAGCCGATTGCCTCCTTGTGTGCGCAGCCTAATGAGGCCAAGACGTCAATTCAACCTGCGAGACCAATTTCAGCATCACCGACCTCCAGCCAATGAGCGCTTCCGAGAGGGCCACACCTCCACCTCAGCCACTAGCGCAGAGCCGCACCTCCATAAACAGCCAATCATCGCCCTCGGTCCCGCTTTTCAGCCCCAGCAATCATGGTTCGTTCGCTTCCCAGTTGTGCTGCGTCCACCTCCACCCCATCTCCACTTCTTCCGTCCACGGCTTCTCCCTGCTGCATCTTCACAGGTCTCCTATACCACCACCAGTGTCTAGGCTCTGGGGGAACACATCCCTAACTCCAAGCTGTCCAACCATACTGACTTCAGTTCTTACATCGATGTCTACCAAGAGAGTGCGCCACGTTTATGAGAGAATGATTCAAACTCCCTCAAATGCCTCTTTGCCTCTCGCAGATTTGTATCTTGTTGCCGATGAAGCTGAAACGTAATCACAAATACCGTGATGTTTAACAGCCGTTTTACAAGTATGTCTGCAGCTCAATTGCATGAAAAATAAAACCAGTGCTTTATATAAAACATCAAAATCTACTTGCGATTCGAGTTGCAATTTTAGTCAAAAATCGTGCAGCCCTAGTTTCCACTGTAGAATTGTTAGCTTCCCACAACTTTAAACTGTTGGGTCTTTACACCAGGCACACATTGAATCTGAGGGAATCACACGAACCAAACAGGGAGTAAAAAAAAGCTACAAACTCGCGCAAACGGAGGGTATTTATGCACACGGGCGATAAGTTTGACCCTACGGCTGTGGTCATGTGGATTCTGGCTGATAAACGAAGGTGGACTTTGTGGTCATCTCTGCTCTGATGCTCATCTTGTTTGAAAAGAGCTGCCCAAACATGCGAGTGCACCGCTGTGGCACATCGTCATAAATCACTGCTTTGCTCTTTTTTAAGGCGAGACACTGAGGGTGTACAGGGAGGGAAATGACAGCGCGCTATCCTTTTCCAAACTCCTTTCTGTCGATTTTCTGACCTGCATAAATATTAGAGAAGAGAATGTACGGCAGCTTTTCCTTCATCCCTTTTCCTTCAGTAAAATAAAAGACACGACACAAACTGAGCGATGGATAGAGCCAGGTTCGACTCTACGGGTGTAATTTTAATGCGACATCCGAGATACAAAATCTTTTTTCGGAGGGAACAAGCGAGTACACAAAAGAATATGTAAACATTCAAATTTCACATTTGGCTTCTGGGCTGAATAAATCAGGTTGGAAATTAGATATCGGAAAAAACCTTCTGAAGAAAAAGATCCTTCCACATCTGCAAGACTGGGAAAGGTTGTGGGTCTTGAAGTTACATTTTCCGTCATGTCCTGACCAAATGAATATATAGAGACCCGTTGATTAAACAGATTAATGAAATGCCGGGTCATGTCACATTATTTTATGACGTTTAGTCACCAATGAGACGGAGATTTCCAGGAAGTAACAAGAACATCGCGCCATTATTCACAAATAATGACATATTTTGAATCCATGTGTGCTGCGGACTGCGACCGAGATGACGCTGTAATCCAAATATGGTCATTTCCTTTCTGGGAGACAGCAGCAGCGGCTAAAGACGGGAGAAATATACACAGGTTGCATGTGCGGACTTTACAAATCTTTACAGCACCTTTCTCAAAATGAGGTTTTCGTTCCACTCTTGCAACAACATTTCCACATAAGTACCTCCTACAGACTCCAAACTTTACAGGCTGGGACTTAACAATATTGTGAATTTTTCCCCCCACCCAGTCAGCAAAACAATGTGGACCCCTCACGGGTTTGCCCACCTGGGTTTGTCCGCAGTTTCCATGTGAGCTGGACCTTTACAAGTCAAACTATATGAGCTCTACATAAAAGCTCTTTAGGTCAGAAATAATGATTGACAGCAACATGACACTAAATACAATCTGCTCTTTGTTTTCAGTAAAAAAGGCTGAGGCCTCATTGCTCATCAGTCACAGAGCGACAGGTGAAGAAGGAAGTCATGGATATTCTGCTTTAGACAGTGTGCAGACGTCATCATACTTACATTTTCATTTTTAATTCTTGAATCCAGCCAAAGTCTGAAGTTGTGTCTAAAGCAGAATCTCCATGACTTCCTTCTTCACCTGAGCACAGGTGGGGGGGCATGGGGGATCCATGAGACCCATGTATGTTCATTACCATGCATTGTTCCGACCAAATAAGCCAATAAATATAAAATTAACAATAAAGCCCAGGTGGGCAAACCCTAGCCTGGCACGAGCCAGACTGATCCTCCATGTTAAGAGATACATGGGGAGACAGTCTGGAATAGTGCAATTTGAATCTCGCTGACTCCGGCAATCAGCGCGGGAGGCGAGATTTTTTACCAGTGCCCTTTCTTCTGTTTTAATGAGCAAACAATCATGGAAGAGGACGTGAAGGCAAAGCGTAGGACGCTTTGAGTTTGTTTGGTTCGCTCTCATTCAAACTGTGATCGTTAGCCCCGCCTCCGGTCTCCAGTTGGAATTTTTATTTTTTATTTTTTATTTAGCCTTTATTTAACCAGGTTAGTCCCATTGAGATCTTAGATCTCTTTTACAAGAGAGACCTGGCCAAGATGGGCAGCAACACTTGGTTTCCATACATTTAAAAACATACACAACATTAGTTAAAACATTCACACACCGATGATCTGGACTGGACTGACATCACAAGAGACTTGAAACTATTCAAAGAAATAAGGTCTGTGATATTGAAGTCCTTCTGCAGGAGGTTCCATGTAAATGGAGTCGAATAACTGAAAGCATCTTTCCCAGTTCAGTCGCACAACAGGCACAACATAGTGCAAGGTGTCATTAGAACGAAGGCAAGACTTATTTCTATAGCAAAACCCCAGTAACACTCTCAACTTTTTGGTTACATTTCGAATATGCAATTTAAAAGACAATTTATCATCAATTATAAAACCCAAAATACTTTAAACTCGATACCAATTCAATTTTCTGTCCAGATTTTCTGTCCTATTACCACATTTCCAGACTGTCTTTGTATGTATTTATGAATACATAACTAAAGTCAGTCTGGTTTTATGCCAGGCTAACAAAACCCATGCAGAGCCCACATTGTTTTGATGGTGGGACAGAAGGATTTTTCAATATCTAGTTCAGCCTGATTTATTGAGCTTTGAATTAGATTTTTTTTTTTTACAGATTTTTGTGAATAGATTATTGACAAGATAAAAAACCTTGAACTATTATCAACTAAATAAAAGCATACATTTCAGATTTTGATGCTGAAAATAGAAGTAATTTTGGCATAAAAACACATTTCCCCCCTTCATACTTTCAGCAAAATTTCAAATGTATAGCTCTCATTTTTATGTTTGTTCCCCATTCATCTGCAGCGTCTCGCCTAAAAGGGCCAACTAAACAAAAACGAACGGACCACCAATTTCCTCTGGTCTTAATCAGCGCCTCCTCTTCCTTCTGCCTTTGTCCTTTTCAAACACAGCAGCCTTTCCTCGTTCTTTTGGTCAAATTTGCTGCACACTCTCCTGAAGAACCCTGCTTTCTGTGTGCGCGCCCGGCCGCTTCTATCCACCAATAGGTGGCAGTAGCACTCTGTCTCCGCTCTCCCCACCGCACACGCCAGTTTCCCCTTTTCCTTTTTTTTTTTTTTTTTTTGTTCGTGTGTGCGAGCGGGCCCCTGAACACAGCTCTCCCTCTCCCTCTCTCTGTCGTCGGCCCCCATAGCTCGGGTCTCCATGGCAATAATCTCGCCGCCGCTGCTTTCCGTTGGTAAACAAGAGCGCCGGCAGCGGGGGAAGGTTTGAGGGGTAATGAAGGGGCGCTCACGGAAGCCTGGCACTGTACCGCGGCAGATCCCCTCCCCGCTATTCTCCAACGTAACACATAATGGCATCCAGCTATTTGGGTGGAAATGAGAAAATGTGGCCACACCATTAGCGAAAGGTCAGTGCTGTTGGTGAAGTTGGGCCTTCAGGAATGCCACTGTACTGTAATAAAAGCTCTTATATATTGTTACGGTCTTTGGTAAATGTTGTCTGGCTTGTTCAAGAGGACTTGTCCATGTCAGATCCTTAGCCCGCTGTAAAGGAGAGACACAGCAGGTGAAAACAGAGCAGATGTGTCCCTTATTAACATAGTTTTAATGTCAGAGTTGATAAAAAAAGACACAGTTCGACATGTACAATGCTTATTTGATGAGGTTTTGTCGCTTTTAGCCTGAGATATCCAGGATGTAACACTGTGTCATAAGCGCCATTTTCCCCACGCTCATTCTTTCTCAAATATTGACATGTTTAGGGTCCACGTGTTCTGCGTAAATATGGTCATTTCCTTTCTGGGAGACACCCGCGGCTAAAGACGGGAAAAATATACAAGCTCACATCTTTTTTTTCGTAGCTCCTACAAACTTCAAACTTTTCGGACTTGGACAAATATTTTGAACGCTTTTTCACAGGGATTTAAAGAAAAAAGATCTAATTCCCAGCCTGATTTATTGAGCTTTTTTTTAACAGATTTTCCTACCTATAAATAAAATAGCTTAAAGCAGTACTAAGAAACGTTTACCGTAATAAATTATTTCCGTAGTAATACAAGTGTTTATGGGATGATTGGAGGGTCTTTCATCTCCCCCTGGTGTCTCTGGCCAGAAAACCATGTTTGCAACTTGACTGCCACCGGGCCGGAGTCACCAATACACACTAATGGAATCACGAAGAAGGAGCTAACATGCTAACGGGCAAAGCTAACTGCGGGCTAGCGTCACTTTAAACAGTAATTACCGTCAAGTTTGAATGAAAAAAAATATTTCCATTGTATTATTGGATGTACAATATCCCTCTGTCCCTTCGCCTTTTCTGTCAGCGTAATATTTACTCTCCAAGAGAATTATTAAGTTAAAACAATCGTAACTTGCTACGACACCTGCAGTTGCGTGTATGGCCTCTAGGGGCAAGAGTTACTTAGTACTGCTTTAATCAAAAAGTAAAGGAGATGCACTATCCCCGCTGAATTTTTTTGGGTATTTAATATATTAACAAAATAAAACCACACATTTAAACCTGGCTCTATCCATGATTCATCGCTGAAAATAAAGAACATTTTTCAGCACAAAATGATTTTTAAACGAAAACAGCCAAAGTTTCAAATTGATCAAACTCTACAGCAGTCACACTGAAAATGTGAGTGGGCAGTAAGAACAAGGCCGTAGCCAAGGTTTTAGAAGTAGTGATGTTCAAATATGTGCCCAGTCACAGGAATCAGGGACACAAGTCAGTTCTGGGCCATTCTGAGCTTTTCACAGTTTGTTAAAGTGTCGTCTCCAAAGTTTCCAACAATAACACATGGAAATCTGATCATATTTGGAGAAGTGAGAGCAATTTGAAGTTAAGGACCCAGAATCTTTCTTAGCAGAGAAATAGGCCTCTAAACCTTTGGGCAGTTCTCACCTCTCTCTGCTGCCCGGAGTGACAATAAGGCTTATTTACATCGGCATTTTTTCGTCATTTGTGACGTTCGTAACATGACGTAACGCGTCTTAATGGGATTCTTAACAAAACGCATCAGTTCGTGATATTCGTGATGTTCGTGGAGTGTCACGAATGTCACGATTCACCCTCTGTTTGTGGAGTTCGCAGCGGAGCAGTGGGGAAACACAAACGCGTTGCATAATCATGAAGTCACACACACACAATGACACGCCCCCACGGTGTGCGCTTTTTCTCCGACTTTTTCACCCTGAAATTTCACGCTTTTAAATATATCAATACTGTTATCGAAAACATGGTGAGAGGCAAAAATCACCACTTTCTCGATTTGCAGGAAACGAGCGATCGCGATGTCGTCACATCCGTTGGCCGTGGTAGGCATTTTACATTTTCATATTTTATTAACATTTTATAATTTTATAACATTTTATTAAAATCCTATAATCAGCAAAAACAATGTCCATAAACAGGGCATTGCTTCTCTTGCGCTGTAACAGATCTATCATTTTATAAAACCGAGATAGAGGCCTGTATGCATCAGCTGCCTACCAAACATCCGGTGAAAATTGCAGAAGTAAACAATAACAGCGATCGCTCGTATATGTGACACAAATATGTGACGCATCATGAGAATGGGGGACAGAACTTGGGGTATTTTGAGCGGGACAGAGCTTGTGAAAGTGTCGTCTCCAAAGTTTCCAACAATGTGTAACACATGGAAATCTGATCATATTTGGAGAAGATGTGGCAAGTTGAATTTAGGAACTGGAAATATGTCAAAGAGAGGAATGACCCTCTAAACTTTTGGGCTGTTCTCACCTCTCTTGGAGTGACAATAGGGCTCATTTACATCTCATGTTTACTCATTATGTAAATACACACAGACAAAGTCACGCCCCGACTGCACGCTCTCAAATCTCCCTAAACAAGCCGGTTTGAACCTAAAAGAAACCTTGAAACCTTCTTCCTTTTTCAACTGTACAAATGGTTAGCCCAGGGGCCTATAGGTAGGTTAAGTCGGCCCTGGCTATGGGGGTCCTCATAGGGAATAATGCAGGCTGCATGTAGTGGAAGCAATTTGAGCACAGAAACAGATGGAGTAAATGGACTAAAGACAAGGAGTAATCACGTGAGCGCTGACGTGTGTGAGCTGGTGCTAGCGAGACGTGAGAATGTGCCGTTTCTCAATGACAAAGCCGCTCAAACGTCAATGAGAGCATTTAACCACTTGAAGCAGATCTTTTATGAAAATAACTTACCTGAATTGGCTTCTATTCACCGTCTGTGCAGACTAATGGCACGCACAAGGGTTGAAGATGTAAAAAGCCTTCAAACGTTTTCAGTGCATAAGTGAGCTTAAACAAGCCTCGCCTCATGACATCAGCAGGTGAAGTGTGTTTGGAGACGGAAGACGCACAATTACTCCAGCGTACGTTCTTAAATCAGCATTAGAACACGGTGAAGAAAAGGTGTGAAGCTTTTAGGAAATCTGGAAAGGGCAGCTTTAAAATATATATTAAACTACTCTGTTAAAATGTAATCTAGTAGTAAAGTAACTGAACGTAGTGAGGGAGTGAGTGGTCGGAGGGGCCGATGACGCAGACCGTTTGCCTTGTTTCCAATAGTACTTGCCTACTATTGAAAACTACTACACTGCGTTCCAAATTATTATGCAAATTGGATTTTTGTGTCAAAAAGGTTAAAAAAAAAGCAATAATAATGAAACTCATGGATGGTATCGTGTCTTGGGGCTCTATGAATCACTGACATAAATCTCAGAGACCTGGGATTATTAGTTGTCAGGTTAAGCCCAGTTAAGGGAAAAACTACTGAAAAAGGGTGTTCCACTTTATTATGCAGATCATCATTTTCAAGCAATATGGTAAAGAAAAAGGGACTTTCTGCTGATGAAAAGTGTGAAATAGTTGAATGCCTTGGTCTAGGTATGAAAACCTTCGATATTTCATGAAAGATGAAGCTTAATCATCATACAGATAAGAGATCTGTGGATGATTCAGAGCACACTCCGTTTTGTGCCGATAAGGGCACAATATGGACGGTTTCTGCCAAAAAAACACATCAGATTATGAGAACAGATGCTACAAAGCAGCATACAGTTATTTGAAGCTGCTGGTGCCTGTGGAGTCCCCCAAACAGCAAGGTGTAGGACCCTCCAGAGGCTGCAGTTGTGCATAAACCTTCTTTCCGGGCCTCCCCTAAATGGTTAATTGAAGCTGATGAACAGAAACGGCTGCAACGGGCTCAGGAATACATGAGGACTCATTTTCAAACAGTCTTGTTCACTGATGAGGCCGTGTAACCCTGGATGGTCAACTCAATGGAGTAGTGAATGGTTGGTGAATGACCACAATGTCCCAACAAGGCTGTGACGTCAGTAAAGAGGTGGCGGAGTCATGTTTTGGGCCAGAATCATGGTGAGAGAGCTGGTCGGCCCCATTAGGCCCTTTTAGGATCCCTGAAGGTGTGAAAATGACCTTTGAAAAATATGTGGAGTTTCTGACTGACCACTGTCTTCTATGCTACAAAAAGAAGAGCCGTGCTTTCCCTAACGAAATCC
This sequence comes from Gobius niger, assembly GCF_951799975.1. NCBI lineage: Eukaryota > Metazoa > Chordata > Actinopteri > Gobiiformes > Gobiidae > Gobius > Gobius niger. Next base: position 35,039,809 of record NC_136856.1, read on the forward strand.
TCTTCATCATGACAACGCACCATGTCCTGCTGCAAAGAATACCTCTGCATCACTGGCTGCTATGGGCATAAAAGGAGAGAAACTCATGATGTGGACCCCCTCCTCGCCTGACTTCGACCCTGTTGAGAACCTTTGGAGCCTCAACAAAAAAAACGTCTATGAGGGTGGGAGGCAGTTTTCATCCAAACAGCAGCTCTGAGAGGCTATTCTAACATCCTGCAAAGAAATCCAAGCAGAAACTGTCCAAAAACTTACAATTTTAATGGATTTAAGAATTTTGAAGCTGCTATCACACAAGGGCTCCTATGTTAAAATATAACTTGACCTGTTAATATTTTTTTGATTGAAATAGCTTTGGATTTCAGTAAATATGACCTCCCAATGCTACAAATACAACAAATGACCATTTTCAGTTAATTACGAGCTTTAAAATGTATTAAAACGATGAGTTGCATAATAACTTGGAACAGTGGATTATGAGGTTTTTACTATATTTATTTTTGAAAAAAATACTGTTATCACTAGGAAATTTTTTCCACCACATTTAAATGATCCTCTACCAGTTAAAGACTTAAAAATTATGCTGACTCTCATTTGAGTTGACAATTTAGAAAATCTTAGAAAAATGTCATTTGCATAATAATTTGGAACGCAGTGTATAGTTGCCATTAGTAGTATGGAGTGAATGAATAATGGAATGTAAAGCATCTTGAGTGTCCAGAAAAGCGCTATAGAAAACCGATGCATTATTATTCAATATCATTTTTATTACAAATAATAATTGTAAACTGTATATGATGTATCTGGGTTATGTGTGTCCCAGTTCCTCTGAGTCATGGTGCAGCAGGTGATGTGGACCTTTTTTTTTTTTTTGAAAGACACTAGGTAAAAAACAAACAAAGCTGTTCAAATACCTTACGCGTTTCGACGGACAAGGAACTACTTCCGAACTACTTCCGTCTTCGTCAGACGGAATTTTTACTTTTATGTATTTTAGATTTGGGTAATTAACTTAATTTAACCCCTTGGAATACCTGAGCCCATGTAGGACCCGCTGTTCTGTTCCGGGCATTTGGATGCAAGGTGACACAAGGGGGCGCCCTTCCAACCTCAATGTAAATGTGAATTGACTTTCTTCAGAGTTAGACTTAAGGTCAGACACCATGAGTGACAGTAACATGACGCTAATCTATTGTGGCCTTTACTTTATGTAAAAAGGCTGAGGCCTCATTGCTCTTCAGTCACAGACCGACAGGTGAAGAAGGAAGTCATGGAGAATGAACCTCATGATCCTTCTGTAACATGAGACAAACATGACTTTACAGCAGATAGAATTTACAAGATTTGTATTTCTTCTTTAATATTAAAAACGATGGGTTTTTACACTTGCACTCTTTCATTCTTAAATGCAGCAGAAGTACGAAAGATCGGTCTAATGCAGATTCACCATGACTTCCTTCTTCACCTGTCAGTCTGTGACTGACTAAAGTGCCATGTTGCCTGAGACTTTTTGTTCTAAAGATCACACTTGTAGCGTCATGTTTTAGCGTCATGTTACTGCCACTCACAGTGTCTGATCTAAAGTGTAACTCTGAAGCCAATCAAATCACAGAGACTCAGAGTGGGTTGGGCTAAAATGCGCCAAGATCCAAGATCTGAGACAAAAACAAATATTTCAGTGCTTTAACAGGTTACATAAACACTTCTGGTATTTAATTATTTCATCCAGCAGACATCGGAAGTTCTGTCTAAAGTGGAAGCTCCATGACTTCCTTCTTCACCTGTTGGTCTGTGACTGAAGTGCAATGAGGCCTCAGCCTTTTTACTGAAAATAGAGCACACAATGTATTCTGTCCTGTTAACCTGGTTTCTCACCTGAAAATGTGTTTAATTGCCCAGCCCTGCCCAGACTAACAGAGCAATCCAACTTTGGGTTCAGTCCATCAAATATTTTGCCAGTAGTGCTGTGAGGCATTCAAGTGCTCATTCGCAAACCAAAGTTGAATAATTTGGGAGGAAAACAGAACGTTATATGTGAAGGAAAAACTGAACAGCACATCAACATCAAAACCCTCTCCTCACTGTGAAGCATGGACACGGAAAAACTTTTTCAATAATTAGAGAAAGTTTCGATTTTTCTCAAAATTGTTTTCCCCCTTAACTGTTTTCAAACATGACCATATATGGGCGATTCCAGATATGCCGTCTATATCTATGCTGTCTGAATCTATGGAAGACAAATTTGTTTGTTTGCTATCTGTTGTTCTGTGTTCTTTCCACTTTACTTTGATTAATATATATTTTTTATTGGTAGCAAAATAGGAAATACTGATAATTAAAAGAAAGTGCTGGGGCTGAAACACTGACTATAGATGACTGTATGCGTGTACTGTCAGAGTCACTGGACAAAAAGCCCTAAAATCCGGGAAAATATAATAAGATCCTAGTTCATGGATCTGTCAGATATCCGGAAAGTATCCTGGAAAATCCGGGAGGATCTGATCCGTCACAGATCCTGACATATGCATATAATTATCTTTCCGGATCTGAGAATTTAAAATGTCAGTATTTTTTTATTTGGCAATATTTCATTAAATAATCTTTACGTATGTACGGGCAGTATTTTGGAGATACTTAGACAACATAAAGCCTCACTTTATGAGCTTGTTAATGTTACTGTACAGATCCAGTGGTGCATCTCTCCGGATCTGTGAGATATGACTATCCGCGACAAATCCGGAAAAATATCCATACTGGATTCTCGCAGGTTCAATTTTGGATATGAGAGTGACATGGCCTAAAACTTTAATCAGGAGGTGGATTAGAGTGAACCTGGCCCCCCATCATACTGAAATTTAAATGAAAAATATGTCAATCGTTTGTGCTGTAAAAATCTTCGTTTGTGCTGTTATCGTTTTTGAGATATTGATGATTTTTGCATGCAGTGTGTGTTGCCGTGCGCCTCTGACACGTGCGCGCGCCTCAGAGGACGAGGGTGAACGCCTTAAGACTCTAAAGTTTGTAATAGTTTAAAAACCAAACCTGTACAAATGGAAATCTTTACAGCACAAAACAGCACAGATGTAGAGGAAACAGTGACACCATTTTTTCCTGTTTTGGAATTTTAAAACAAGCAGGGTGACCTCAGATCTGACCAATAAAACAATCATTAATATCTCAAAAACCCTAACAGCACAAACAAAGATTTTTACAGCACAAAACAGCACAAACGTAGCACAAACGATTGACATATTTTTCATTTAAATTTGAGTATGATGGGAGGCCAGGTTCACTCTAATGGGTGGTGGGGTGGAGGAGGGGGCACATGCACGCGCACTGTCTACTGTGCCATTGAGACCTTGATGCGCGTCACAAGTTTCTTCTACTAAAAGAAGCGAATATTTATCCTTGCATTGGTGATGGCGTCTAGGTTGAAAATACACTCAAAACTACGATTATGCTTCAACATACCGGAAAATAACTACATTCAACCGAAAAATAAGAACCAATCAGGGAGCTAGATTATTTTGAAATAGTTGTGGCGCGAAAGCCGATTGGCTCGTGCACCTGTTGTGGGCGGGAGTAACAGAGACGGGCGCTCGCGCTGTACAGTCTGTGTTGAGGCCAGAGCGGGGAGCGGTGCTAGCTCCGGAGACACGGAGAGAGAAAATGTTCTTCCTAATGTACGTTCTCTTCGGACTTGGACCCAGCAGAGTGAAATGGACACAACATCGACTAAGCCTCGGGTGGGAGAAGTCGAAGCAAACCAAAAAACAAAACTGGATCCTTGGGACTAGAACTCCGCGCCGAGAACCGTTAGATAGCTAGCAAGCTAAGTTAGCATACTTGTGCTAATGGCTAGCTTTATCTAACGACCGATGTCTGGCATTTACGTAAGTATTTTACTTCACTGAGGATATTGGCACTGTGTCGCTAGCAATCCGACAAAACACTCACATTATTTTCTACTGTCCCTAGGTTACAAAACACAAGTCTAATAAATGAGCTAAAGATAAGCCAACCGTTTTTTTTTGTTATAGTTAAAATTAGTTTGCCACTAAATTGTGCTGCATAGCCTTCTATTTTAATAAATTGGACTGAGTCATGTCATTTACAAAACAACATGATAATATTAATAATGCATTTGGTGCTAGACATTAATGCCTTGCACCAAAAAGTTTAATATTTACACTGCTTGGCGCTGTTTTAATTTAAAGCCTAAAAGACTAAACTTTAAGTGTGTGTCTCTGAGACAGACTGTGTGTGTCAAGCCAGCACAAACCTGGTAAAAATAAGTATTACTCATTATTTTCTTACCTTATTTGCTAAGTGCCAAAAATATTGCACTTTCATGCTGCATTCAATCTCGTTTGCATCTTGTAATCATTTACTATGTTTTTACTATTAATAATGTCCATATTTGCTTTGCCACAAAAGTTTTGGGAGGATCTGAATGCTGATGAGGACCAGGGTGGATGTCAATTTGAGGCAAGTAAAAAAAATGAAAAAGAAAACTAAAGGGTTGTTATATACTGTATCAGCCTGTTTTGTTTTATGTGTTTAGATCCATTCGGACAGGTGCGCACTGTCATTGTGTCGTTGGGCAAAACACTTCCTCCACCTTGCCTCCAGTGTCTGCATACACAGGTGTGTGAATGTGAATGGGTGAGTGATTCCTTGATATAAAGCGCTTTTAGTGCTTCAAAAGTAGGTAGAAAGGCGCTGTGTAAATGTGACCATTTAGGACAGTAAGTTCAATCATATTTTTGTCATACTGTTTTAAATCAGCCTTTCTGGCCTTTAAGGCCGAGCATTGGGAGGGAAAAAGTATTAATGTCCCAACAGATGTTTGTATCATCTGCCTTTAGTTTTTTATCTTGTTTGTTGTGATTTTAGAATGTAATGATTATTCTTATTTACAGGCCATGCCACTTTGACAATGCCTGTTCGAGCCAGGTGTCAGAGGCTGAGCAGCTTGGGCGGGATTGTACCACGATGGAAGACCATGCGGAAATATCGGGTAGCTTGAGTAAGTTGACGGTGGTGGTGAGAGGGTACGATGGTAATAATTGGAAGCTTGTGTCCCTTACGTAGGGCTTTGGGTGTGTTCTGTGTAAAGTGCTGTACAAAAATGATTTCCTTTCCCCTATGCGAAATACTATTTAGCTGTCTAATGAGCCACAACTTCACCATATTTGTCTTTTAACAGGGTACTGGCAGACAGGAAGTGGTGTGCAGGGAAGAAGAGATGACACCACTGCAGTTGAGGGAGAAGACAGAGGTGATTTTCAACACTTTTTACAAAGTAATGTATTTACCATATATAGTACATATACATCTTTTTCTTATGAAAGATTAGCAGTGTATTGAACACATGTGGCAGGCTGCAAGCACTGGAAATGTGTTGGATGAGAATACTGAAAGTTAATGTTCAATTAAAAGAAATGTCAGAAAAAATGTTCTAATTTAAACTAAAGACTTCACGTAGTTCTGATCTTGGTGCCATTTCACACCCTCCATTATGAACACACATTATCCTCCAGTGAAGTTGTGTTACATCCATCCATTTTGAAATATTTATTGTAATAATCTTAGATAGGAAAATAACGAGTGGAAAACCAGCGGCTGATGTGTCGCTTGTGTGCACAGAGCCTCTTGGATGCTCAGTGATTGGCTTCTTCTCAACAGTGGCTCACACACCCCGAGAGGCCACATTGAGTAACCTGGAGAAGAGGAAGACCACAATCTGAGGCCCACAAATAAGGTAAGTATAGGAAAGCCTCTCCTACACTGTGGTTTTACATGCTAGGTTGGCCAAATGAAACTCAGTTTTGTCACCTGCAGTGCTGCACATGAACAGTGAGGAGCTGCAGACGAGGACACTGGAGACACAGAGGGAGGACCGAGCTGGAGAAATGGACAGCGCAGCGCCAACGTGACTTTCTCTTTGAACCACAGCCTGGTGAAGGAACATTTGTGTGAGTTGTGAACTGTTTGCTAGGAGATTAGATTTGATTCTTTACCTTTTGTTAAAGCCTTGGTTCTGCATAACTACTCATTCAGACATGGGGGCGAAAACATTGAATCAGATTTCCAAGATAAACACTTAGATTTGTCTCCATTAATACTAGGTTTGACCTACAGTCTGTATTCATCTAACTGCTTATTTTATCATTCGCTTCCTTCAAGATACTTTTTTGTTTTTTTTAAGCACTCCTTAGTGACATTGCCTTGCTTTTTTTTCAGGAACATGCAACCCTTATGAGCGCAATAGACCATAATTTAAGGCCATCTTCATGCCAAGACAAACAGGTAAGCTAAACGCATTTCAAATTAAGTAAGCAAACAAAAGCTATCCTTACATGCATGTAGGGCTTTGTGCAAAAAGTATTTGATGCTGATTTACTGTATATAAACACAACATATTTATGTTTTTTTTTTTTTCTTAAAGCACCTGAATCCTGTGAAAGTGGAGGCCACTGGCTGATGGGGCTCCTCTGCCTGCTGTTTTTCTGAAGAGGACACCAGTGAAACCCAAAGAGACACCCAGCCTCACAACTGTGTAATGTCATGAAACAGTCGGACAGGGCGGACGGTCCAGCCTGTGTGGTCATGATGTTGCGACTTCCCCCACAGAACACAGTAACCTTGGAAGCTCTTTTTATTTTTCCTTGGCGAATGAAAAAATATTTGTCCCACGCGTCGCATAGGGCTGCACAGTTAATTGTTTTAAAGCAAATTGGAAATGACTGCAATTCTTAGGTAATTCCAAACTAAATCTGTCCTCATGTTCTAGAATGCATGTGAAGTTTTCACTTTTATGTGTAAAATGTGACGTCAAAGTGAGTCTCATCTGAATCTTGAATCTTAAAGATTGATAATTACAACACAAGTCTAAAAGAACGTTATTGATATTAATATACAATTGTGCCGCCCTAATCGAGAAGTATTACTTTTGTACTGTTTCAATTCTTGGTTCAGTCCAGGTCTAGTCCTGGTACAGTTTAAGATTAAGGCGCTTTATTTGTCATTATACATCAACTATACAAAGAAAAGTGTCCTTGGCATTTGACCCATCCTTTGACGCTGCTGGGACAACCCGCCAGGAGCAGTGAGTGACGGCAGGACCGCCCCCAGGGACCAATCTGCAGATGTGGATCCAAGTCTGGCTGGAGGATTTCGCCTATTGTACATGTTTTTACCATCTGTCATTAGTCCAAGATTAAATCTAGTTTAGTTGTGGCACTTCCACACTGCTTCAAGTCATATCCCTTCTCTCCAAACAGGACAGTTTGAAAGGTTATTGGAAATGTTTTTATGGTTCATATGTGAAAAGTTTCATTGATTATCTGATTTCAGTTTGGAGAGAGAATGTGCTTTGCAGGCAAGTGTATTATGTAAAAGCAAGCTTTTTTTTCCCCGATTTGTTTTGAATGTTTGACATTTCCAAAATGTGACATGGTTAATAAATTAGAGATTCCAGAAATATGGTATCTTCACTTAAATATACTGTAAGATGCACAGGCATTTTGTCATATCTGTGAAATATGCAGTAAGTTCCAACTATATCAAACGAGATCTTAAGTGAGATCACAGATGGGACCTGTTAAGGATTTGGGTTCAGGATATTTTGGTGTACCAGAGGGATAAAAATCCGGAGATCTCCAAAAGATACAAATAATATGCAAGGGGATCCGAAATGGATCTGTCGGAGATTCGGTTTCCGTATATTTTCCGGATACAAGAGGGATAATATCCGTCGATCTTTAGAAGATACAGAAAATATGCGGGGAGATCCGTGATGAATCTTTTGAGAATACGGGATCCGGATATCCGTATATTTCAGGGATAAATATCCGGAGTTCGGATATTCCCGGATACAAAAGTGGTCCCGATCCGGGAAGATCCGAAATTTGCATACCTCGAAGATACGGCTTGCATATCTCCGGATATTCTCCGGATCTTTGACATATACTGGCTTCCGGATATCTCCGTATATTTCAGGGATAAATATCCGGAGTTCGGATATTCCCGGATACAAAAGTGGTCCCGATCCGGGAAGATCCGAATTTGCATACGTCGAAGATACGGTTTGCATATCTCCGGATATTCTCCGGATCTTTGACAAATACGGACATATACTGGGTTAAATCTTCCCGGATTTTAGGTCTTTTTGTCCAGTGAGTGTTCTTCAGCAGATGGCTCACAGTGGAGGTCAGAGAGGTTCTCGCGTATTTCTTTTCACGCGACATTTCTGGAACAACTTTCCAAAGGCGCGGACAAGAAAAAATAACTGCGGCACATGCGGCGCACGGAGACTGTTTTGAGGAGTGGGTGGAAGTGCGACCCCCTCGCCGTTCCACAAACGCACGAAAACTGACACTTTTCTGTAAATAATGCAACAGTTCAATTCAACACAATTCTTGTCAAAACCGCGATAAATAAATGAGCACCACACAGATGAAAAGTAATGGATGCGAAAAACTCCCCCGAGTGAAGAGCGACTGAAGAAGATTCCTCTGAGCGGGTAAGCGCGATGATATCATAACAATAACTGTTGGACTCATCGTAAATTCACCTTGTGCATAGCTAAGTAAGCATCTCAATAACACCACAGCACATTGTTGGACGGCAGCAGTAAACTTTCATTTTTTAAGGGGAGACGCTGCAGGGGAATGAGGAAAAAAATACATTTAAAGGTCTCAATTTGAATTTGACCAAACATGTCAATATCTGTGAATGTTTACGAGTGGGAAACCGGCATTAGCGGTGCGATGTTGTGGTTGCTTCCTGAAAATCTGTGGCTCATCAGTGACAAAACGCCATAAAATAATATTGTAAACGTCCAAATTGCAGTTCACCTTTAACCATGAAGTGCAAGTTACCATAGTTTATGCTAACATGGACAAAACTGAACTGGGAACAGTAGACTGCAGCTACACTTGGGGGTGTGGCCTAGCCGAGGATTCACCATATTCCGGGAGTTCGCGTGGCCACCGCCATGAATTGTGCCCGCCCCTTTTCTCCTATCAGTTAACATTGGACTTGAGGAGTCCAGATAAAATCATTTACGACACGAAAACAACGCCGATTTTTGGCCGTGCAGAGAAATGGCGCAGAGCTGACTTGTTGGTGCAAATGAACATTGGACATTTTAAACAAATCAATCTACTGAACATCAGATTTCAGCAGCGGACATTTCCCTCGTTCTCCGTTTAAATGAATTCGAGCTCTACCGGAAATGTCAAGACAACGGATGTGCTGAGACAAAGCAAAAAGAGGCAAAAGTGGCCGGGGCGGAATAAGGTGGGTAATAAGTAAGGATTAAACAACTCGGAGTCGTGCATTAGACGGTTATAATGCACAACGCGGAGTCAAGAAAACCACGACGCACAGCGAAGTGCATTATAACCGTCTAATGCACGGCTCCGAGTTGTTTAATCCGCTTATACCATGGTCCCACAAACGTAACATTATATTTAAAAAAATATTTCATTTACTTAAAGGGACTACGCAGAGTTTAAAAATGTTAAAATGATGTATTTTCCTCCCCCTACATGTTCCACCCGTGTCCTAATGTGTAGAATGAGCTCAGACCTGTTCACTCAAAAAAGGTGTTAATTCGGGTCCGAAGTGCCGTCATGCACAAGCTTAATATAGAAGCTGCAGTTGCGCATAAGGCCTGAGATGGCAGTAGTGAGTATAAAATCACAAACTTGCATCTAGCCCCTTTAACTCACTTTATACCAAACTACTGGGACTATTTTATGTGGGCTTAGCCAGTCTGAAGGCTCATCTTAGCGAGCCATTCTCTCACTGCTGTGAGAATCACAACACAACAGGACTAACCAGCACTTTTCCGTGGAAGAAAACACCGATATGCGGCACTCGTGGGCAGGAGTTATTTCACTTTTACGCTGTTTAACCTGAAGCTAGCTAGCTAGCTCAACGAGCTCAACTGTTTATGGAAACAGCTGCGGTGGAGTCGCTCACACCTGGGCCCCACGAACTGAAACTTTTATGTTTGACTTTACTAATCCAGCCAATCAATCAATGGTTTTGGTGTTCTTTATTATCATTTCATGTACGCCTGAAAATAATGAATAGTGCCTAAACCGTTTTCAATAGAAATGGAAAGCTCATATGTTATTAACAGTAGCTGACCTAGCTGCTCACTCTCCTCTACTTCACATTTATCAAACGTTTTGTTTTGGCCAAAAACATTGAAATTAACACAAAATCCATCTCATACGTTCCTGTCAGTCACTAATTACATGTTTATCTGATTCAGCTGTGTCATGCGTTGCTATGGCGATGCCCACAGCGGAGTGATATCCCAGTGATTTAACTACCGGACTGCGTGTGCGGTTATACCAAAATAATGCACACTTGTTAGCACCAACCAGCCAATCAGAATCCAGTATTCACCCAGGTAGAAACATATTTAGTGCACACTAATAGACAGATTTCAATGCTGACAAATATGAGACACGTGACTGATGTGTGCACGGATACTCAGTGCAGAAACCAGTATCACGCATCAGTCATTTATATTAGATATCAGTTGTTCACATGGGTTATGCTCGAATAATGGCAATGAATGAACTGCTGTCAAGGCTCTAAAACATTTAGCCCTACAATAATGCAGGCCAATGTTAGCTATGTAAATGTGCTTCATACTGGAACTAGTTAGTCTACATAATAAATGTAAAGGCCAACGCGTCCACACACACTACAACGCGGTGCGTCACGGCACGTCAAAGGCTTTTCCCAAACTGTGCAGTGCGTTGTGTGATTTATCCATTTATCATGAACATAATTAGACACGTAGGTCATTGATGCAAGAGCGAGGGAAAGTGTGGCTCATGTTTTGTGTGTTAATACTGTGTTGGCGACAGAGTTTCCCTACTCAGACAGAAGCAGGATCCTGATGATACTTTCTCTTGATCAGCTCCTCTCGTCCTCCAGTTTACTGTCAGGTGTCAGACCCGACGGAGTGACCGGGATCCAGCAGATCCCATCGTGTGCAGGTGCTTTCCTGATCTCAACTTCGGACCATTTGTCTCTCGTTTGACGTACACAACCTCGTCTACTCTTCTGAAAAGGGTGCACACCTGCCTGTATGTTATAAAGTTAAAGTCCTGGATTGTTGCTACTTCTATTTGTGCAATTAACAAGGCGACACAATGGCATCGTGTTGTTTTTATACGAAAAAAACAAGAGTATGGTGATCGCGCGGCAGTGCTACTACAATATAGTTTTCCAGTTGTTTTGCATTGTATGTATGCATATGTCACATGGAATGGATCTATACAATCAGGTCCTTCTGAATGTTTTGTCACATCCTTAAAGGAATAGGCCACCGTTTTTACATACTGAGATATGTTCTTACCTTAGCTTTGACAAGTTCTTTAGGACCTGTCTGGTCTTCACCCGTGCCTTCAGTCACGTAAACACAGCGCAGACGGCGTTAACAGGTCAAGATAGAAGCTAACAAGCTCTTCCACGTTTTCCCTATTTAAATATGGTTACGTGAAGTGTTCCACTACAAAGTATAATTACACAAAACTAAACAATGTGGATTTTTTAAGTGGATAAAAGGGGGAACTATACTGTAAGGCATAGTAATACCAGAAGTAATTTGGCATCCGCACAGTAAAGTGAAGATTACTGCGCAGTAAAGTGAAGATTACTGGGCGGATTTCGAACTACTCCTGGTATTATTACCCCTTACAATATAGTCCCCCCTTTTATCCACTTAGAAAATCCACATTGTTTAATTTTGTGTAATTATACTTTGTAGTGTAACACTTCACGTAACCATATTTAAATAGAGAAAACGTGGACGAGCTTGGTAGCTTCTATCTTGACCTGTTTTGGAGCTATAGAGGAGAGAGGGAGAGGCTAAATGCTAACGCCGTCTGCGCTGTGTTTACGTGATTGAAGGCACGGGTGAAGACCAGACAGGTCCTAAAGAACTCGTCAAAGCTAAGGTAAGAACATATCTCAGTATGTAAAAACAGTGGCCTATTCCTTTAAATTAATCAACAAACCGATTGCTGGTCAAAGAGTAATATTTCCATCGTTTTCCCTCTCATCAGTACCTACACTCTAGAATGGAAATTTCATTTTCAGCACCTAGCAGCAAATGGGAACAGGAATTCACCTTGTGTGCAACATGTTTTTGAGTAAATACAAGAATGAGGTGGATGGAGATGGTGGTGGCCGGGGCATCGGCAATGGTGATGAAGAAACGCCATTTCGTCCTCTGTTGCTTTCCAGGTAACGATCAACTTTCAGGCCTTAGGACCGAAGTAAGGTCGGTTTCCAAAGTCATTTGGAGTTCCCACTCCCAAAACTTGCAGCGTTTCCTCCAAAATATCGAGGACTGCATCGGAAAGGTCAGGTAGCACCACGCTCATGGCAGCCAGTATCCTTTATGGGGTTTATCCATGTCATATTTTACAATATTCTAAACGTTTTTTTTTAGCTTATTTTTTATCTAAATTCTGTGTTATGTTTTAATGTTGCACGATTGTAGCTGGAAAGTTTCCTAGTTTGTGAACAAACCATAGCAATGAAAACTTTTCTGATTCTGATTCTGATCAAAGATGTCGGACAGTACATCTGGTGGCTTCTTGGGGTCCTCTTCAGAAACACACTCAGTTCTCAATTTTTAAAATTACAATGGCCGCCTCCGCCTCCTCTTTTCCTCACTTCAACTCCTCCACGGACAGCGCTCATAGCACAAGCCACGGGGCCCTACGTCTTCATCTCTCACCGAAAAAGTCTCGCTTCAAAATCTGCTGCCGGCTATGCTCTCGCGTTTGGCTGCACACCTCTGAGCTGACCTCTGTCTGGACTGAACAAAATATCTATTTCATAATGTATCCTGGTTGCTACTTCTATAGCGTGTTTTCATGAAAGCCATTCACCTTATTCCGGAGGTTTGCATGGGCGCCTATCTGTTAACATAGGACTGGTAAAGTGCTGAGACAAGGCAAAAAGAGGCAAAAGTGGGCGGGGCAGAATAAGGTGAATAAATCTAGATCTGGAAGTGTTGCCATGTTAGAGATATAAATTATGGACAAAAACTCAAAGTTTTGCGATCAACCCTCGACGTTAGACTCACACGCTTGACCAGTTATACAGAGACAGACTGGACGGTAAAAAAAGAATGTTACGTGAACAAAGTAAACTTAAAAGGTGATGAAGATCCATATGAAATGGATCCTGGTTTGTTCCGTGGTGATCTCGCAATCTTGATACTCCAGTTCCATTTCCACGCTCTCTGCAGGAGTGGGTGGCTGAAACAAAATCTTATTGCTGCATTCTAACTTCAAAACATGCGCTGACTGTCGCCTCTGCTTTGGGAACTGTCAGCGAGGTTTAACAACATGCTTTTGACAGGGTACAGAACTGAATGGCACACTGAAAATGTAAAGCCAAAACTGCGTAACTTACAAAACACCCTTTACAAATAGCAGAGTATTTCTATAGACACTATTTGTTAAATAATGGCAACAATTGATTGAAAGTTAATCAACTTAACCTCGTAACCCCCACCTGAACCGGGCACATTTACTCCTGTTTGGCTTTACTCAAATCTAAAAGATCCTTGAAAAAAGTGTCAAAATAGTGACAAAAATGACACAAAAACCAGGATGAAAACACAACAAAAAAGTGACAAAGAGAAATATCAAAAAAGTGACAACATGCCAATAATGCAAGGGAAAAGATTTGAGTTAAAGGGATATTTCAGGATTTTTGACATAGGGCCTCATTTCCTAGTTATCCAGAGTGTTGCTGATTTCTGGAGATATTTTTTTTGTAATTCATGCAGTTTTGTATTTGAAGAGTTTCTTGGTGCTAGGCTAGCGCATTTCTATGGTATCAGCTAGCCTGCATTAAAAACAGTGTGACCCGCTCCACAGAGCACCTGAGGCAAATCACTTATAACACCAGACTAACCATATAAATGTCTGTGTCGATAGAATAACTTTGGAAAATAACTGACCTTGCATCACATGAATGATCGCATTTTGAGGGACTATTTTCTAGCAGATCACTCCGCCGCTGCGTAGCTTATACAAACACGAAGCTGATGCTGCTCAAATATAAGTTCTTTTAAATCCAAAATGGTTAAAATTACTCTATCGACACAGACATTTATATAGTTAGTCTGGTGTTATAAGTGATTTGCCTCAGGTGCTCTGTGGAGCGGGTCAGACTGTTTTTAATGCAGGCTAGCTGATATCGTAGAAATGCGCTAGCCTTGCACTAGCCTAGCGCCACGAAACTCTTCAAATACAAGAACTGCATGAATTACAAAAAAAAATATCTCCAGAAATCAGCAACACTCTGGATAACTAGGAAATGAGGCCCTATGTCAAAAATCCTGAAATATCCCTTTAATCTGAACTGGAGAAAATGCACTTGGATTAGGCAGAAGTTAAGACGTTTTAAACAAGCTGATTTTTCCACTATCGTCTCCTTCCTTTCAATAATAGTTCATCTGCTCTCTCTGATTTGGCAACTTTATTGCCGAGAACCCAACAATAGCTCACCATTTTGCCTTTCCAAACTTCGTGCTACAGTGTTTTGATATGTGAGCGTTGCTAATGGATGTATCGTGTGAACGAATTGCCGTCATCGCCGACTTTCGGATATGTGACATCATGGGAAAGCAAATTGAGTTAGAAAGTGTTGGGATCAACATGATGCTCCACACTAAGTTTTATTTGTATATTCTACATGACCAGATCTTCCAAGAGCATCTTTCTAAGAAGGGCATAAGAGCGCGATCTTCACTGTAGACTCGGCTGTAGACTCATTTTATGTATCCACAAGGAAATGTGCCTTTGGACGTCTAGGACAAACACCATTTTCAAGTTTCCGGGCCACGGCACAAGGCATGGTTGGACTTTTTGGGGATCATCCCTTAGACCAAAATGCTCTTATTTGTGCTCGGCAGCGAATGCTTCTTAAACAAGGACTTTTTGGACAGCCGAAATATAGGCTGTTTGTGTCAAACTTGATGCAGCCCCAAGAAATAAGACGCTGCTGCTGCTCCAACCTATGAGTGAGTGTAACTACGGTGAAATTGTTCCATTTGTGTAATGTAATGTGCCCTGAGAGTCGAAAAGCTTCTTTTCATAATACTATGACACAGTGACACTACATGTCTCAGAAACACAATTGTTAGAAAACCCTCCTTGTGTTTGCGTTGTGTCAGAAACAGGGCAGTGCTTTATTCTCCATCACGTGTTTCTTCATGTTTTACATTCATGGCGACCACAGTTTTTTGATGATCTGGTTTGTGAGACGTTCTCACCTTGACGCTGTGTTTCGGTGAGTGACGTTTGCTCCGGGGCAGGGCTTAGTCCATTCCGCAGTCTTTGGACTAGAAATGGATGACTCATTTCTATTTTCAAGTTGTTTCAGTTCGACATTGCCTCTTGCGGTGTTTGAAGTGTTGAATAATGTTGTACTTGTGCAAAAGATCTTTTTCAGAGGAGTCTGTCCTTTGCCCGACGACACAACAAGCTTCTGCTGCCTCGTACCATCCCCTTTCTTTCAGGAAAATATTTTTGGAAAGTGGATGGTAATAAGTCATTTTTCTTTAACCTTGAACATTATTATTGCTGCGCGCCTAGACTACCACATTTGTATAACCCCCAGAACGAATATCAATGCGTGTTTTCTGACCTAAATACTGCATGAACCAGGCCGAATATTTACATGAAGGGTGGAAAAATATGGAGCTTGAATGTCCGCTGTGAGCTGAGCCGTTAAAAGTGTGTGTTTATTCTTTGTTTCAGGACCAATCTGTCTTCTTGGCGCCTTCAGCCCCTCATTCTTATGCCTCCCGTGTTTGTCTCTTCTCCTCAACAAATAATCGGCATCCCTTTGAGTGACAGTGGCAATTTCCGCTTAAATCTGCGAAATCCTCCGCTCAGCTGCTATTACAGAAGGACACCGGGACACAGCGCGAGGACGCGGGACGGGACAACAAGGGACGGACAATCCTGTTCAGACTCTTTCCACAAGTATTTCATATTTTCACGAAACAGGATAAGGGTGAGTGCATCTGTGGGTCCAGGTTCAGTGAAAATCCAGGTGCTCCTCGAGAACAACGGCGGCATAATAATGGGAACATGGAAGAAAAAGTCCCTATTGACCAGATGCCAAAGTGTTCCAATGGTCCCAGGCACTGATGACACAATACGTATACCTACAATATGTACTTATACCTAACTGTATTTAAATGCAGGTACGTTTTACATAAAAATATGTAAAACGCGGACGAGCTTGGTAGCTTCTAACCTCACCTCAGTTTGGAGCTATATGAATTGCTGGGAGAGGCTAAATGCTAAAACAGCGTCTTTGGTCTAAATGTGTGACTGAGCGCACGCACAAAGACCAGACAGGTACGCATCAACTCGTCTAAGCTCAGGTAAGAACATATCTCAGTATGTAAAGACAGTGAAACACAGTGAAAAACACAACTTTCTCTGAATCTTCTCCCGAAAAGCATTGCTAAAGAAAATCCAGAGTAATAGTGATATTTTTCTGTGATCACATGTTTAGAAAGAGCCTTGTAGTTGGCTCTACAGGATCCTATTATAGAATCAGTTTTTTTGTTTGTAACTACAGCCCAGATGAACAGAAAGAGAAAGTCCTACATCTCATCGGCATGATACTTCTTACATTTTTAGAAACGGTTTCAGAGTGACTGAAATAAATCAGGACTAAGCAGGGCTCAGCGTGTTGAACTGAGCAAAGAAACACATGACTGACAGATATATGTGCCCATTGTGTACTATAGAGGCGATATGCATTCTGCTATTTAAACAAAACTAATTTTAGAGCAAAAAATAAATAACAGGATTCAATTGCATTATTCAAACCACAGTAAAAGATTTAATAAAGGCTTAAAAATCCCCATATAACTGTATGTTCCGAACCTTTACTTGACAATTTCTTTTCATTTCGGACCATGGTGAAATTTTATTTGTGACCCCTGGTATAGGGCTAAAGTTCTATTGGACTTTACTTACTTTTCTCTCGTAACATCTTAGATTTTACCGTGGCATTTATAAATAGACAAATTGCTCCAAAATGGCCCCGCTCCGCTGTTTTCCCACGCCTATCCATTCACAAAATGCATGTTTGGTATCGACTTGACGCACAGAATCCCTCTAATTTATTGGATTCATAGAGTGTTCTGTGCATTGTTCATTTCATAAATAATATCTATTCCCATCCATCTTCTTCCACGTGGGGGCAGCTGTTGGAGCTGCCCAAATCAAATTGCACCAGCCCCTTATGGCTCCTCCTGCAGGTGGTGGGTCCACGGGAGGACGGCCTCACGAATAAACGGGCCTGTTGATCTCTCATAAGGGGCTTCTGAACCGCTCTTTGTCTGACCCATCACCTAGGACCTGGGGGCACGAAGCCCCCGACAACATAGCCCCTAGGATCATTCGGGTGCTCAAACCCCTCCTCCACGTTAAGGTAGCGGTTCCAGGAGGAGTAATATCTATGTATGTAATTAATAATGTCTCAGGACAATTATCCAAACAGAAAGCAGAATGAGCTCCACTCTTACTGTTGCCAGATCCTACAATTTAAACCAGTTGGGGAATAAACTTCCTCAATCCTGTCAGCACTGACAGAGCCTGGTTTTCGGTCCTTGGACCAGTGTCAGTGTATTATGACAAAATGTAGCTATTGGATTATATACTGTGAACTATAGGGGGCAGCACTGACTGATTTTAATATATCTTAATATGTCTGTAGCCATGAAATGGTGATTGGACTGATGCAGAATGAAATATAATGATTGGTGAGGTTGACTTTATGATTGACTGTGAGAATAATGTATTGTCATACTGTCTATTGTTATTTATTTCTCTGTAACTACGGTGTCTATGGATGGAAAGTAGCTATTTAGCTATAATCTGGAGCAGTACATCTCTGTCTCTACAAGTTTAATATCTCTGTACATTGTCCCTTTCATAAAGATTCAAGTAAAGTAATCCATGCTTCTGTCCCTGATAAAGTTCCAGTCAGTGCCAGTACAGCCTCCAGTCGCTACAGCTCAGTGGCTGAACACGGGAGGTTCTTAGCTTTCAAATGAGGAATGGCCTGTTCACACAAACTTGGGCTTGTGTTCATGAGCAGCTTTGAGCAAACCAAGTTCTGCTGTAGTGACTTTTTTAAAGCACCTACAAACATTCACTTACTCCATTGACACTAGGGCTGCATGATTTTGACAAAAAGTCCTCCAGAACCATCACACTGAACATTGGGGCTCCCCAAGGCTGTGTGCTGAGCCCCCTCCTGTTCACTCTGCTGACCCATGACTGCACTCAAAAGTACGACTCAAACCTCTTCATCAAGTTTGCAGACGACACAACAGTGGTAGGCTTCATCAGCAACAGAGACGAGTAAACTACAGGAGTGAGGTGAGCAGTCGGGCCATGTGGTGCACACAGAACAATCTGTCTCTAAATGTGGAGAAGACAAAAGAGATTGTTGTGGACGTTCGAAGAGCGTGGGTCCAGCTCCTCTAACAATCAACGGTGCTGCAGTGGAGAGGGTGACCAGCACTAAGGTCCTGGGTGTGCACATCACAGAGAAGCTCTCCTGGACCATACACACAACATCACTGGTCAAGAAAAGTCATCAGCGTCTCTACTTTCTCAGCAAGTTGAGAAGAGACAGAATCCCAGCTTCTGTTTTGTCCAACTTCTACAGGGGGACTATAGAGAGCATCCTGACCAGCTCCATCACTGTGTGGTTCTTCTACAGAGGGACTATAGAGAGCATCCTGACCAGCTCCATCACTGTGTGGCATGGCGCCAGAACTACCTCCTGCCGAAGGAGCCTCCAGCGCATCGTGAGAGCAACGGAGAAGATCTGTGGAGCCCCTCTCCCCTCCTTTAAGGACATATACTCAACCCGCAAAGCCGTCAAAATCGCCAGGGACCCCTTGCACCCATCACATAGTCTCTTCAAGGTTATGCCGTCAGGGAGGAGGCTGCGGAATCTACGGGTCAGTTCCAGTCGACTGAAGAACAGTTTCGTACACAGGGCCATTGGGAAGCTAAACTCCCTGGTCTCCCTCCCACCCCTTTTCACCCACCCCCCACTCCACAATTATGAATGAGAGTAATATAAGTTGAAACCATTCACATGGTTTGACAAATAAAAAATCTCGAATCTTGAATACAATGCGACGCGCATACATGGAGGCGATCGGCTGTTTTTGACCAGCCCAACCCGCGCCCCGAACAAATCTCTGTGACACAAAAGTGTAGTAGCTAAAACCTCCATTTCGATTTGATAAAGGTTAATTGTGCAGCTCTAATCGATATGTCCTCAAGCTTGCCACTTTAGCTTCATGTGGAGAAAAAGTTGAAAAAGATACAATTTCCATGTGCCTTTCACAGCCAAGCGATTCACTGATAAATCGTAAAAAATAATCTTCAGATGAATCGATTAGCAGCAACCACAGTGGATATTGCCTGTGATAATCTCCACAGAAGTGACGAGTTAATGAGAGCGTAAGACAGGTTTGGTGCCATCAGCCTTCCCCTCACCTGCTAATATCCACACTCCTAACCTCGGCTGGAAACGATGAGCGCACATTTTTTATTTCCTATCCATCTGATCTCGCGCTCTGCTCTCCGGCACATTCCCTTTTTTTTTTTTTTTTGGGATCTTATCTGTCTGCGCCCACCGCCACCACAGCCGCTGAGCCGAGCCTCCCATGCGCTTTAAAAGCAGTCATAGAAATCCCATATAGAATCTATAGTGGCACCAGACGCCTCCCCCGTACTCCGCCGCGGGCGTTAATGTCAACAGCACGTCAGCGCGCTTTTTCTTCCAATCCGAAATGATGGGAGAAAAGCGGGGCCTAATTACCACCGAGTGCTGTCTCTTCCCATTGTTTTCTAGATCGACTCAACACAAAAGCTCCTGACAGCGCTCACTTTAATCAGCCGTGTTAGAACCCGGAATTACAAGTCCTCATTTCACCTGTGGAGCGTTTCCAGGCAGGCTCGGCTGTCGAGAGATGTTAACTGTAGTTTAGCTCCCACGCCACTGCCATACAGTGTTTAAGTGGAGCAGTCAGTGTGCGATTGTTGACAGATGAGCTTTTCCCGTCACAAACTAACATACTCACACAACAGCGTACGCAGTGGCCTACTGCGCCGTTTAGTTTGTGTCTGTACCAGTGTCATAAAGCAGAAAGTAACTCGTGCCCCTAGAGGCCATAAGCACCACTGCAGGTGTCATAGCATGTTACGGTTTTTTACTCATTACTTGTCCGTGAGAGTAAATACTACGCTGACAGAAAAGACAAAGGGACAGAGGGATATTGTACATCTAATAACACAATGGAGATCATTTTTTTCACTCAAACTTGGCTGTAAATACAGTTTAAGTGGCGCTAGCCCACAGTTAGCTTTGCCTGCTAGCTTCTTCTTCTTGATTCCATTAGTGTGTATTGGTGGCTCCTACTCGGTGGCAGCAAAGTTGCAGTTGTGTGGGGGAGATGAAAGACCCCCCAATCATCCCAGAGGGACTACGGAAAGGATTTATTAAGGTAAACAAGTTACTTAGTACTGCTTTAAAGTGGAAATATCCTGCATGATTATGGGCTATAAACCTGCATTCATAATTCAGATTTGACCAATTTAATCAATAAATAATGAATAATAACAAACAAATAACAAAAAACGTGTTCCCATTTTTAAATGACTTGCTATTAGCAATATCCTCACTGACCAAAAAATTGACAATTGTTCAGTAGAAGCAAAAAACTTGTTGCGAAAGCAGCTTGTAGCATGAATCTCTGTCTGTTTTTTATGGGCTGTTTAACCACTTTGCTCTTCTCCATGTCTCTTTATCTTTATTCAGTGGAAAAGTATATTCATATATCAGTATTTGTTTAAGGAACAGGCCACCGTTTTCCCATACTGAGATATGTTCTTGCCTGAGCTTAGACAAGTTGATGCGTACCTGTCTGGTCTGTGTGCGTGCCCCTGGAAGAGCGTGGTCGCTTCTGGCTTCACCCCCATTAGGAATATGTTGGGAAAGGCCAAATGCTAACAACATGTTTGGTGGTTTTGCGTGACTGAGTGCACGCACAAAGTCCAGACAGGTACGCATCAACTCGTCTAAGCTCAGTTAAGAATCTCAGGATGAAAAAATGGTGGCCTGTTCCTTTAAAGTAATGGTGGAGAAATGGGATCGAGTTCATTTTTTTCCCACTCTTTGTTTTCTTGCTATGGCTGCTGCAAACATGACCATATATGGGCAATTCCAAAGGTGCAAAAACTGCAAACTGCCCCTAGTTCGGCAAACCTTTAAGTCTCATAATGTTCCACTCTTTTGTGAGAGTCGGAAAGTGTTCAGACTTTAAAAGGTTTGGTGTCAATTGTAAAAAATTTCAAATAGAAAGTGGGGAAGGCTTTGAGATGATAATGTCTGCCAAGAAAAGGCTTTTCTGTTACTTTCTGTGAAACATCTCCATTTCGCAATAAGACCCAAATTGTCATACACAAAAATGGTAAACAAAACGACTATTGCTTTCATATCTGTCTGCATGCATTACAAGGATGCCAAGGTTACTCTTTTGTTTACGTCTCTGTTGATGCCTAATGTGAGATTTGCATACAGAAAATCAGATCCATTTTCGGCGGCGTTATTTGTGCCGCCGAGTCGCTACGAGGGGCTGCAGCGCGAGAGCTTTGGGAGATGTGACGGGGAGGACTTGAAACATTCGATTACTGTCGGCTTTGTGCGGTTTGTGTGGAGAGAACACCGCTGACAGACAAACAATCCTCCACTTCAGAGAGAGCCGCCACTGATCTGCTGCAAACCCGCAAACACACAACGGGCGCGTCATCAAGCGCTGCGCACACGCCACACAAACATCCACGCCAACACCAACATCTGTGAAGGATGGGAGGGTCCACACGACGCCAGTGAATTTAGCGCAATTAAAGGACAACTGGGGGTTCACACATGCGGTACGTCCAGTGTCTCTGTCCTCTCCCCTGCTTGATTTCTCTCTTTGAGAAAAAAGAGAAATCGAGGAGAAAAACTGACCTAAGATCAACAAAGACAGGCCTCTGTTTGTGAGGCCCGCTTTACGTACATCTGCCACTTCAACAGAAATTAAATCAAACTAATCTGGTGGTTTAGACCGTGCTTTTCCGTGTTTCTGTTGGACAATAAACAGTGTAGCGCCACTCCAAAATCATTCTTTCATGGAGGTTTAGCGCGTCTCTCCTGGACATACTCAGCTGAAATGATCGAGCTAAAGCCGGGTCTCTATCCCCTCACTGCGCTGAGACCCGTCCCACGGCCCAGATTTCTTATCGTCTCACACAAACTCGCTACGATCTGAAACTCCAGTGACGGAGAGCACAGCTTAGAACGTTGGGTATGAGGATGGTCATGATCGGAGGAGTTCACACACATGGAGAGGAGGACAGAGGAGTACAGACAAGGAGAGGAGGACAGAGGACAACAGACAAGGAGAGGAGGACAGAGGAGGACAAACAAGGAGAGGAGGACAGAGGACAACAGACAAGGAGAGGAGGGCAGAGGACAACAAACAAGGAGAGGAGGACAGAGGACAACAGACAAGGAGAGGAGGGCAGAGGAGGACAAACAAGGAGAGGAGGACAGAGGACAACAGACAAGGAGAGGAGGACAGAGGACAACAGACAAGGACAGGAGGACAACAGACAAGGAGAGGAGGGCAGAGGAGGACAAACAAGGAGAGGAGGACAGAGGACAACAGACAAGGAGAGGAGGACAGAGGACAACAGACAAGGAGAGGAGGACAGAGGACAACAGACAAGGACAGGAGGACAACAGACAAGGAGAGGAGGGCAGAGGAGGACAAACAAGGAGAGGAGGATAAAGTACAACAGACAAGGAGAGGAGGGCAGAGGGGTGATGGGGTGGAGGCGGGTCGCAGCAGCTGGGAAGCGAACGAACCATGAATGCTGGAGGCTTAAAAGCAGGACTGAGGTAGATGATTGGCTGCAACGGAGGTGCGGCTGAGGTGGAGGTGTGGCCCTCACGGAAGCGATCACTGGTTGGAGGTATGCTAAAATTGGTCTCCAGGTTGAATTAACGCCTAGGCTTCATAAATTAAGGATAAAGGGTAGGTTTTGTCTTTTTTTAATACTCTGACATGAAAACTAAGATGTTAAAGCAGGACTAAGTAACTCTTGCCCCTAGAGGCCATAAGCGCAGCTGCAGGCGTCGTAGCAAGTCACGATTTTTTAACTTATTAATTGTCTTGGAGAGTAAATACTACGCTGACAGGAAAGGCGAAGGGAGAGAGGATTACTGTGCATCCAATTATACAATGGAAATATGTTTTTTTCACTCAAACTTGGCTGTAAATACTGTTTAAAGTGACGTTAGCCCGCAGTTAGCATGCTAGCTTCTTCTTCGTGATTCTATTACTGTGTATTGGTGGCTCCGGTCCGGTGGCAGTCAAGTTGCAAACATGGTTTTCTGGCCAGAGACACCGGGGGAGATGAAAGACCCCCCAATCATCCCATAAACACTTGTATCACCCCCACAGGGACTACGGAAAGGATTTATTAAGGTAAACACGTGGGCCCCATGTGGGCTGGACCTTTACAAGTCAAACTTAAGTTTCACTTGTAAAGGTCAAGCCCACATGGAAACTGCGGACAAGCCCACTAATAACCCAGGTGGGTAAATCCAAGCATCCACATTGTTTTGCTGGTTGGGCACCTGCCGTGTCTCGCCACAACCATCTCCACATGAAATCAACTTCCAAACAAAGATTCACACCAAAATAGACATGCAAGCAACACCCCAACAAGACCTTCAAAAGCACAAACCAAAGCGGAAAACATAGACCAACACTGCACATCCGCGTCATGTTGTTCACTAAACTTCATCTCTTTGAAGCGACGCGTCCGGCTTCTGGAAGAGCAGACATCCCAGATAAATCAATTAACAGTCGTGCGAATACCCGCTCAGCCGCCACTGCTCTTCATGAGGCCTGCCATATTTAAAACCAGCATGAACTGTATTCAATTAGCATCCCAGCGGTCCCACCTCCTTGTGCGAGTGAAATGACACAAATCCATATTCAATGCTTTGTAATGATTTAATGACGAGGGCTGTATGCGCACGCTGGGTGTTGCAATTGACCCGCTCAATTAGCCGCACGCGCCGCCGCCGCCGCCTCTCCGGTCTGCCATCAAAGCGGCGCGGCGGGCTGTGGGCGCTGATGGGAACGGCGCGCACACACACCAGAATCATCAGAACAGCGGCAAATGAATTATCACACAACTCATTTGTTCGTCATTTGCTCCGTCAACAGCAGATGCATTAACTCATGTTGACATCGCGCCCCTCCTGAACGCGCCGCGCTAATGTGTCCCTCCACTTTTCACATCAACATGCTATACATTTATAGGCTACACAGATTATTTTTCAATGGCAAAACAGCAACAAAACATGGATTTATCAAGACGATCCACAACATTTTCAGGATTTTTTTGTCATGGAACTTCATGTGCAAAGGTTATTGGTGCCGATGGTACCTCTGCCGATAGAACTATCTCCATGGTTGCACATACGTTCCATCCAGAAAACCTACCAGAAACTCTTAAAACAATTGATCCTGGAATGTTATAAACGTCGCCATGATGGAAATTAAAGGTGCCATGCTATCCACCACTGGGTCACTGAAAGGTCAGATATGTGCAGATATCCAGAGGTTCCGTTTTCGCATAATAAGTTTCATGAAGCTGGGATGCATCACTAGAGCATACTTTTAATGTTTTATTAGAATATTATAAATTTGCGTAAATAAACATTGGTGATAAAGCCCACAGCCAAAGCCCCAAAGAAAATAATGCCTCCAGACTATTCTAACAATTTGAAAATATGAAGAATTCAGCGAGTATTTGACCAATCAACACGAAACACAAAATATGTATTTATTTATTTCAGGAACAGCACATATTGATGAACATTTCTGTAATTTTTCATCTGTAGTCCCTGGACCAATGTCGATCATCCTCCCTCCAAGCCTAAAGTACCTCATCTGAGCAAAGTCTTAAGCAGGGCTTACACGGTGCGATTTTCGCCACGATTTTGGCACGTTTGATTGCATGACGATTTTGAAGGCTCTCCGTGCGTCTCTGTCGCGCAGTAACGGGGGCCACAAGCTGCGATTAACTGCTCACCACAAACGTACGACTGAAAATCGCACAGTCGCAGGGTTTTCAAACATGTTTGATACAATATTTGTCGCATGTCGAGTGGTCCTCGTCCTAATAGATTTCTCCATAACAATTTATTTGTCCCAGTTTTCCTCAGCCTCTGTCCCGTTGACCCGTTTTGTGGCCACTACAGTTCCCAAAACAACACACTACTTTTAAAAATGTATGTTTTTGGCCCACGTGAATATCAATTACAAAGCATCAACCAATTAAAAATCTCAAATACAGATTGGTGCATGTCATGAGAGGTTAACAGTTTTACCATTCAATATGGAAAAAGACAGTCAAGATCTGGAACCCCGGCAGCATATTTTAAGTTGGAAAATCTGGTCACCCATAGCTTACGTAAACATGCTGATTTACTGAGAATAAAAAGATAAAGATTTTTTTTTGCAGCGACAAAATATGACGCAGCATTTATCACACAACTCACGAGATCCTGGTACATCTCTAGTGTACAGAGAGAACAAATCAGATAAAGAGAATGCGTCAGACACAGTCATTTAACATTACGAGTCATTTCATAAATCATGCTAGTCCATTAGCCTCACAGTGTTTTCATTGTTAAACCGTGTGAATCATGAATCTTTTTTCAGAGCGAAGTATGTTAAACTTGTACATGCGTTTATAGCGATTACAGCAACGTTCAAAGTGTAAGATAGATCAACAGCATTTTAGGTGTAGTTTGTCTGGGGAAGTGCTGCTGTTGTAACATCATCACCATCACCTTCAATAGTGTTGTCACAATACTAGGGAGGACTCAGTGTGTTAATGTCAACGGCAGGGGTGCCCAAACTTTTTGTCTCTGAGGGCCAAAATGACAAAGTGTCTGTGGGTCGCGGGGCCAAACACGGCGATGTCAGCATGAAACACATATAACTGCAAACAATAAGTTACTTTATTTTCTTTCTTTTTTTCTTTCTTTTTTTTCTATCTATGCAAATAACATGCAACAAAAACCTAGTTTTAGTAGAACAAAATCAGTTATTGTAGCAATATAGTGCAAAATGTAAACAACAGCACCACCTGTACCTGCAGTACCTACAGTGACTTTACCTCATTTATTTCTTTAAGTCAAAGAAAATGCCACATTAGACCAATCTGAAAGTGTCAGTTCAGCATAAATTATTTTATAAGTCATATATGCCAATGACCTTTGCAATAACATTTGGAAAAATGGGAAAGTTGATGCTACAACGCTCTATGACTGACAAATACCAAGACACCAGAACAGTGTTTCCTTAACTTTACGAAAGGAGTGAAACAGCGCCCCCAATTTGACTCTTGTGGTCAAAACGTGTACTGCATCCATATTTGCCATTGAGAATGAATGGGAGAGAGTTAGTATTAACCAGATGCAGTGCAAATGTAGGTCACTCTCTGGCGGGCCAACCTAATTGTTCTGGCGGGCCAAATTTTGGCCCCGCTTTGAGCACCCGTGGTCAACAGGATAAATTCCAACTTCACAAAACAATCGGTAGGGATCAGCACTTTGGCCTCTGCTGTTCTCCATGTACATCAACGATTTCCCTCAGAGTTGCCAAAAACAGTATTTGATTTTCTCTGCTATGTGCAACAGCATAAATAGTGGCTTCCAGGTGACTAATTGTGGTGAGAACATTCACCATGTCAACAAAGTCAAGTATCTTAATCCTTGATCAAAATCCTAAATTAAAAGCAACACTAAGTAACTTGTTTACCATAATAAATCCTTTCCGCAGTCCCTCTGGGGGTAATACAATTGTTAATGGGATGATTCGGGGGTCCTTCATCTACCCCTGGTGTCTCTGGCCAGAAAACCACAATTGCAACTTGACTGCCACCGGACGGGAGCAACCAATACACACTAATAGAATCACGAAGAAGAAGCTATAACGCTAACGGGCAAAGCTAGCTGTGGGCTAGCGCCACTTTAAACAGTGTTTACAGCCAAGTTTGAGTGAAAAAAAATATCTTCACTCACAGTGAGGCCTTTTCCATGGCCAATGCAATTATATTCAGTCTCATTGCCGCTTTCTTTCTCATTAACAAATATCTCTAGGACTGTAAAATTGTTCAAATTCAACCTTTGACCTTTCTCACTAAACGTGGAACTGAAGTAGTTTGGTGTGTGTTGCTCATGGGGTTGCTCTCCGCACACCCCTGAAGCCTGCATCCACGATGACTTGTTGTGAAAGAGCTTATAAACCACTTCTCCTCGCTGCGTGGTCTGTTTCGGACCGACCTTTCCTTCACGGGAATGCTCAGTTCGAGTGTTAGTACGTAGGAAACGGAGGGACTGGAGGAAGCCATTTCTGAAAGGGCCTTAGACACATTGTCCAACACTACCTCACATGCATCACTGCCCACTCCACATGATCCAATCTGACCAACCAGTGTGGCGAAAAGGTGGTAGAGCATTAAGTTAGAACCAAATCCAACCTTTTTTAAAGCTGTCAGCCGCTAAAAGCTGAACACAAGTAGTTAGTTTTCACGTGGAGCGCTATGAGAATCATCCTTACTGGGCCCTTACTGGGATTACTGGGATTCCAGATCTCTTAAAACATCTATATAAATGGCGCTCGCACATTTTAGATTGCTACACAGTTGTACGGTAAACAATATCCATATTTGGTGAAAAATATAGAATCCAAAAGGTTTAATCGTGAAGGTAATTTTCTCCTAATTCTCTTATCCACATATCTGCTTGTGATCTGTTTCTGTCCTGGCAATGCATGCACTTTGTTGGACGTTTACGTTATGCTCAGAATACATAAATACTGGCAAAAAGACAAGCGTCTCTGCGGCGAACAATGGGACTTGGAATGCTTGCATAACTAACCACCGCAGGGGTTTCCGAGAGAGGGAGGCAGTGGGCGTTGTAATGCATTTTATCCTCATTCTGCTACTGTAGTCAACACCAAAGTTTGTTTTCTTTGGAGATAGTTTTCTGATGCTCGGAGAAAAATGACTCATTCGCTCCGCTGGCTCACTACAAGGCTTTTCTCCTTGTATTCTAGGACTGGGTTTTTGACACTAAAGGCGGTGTACTTCTCAATATTCGACTTAAAACAAGAGCACATGCTTGGAACCTATTGCAGTCCATTTTGGATTTGGACACGCTGGTATTTCTTACATCACCATCATGACTTCTGTGATCAGTGCTAAATATAAGTGTTGCATTTCATTAGAATATATTAAAGGTGGGGCGTTATGTTTTTTTTCAAGCACATAGCACCATTCTATAGCATACTCAAATAACTATGCTGCCCAAAATTGTTTGGAAAATGCAGCAAATATCAAAAAAATAAATAAAAGAAGTTTCCCTCAATGCAAGAACTAAGTAACTTACCTTAATAAATCCTTTCCGTAGTCCCTCTGGGGGTAATACAAGTGTTAATGGGATGGTGTTTTTTTTTTTTCATCTCCCCCTGGTCTCTCTGGCCAGAAAACCAGTCTTTCAACTTTCCCTGCACCGGGTCGGAGGCGCAATACAAACTAATGGAATCACGAAGAAGAAGCTAACAGGCTAACACGCTAACTTAAGCAGTAGCTACAGCCAAGTTTTAGTTAAAAAAACATATCTCCATTGTGTAATTGGATGTACAATATCCCTCTCTCCCTTTGTCTTTTCTGTCAGTGTAGTATTTACTCTCACGGAGAATTAAAGAGTTAAGAAACGTAACATGCTACAACACCTGCAGTGGCGCTTATGGCCTCTAGGGGCAAGAGTTAGTTAGTACTGCTTTAAGATATAACAGCTACGAAAGTTTTATTTCTAGTAAATTAAGACTGTCTTTTTAATCTGATTCTTTGCAGCGGCCTGGCTAAACGGATAAACGCCGACCTGAGGGCATTCATCTAAAACATGACGATTGGATGTACCTCTGATCTAAGGCTATGAGCTGTCAGGTATATAAACTTTTGCTACGTAGTGTATTTCAGAAGAACCTTATATTTGAAGATTAGTTCAGTCACCATCAATAAGACTTTTGATGAATTTTGATATTTTTATGTTTAAGAGGGGTTTTTTTTAACTTCAGAGTCTGTTTCGTCAAAAGGAGTGAATTATTTGTGTTAAAGCGACCTTAAGGCGAGACACTGCAGGTGAATAGGGAAAAAAAAAAAATGTAGAGATATCAATTTGAAACTTTTGCTGAACATTACAGATATAAATATGAGAAAAAAATGTATCGCACTCTTTCTGTCAATTTATGTTTTCACATAAAAATAAGGCATTTTGAGCATTAAAATGGCCAAAATTGCCTATATTTTGGGCAACGAAATCTAAATAATTAATTAAGCCAGATTAAATTTTGTGGTTTTATTTTATGGACATATTAGTAACTAAGATTTTTTCAGAGGGGATTTTGGATATTTTGTTTAGTTTTTCAATAAACTAATCATCAGTGAAAAAATCTGTAAAAACTCAAATTCCGCCTGTTTTTTTGGTTTCAAAGTTGAATAAATCAGGCTAGGAATTAGATATTAAAAAATCCCTCTGAAAAAACATTCAAAATATTGTTAGGTCTCAGACTGGAAAGTTTGGAGTCTGTGAGAGCTTCTATAAGGGCTCAGGCTCTGCCCGAGTGCGGCTTCTCTCATTCAGAGAAAACCAGCCCTGAAGTTTTGTAACGACTGCGCATGCGCGGCCCGTTCTCCGACTTTTCTGCTCCAGCATCTCGCAGGAGGAAAAATACCATATTTGGGTGAAAGCGTCATCACGGGGCTCCTTAGCAGCACACGTGGATGTAAAATCTGTCAATATTTATGAATGAAAACCCGCTTGAAAGACGGACTTTCTACGCGGCGCAGCAGCTACTTCCGGGTTGCCCCCACCTCGCAGGCGACAAAACATCATAAAATCATGCGGGTTAGTTTTGTCATTTTTATACTCTGACATGAAAACTAAGATGTAAATGGAGGAAAATAGATAAAAATCTCCACTTCGACCACTGCGTGAAAAATCAATACTTTCACCTGCCGTGTCTCGCCATAAGCTATTCTCTAGGAATATTACTCACTTCAACGTTATTTCCTACTTGCTTACATGACCTGACTGTTCCCTGTAGATATTGGACTATTTGACAAACAGACGTTTCATGAGGATTTCAGCTGCACCAGAACAAGTCGGTCAGATGTTTATCAGTTCACCGTCTTTTGTAAACTCCTTGCACTTGTTTGCCACATCTTCCAAACCACGACTCCTGACGTTCTCAAAAACCATGTAGTGCTGGAGAGAAAAACGTGCCCTTAACCTAGTCCCCTGTTCTTAGATCGACACTTCTGCGAGTTCGGGATGACTCAAACCACACAGCATCCATTTAAAAACTGTACATTATACATATTATATGATGCACTGAATAATTGAACACAGAGTTTGTTATGATAAGGAAGATTTTAACCTTGACAGTTCGGCACTTAGAAGTGGTCTACCAGAGACCAGCGTCTGAAGAAAGATTTATGAGGCCCTGAGATGTCAAAGTCCTATTATTTTCACACTCGCATTTGGTTTTAAAAGTTGCAGCCCAGATGAACTGAATTAGTTTTACTAGGTTTTCTTTTGGTTTTCATCATAGCTATTCTGCGACACTCTTCTTATTTCTTGGGAAAAATCTGACTTGATTGTGAACTTCCAGTAAACGCAACCTGTCTTTGCACTGCAGTGGTTTTCTTTATATTATAAAAAAGTAAATTTTGATGTAAGAGGAATTGAGAGAAAGACAGAAATGACAGTCTACTTGATAAAAGCCTCAAACAGTGATTCCAAACTTTCCACCTTTTGTAATTAGGCCAACAGAATTATAATGGAGAGATTGCTGTGTAGCTGTTCTATGACATACGTATTAACATTGGAATTTAACTGACTTTTATCTTCGGTGTAAGCAGGAGTCTGGCAGGTTGGAAAAGGGCAGTGAGGTGTCATCAAAAGACTGGGAACTACAGGGAAGAACTGAAACAACAGAACTCTATGAGTTGTACGTTGCATTTTGACTTTATGTATTTTAACAATGTTAAAATGAAAAAAGCTTTGTTGCCACTGCTGCCCTGGGGTAGACTGTCTGAGGCAAGGCTGCCAATCTGCCCCATCGGACCCTCCATCCACTCACTTTAGTATTGTATTGAGATCATTGGGTAGAAACATACCAAAATGTGAATTTGCGCTTCTAAGCCCACCCTGTCGTTTAGCGCGCTGATGCTGGGCCGAGGGTGTGCAGCTGGACCAGGTCTGGGGTCTGTGGCCGCCTTGTAGAGTGTCTCTTGTTGCTACTTGGTCGGTGTGCTCTTTATGTTTGTAACTGTTGCTCATGAATTTGTCTCAATTGTAACATCAAAGTACTGAAAAAGGACGTTCCACATTATTAAGCAGACCATCATTTTCAAGCAATATGAAAATGGTAAGAACAGAAAGGAAAAGGGTCTCTCTGCTGAGGAAAAGCGTGAAATAGTTGAATGCCTTGGTCTAGGTATGAAAACCTTTGATATTTCATGAGAGATAAAGCGTAATCATCTTACTGTTAAGAGCTTTGTGGATGATTCAGAGCACACTCGGGTTTGTGCAGATAAAGGCACAATGAGGACGGTTTCTACCAGACAAACACATCAGATTAAGAGAACAGATGCTACAAAGCAGCAGACAGGTATTTGAAGCTGCTGGTGCCTCTGGAGTCTCCCGAATATCAAGGTGTAGGACCCTCCAAAGGCTGCATAAACCTTCTATCCGGCCTCCCCTAAACTGCTAATTGAAGCTCATGAACAGAAACGGCTGCAGTGGAGTCAGAAATACATGAAGACTCATTTGTAAACAGTCTTGTTGACTGATGAGTGCCG
Organism: Gobius niger; assembly: GCF_951799975.1. Lineage (NCBI taxonomy): Eukaryota > Metazoa > Chordata > Actinopteri > Gobiiformes > Gobiidae > Gobius > Gobius niger. The sequence continues at coordinate 35,071,923 of NC_136856.1, forward strand.
TGTAACCCTGGGTGGTCAGATGGATGTAGCTGATTGTTGATGAATAGTCACCATGTCCCAACAAGGCTGTGATGTCAGCAAGGTTTTGGACCAGAATCATAGGGAGAGAGCTGGCCGGCCATGAGGAGAGAAAATCATGATGTGGACCCCATCCTCCCCTGACCGCAACCCTATTGAGAACCTTTGGAACCTCAACAAGCAAAACATCTATGAGGATGGGAGGGAGTTTTCATCCTAACAGCAGCTCTGGGAGGCTATTCTAACATCCTGCAAAGAAATTTAAGAATTTTGAAGCTGCTATCAAAGATGGGCTCCTATGTTAAAATATAACTTGACCTGTTAAGATGTTGTCATTGAAATAGCTTTTGATTTCATTAAATATGACCTCCTATTGCTGCAAATTCAACAAATGTCCATTTTCAGTTAATTACAAGCTTTAAAATGCGCTAACCTTGCATTAGCGCCACGAAACTCCTCAAATATAAGAACCGCTTGAATTACAAAAAAAATATCTCCAGAAATCAGCAACACTCTAGGTAACTAGGAAATGAGGCCCTATGTCAAAAATCCTGAAATATCCCTTTAAGCCTGAGGCTTTGATTCACAGGCTCTGGAGCACTGTGGAGGCTCGTGGGGCGGGGCTTCCAGGTTTTTAAGTTGTTGGGAACATGCTCTGTATTAGGCTGAGCAGCATCATGAATTTTCTCTTGAATGGAGTCATTCGTGTAAAGGAGTGGGCAATGACACTTTATACGTTTATGTCGATGATTTCAGTCCGTCCTATCAGGGGTTTTTGGGAGGGCCACGTGGGGGATTTTTTTTTAGCTTTTCCAAATCCTCCTCTCTGAAGGCACTGATGAGTGTGTGGGATCGCTGATTCTGAAGGCTCCTGGTGGAGAGGAGAGACAAGTGAAACAAAAAGAACATCAAAACTGGAAAGCAACATAGCCTGACTTTTGTGAGAGAACACATTTCCGGTCGCTGTAGACTTTTGCAGTATCAGATGCATTCGAGGCCCAGTCAGTGCGAGCTCCGCCCCCTCCCCTGCCCCTGTAGCAGCAGCAGCAGCGTTGGGCCATAATCACCCCCCACCCGCCGCGGCATGGGCCAGTTAGTCCTCATTTAGCTCCTGCCCGAGCTCATTACACCGCTGCTCGCCCGTCACCGGGGTTTGCCATCGGTGGGCCCCGGCTGTCGAGAGGAGAGGCCAATAATCCATAATTTACAATAACACTGTTTAATAATTAAGGGAATTGGAGCTTTCGGAGAACTCCGGCTCAATTACCCCGCAGCCAGCGCCGCGTTGGCCAGGGCTGCCTCCGCGCTTTACATCTTTATTAGAGGAGGTGAGTATCCGCACTCTCACCGGGGGCTGTGGGCTTCACCCGCCTGTCACAGGGAAGAAAACACTATTATCTCTGCTCCTGAGACATTTCACACAGCTAATAAGGTTTATTAATGTTATTATTATGATTACTAACATCAGCGCTGTGCCCTTGAACCTAATTAATGTCTTATTTGGGAAGAGAAGGACGATCAATATTTTTGGGGAGGCGTTGTTTGTGTTTATTTATTCACCGTTGGAGCTCGAGAAACAGGACTACAGCAAAGCAGTCAACACAGTAGCATTTTTGGCGAAGTATTTGTAGCATGTTTTCATTTCAGTGCATGTCGTGATGTTTTCAATCAAACCTTTCATTATGTAGTTTTCAGATAATGCGGGTTAACAATGTTACCCGTGCTATTTTTAGTACTGTTACAGACATCCTGAGGAGCACAGGAACAGGCTCCAAACTACATTTCCTTCTGTGGAACTAAAGGAGGAGAGCGAGAATTAAGGGTGCACTTCCTAAAAGCACATTATTGGCCTTAATTCATAACACCGTGGCACTTTTATTTTCCTATTTGTTCACATGCCTGCCAGGGTATTTTAAGTTGAGGCGCTGTTCGTTTTTATATTAGACATTTTTATTTCTTATTTACTGTTCGCTCTAAAGTCCAAGGTGAAGAATGTATTTTATTTACTACGTGTTTGTTCAAGCTACGTCACAGAAGTGCTCAGTTTAAGTGTTATATAAGGTGAATAAAATAAAATAAAAACTCGGGCAAAAAAAAAGGAAATCCCTCGTACTGGCTTTTTAAAACATATATAAGTTAATGACATGAACACAAACACACTTAGACCTTCAAATTAAGTAGACTTTAGACTTAAGTAACAACACAAACATAGAAAAACGACATTGTCAATTAGACAAAGCAATTGCAGCATGAAGATCTTTCTTGCCAAACATTTAAAAGTCTGTTAAACATACGACATGAGCAGTATGGATCCAGCACAATAAGGAACGGTGTTGGCATCGGATGCAATTTTGTCAATATTGCAAATATAAAGAATAAATAATTGTGGCCCCAAGACAGACCATTGGGGCACTCCTTTAGATACTTTGTGGGCAGTGGTTTGTGCTCGTGGTTCACAGCTAGAAGGTAGCGTTAAAAAGGAAAAACACGCACATCCAATCTAAATAGTGTGCAGGACCAAAGTAGACTATGAAGATAAAAAGGAAGAAAAAAGTCTGCACATGTTACACGTAACACCACATGTAAACGTTACATGTGGTGTAAGTAATAAATATTTTTTTCTGGGAGCCACTTAGTTGTGCAGACTTTTTTCTTCCTTTTTATCTTCACAGCTAGAAGGTCCCAGGTTCGATTCCCACCTGGACACGGCCTTTCTGTGTGGCTTTACTCAAATCTAAAAGCTTCTGGACTGGAGCCAGTGTAGCACCTCATTTGAAAGGTAAGACCTACAAAACTGATCTAAACTGATCTTTTTTTCTTTCTTTTTTTCCTTGCATTGTTGCTGTGTTGTGGGTTGCTTTTTTCATGTTCTTTTTCATTCAAGTTTTATACCTTTTTTTGTTGCGTTTTTAACTTTGTACTGATTTTTGATTGGCTTTTTCATTGCATTTTTGTCACATTTCAGTTATGTTTTTGTCACTTTTTTGCCCCCCTTTTTGTTCCTTTTTTGTTGCGCTTTAATCGCTTTTTTTGTTGCCTAAACTTCTGGATCGTGTCTATTTCCAGGAAAGCCAGTGTATGTGTTTAATGAGGGAACGGTAAGAACATGGTTTAAAGCCCAGGGAAGTCTATTTTGCATGGTTACGTCCCTCCGTCTGTGCTGTGTCGACAGGAAAGCATTAGCATTTCTCCAGGACGCCACACTGTTTGTCGCCGTGTGTCTGTGGGGGTAGTTAACCTGAGCTTTACAAACAACTGACAGATGCACGGATCGGACAGCACAGACTGCAGATTAGCCAGCGCCTCAGTGAAGGCAGATGCGGCACACTCCGCTGTGTGCGGCGAACACGGAGGCCATATTGGACTAATTAAGTCTGTAACTGACTCTGCTAATCAGCGTCTAGTGACAGAGTCCTCAGCAGCAGCAGAGCGACAGATACATTCTGGCGGACAGGGAGTTCCGCCGTCAACAGGAACTGCAGGCTTTTGTGTGTGTTATGACAGGGCACTGAGTATCCTGGTTATTAGCCATATCCCGGTTATGACAGTTTTGGGCCCGATCTTTTTTTTCTAAATGCAAACTATATATTTTGTGCTTAGGAGGAGTGCGCTTTAAGATTTAACCAGACGGGTACAATGGTCGTACAGTGTGTAGTGCAGCCACACGGCAAAGTCAACACATCACACACAAACCGACACAAACATTCTCAGGAGGCAAAACCTCTCAAGAGCAAACGTGACTTCAGAGTAAGCAAACATAGTGAAAGGAGACAAAATCCAACATTTTCAACATCCCTGATTTGAGGTCAGAGCGGTCTTAACACACCCCACCCTGCAGGAATATCTGATCAGATTTTTTATGATAATCGAAGCGTCCTTAAAGGATCTGTATCATGCTATTGCATGCAAAGTAAAGTATACGCATTTATATGATATATTGTTCCTCTACCACTATGGAGCACAAATTTTTGTGAGAAATATAAGTATTTTCTGGGGGTATTTGGCAAACCCGGAAGACACGATGCTTCGATTCAATTAACTCCGCCCCCTCTCTCCGAGCTAATCCACACATGCATTATTAGCAGCAAGGAATGTAAATATCACAGCAATAATAAGCAGTTATAAGGAGTTGACATCTGCAACACAGCTTCATAAATGGCTAACACACACACGCTAACACGTGTTTTGATTGACTCACCGCTCTGTCCTGGCCTCTCCATCGGGTGTTTACGTTATGGGACTCGCGTTGGTTATAAAAGTGAATCCACCAAACATCCATCAGAGACAGTGAGAGCAAAACATTATTTTGTTGATAGTCGCTGAATTCCGGAGAGAAATTCCAACTTCTGGCGAGTGTCCTCTAATTTAGGAAGGTTTAATAATGTCCTGTGGCGATTTTCTACATGACATTAGTGTTAGGTAAGAAAAAAGAACAGGTGTCCAGAGTAGGTTAGAAAGAGCTCCTTCTCCACAGCTTTCAGCGCAAACATGACGTCTGTTGAGACGTTCAGGGGGTGTGTTTGTTTTGTCCGAAGGGGCAGCACTGACCTGGAAGTGTCTCGGGCACTTCTCTTTTTCTTTTTTTCTCTTTATTTGTTTCTTACAACAGAAAAAATGATTTTTATTTTTTTATAAATTCATATCAGGCCATAAGGCATTACATTACAGACGTCGGGCTCTTCCTGTTTGACACTATACGTGAAAAACGTCAGAGTCACACCTCAGTGGTTCACCAGCAGAGGGCGTAGCAGCTGCTCAGAGAGCAGGATTCAGGAGGATTGCTGAGAACTGCGTGAATGAAGCCAAAAAACACTCTGGGGGTGTTTTTAATGAGGAAATAGCAGAAGAACATGGTTAAAAGCTCCAAAAAGTCGATTTTGCATGATATAGGACCGTTAAGATTGTCGGAAGGGGAGAATCAGGGCTAAAGTCGGCTTAATTACCCTGCCGTGTGAACCTGGCTTTAGCACATTTAAGTGGGAAGTACGTAGGGTGGTGATGTTAAGTACAACAACAGCCTTTTTCCTCCAACTGTCGCTGGGGCAACCCGTAAGGAGCAGAGGGCGACGACAACACCTATACTTGCACGTGTCGGCTCTCAATCATCCAGGAATTCTCCGTTGTGGTAGAGATATCTGTAATGCCCCAGCCCCGTATACTCGGATGCGCCCCTGCTTAAAGTAGATTGTGCAGCGCCTTCAGTCCCGCTGTCACTGGGCTCTGTGTGGATGCAGAAAATAACCTCTAAATGCTATAACTTTTGAGCTAACACCTTAAAACACCGAAAAGCCCCCAAGATTTCTGTCATGAATCCAGCTCTTATCATCGTCGTTCTAGAGGCTTCTGTCTGCGCTGTAGGTACAGTCCATTGTTTCAAACGTTTTCTTGTCCTTAATAATTGTCTATAAATCTTCACCTCTTCACTGACTGTAGAAAACTTTTAATGCATCCAAAGAAACACGTCGTATTTCCTCCTGCCTTTTCCCGCTGTATTGATTAGACGCTCCGTCAGGAAGCCGAAAACACAAGTGGCTAATTATCATATGTAAACATAGATTTTTACGCAATGAACCCTGTTCTTTCAACAGTTTCACTCAAATAAATAATAACTATACAGTCACAGCAAGTCATTGAGAGTCATTGGCCTCAAGTCCAAGGTAAGTCTCGAGTCACAAACAGCGGCTCAATCCGAAACCATCAAATTGTAGCCTCTAAGCACTAACACTAGCAACTAACTCCTTAACCTTTCATGGGGTCAACTGTTAGACCTCTATGCAGTTAGTGAACTAGAGCTTCAGCAGAATTTGCACAATCCGTCCTTAAACAGGGGAAAGGGAAGTGACATCACCAACAGCTGCTTTTCTTCTTCTTTAAAGTTATTGGTGGAGTGCAGGCCAAACAAAAGTGCATGGCGCCCCCTAGTGTCCAACAACAACATAGTGTCCAAACAAAAACATTTAAGGAGAAAAATAAATCCAAATGATCCAAACATTTCCCTTTAGTGTTATTTTATTTCAACAGCTGTTTCATAAAGCTACATTATGCAAATGATCCATGTGGCTTAAGTTTCTACTAAATGAAAACAAAAGCATTTATTCTGTTTACTGAGTTTCCTCTTTAACACTGACATGTGACTGAGCTGTGGGGACGACAACATGGATTTATCACTTTTATAAAGTTTGGCTTGTGCAGAATCTTAATTTTTTATTATTATTATTTTTATTATTAAATGTGCTCCTGTCAATCAACAGTGGTTGCGCATGAATCACTCGAGGGTGGGGGCGAGGGGGGTGGGGGGATTTGGCGCAGTGGCTTGTGGGATGGCACATAGCTCCTAATCACTGGTTAGTTAGCATCAGAGGTCCCTATGCTAAAGTGGCCATGATAGTTAGCATCAAGGCTCCTTTTCCTAACTACTTCCTAACTGACTTACCAATTCGGAGGCAACTTGCCATGGCGGACGCTGACGCACATCCGGTTTGGCGTAAGAGCTCTTAGCAATCTGCCCGTTTCGGCCGACTTGGGACTTGCAACCAGCAAGTCCCAAGTCAAGTCTTTTTGGAGCTTTGGTCAAGTCCCGAAAATTGTGACTCGAGTCTGACTCAAGTCTCCCACCTCTGCTAATCTATATATAATTCTAATATATATACAACAAAATAAAACTATAAATTTGAATCAGGCTTCATTCATTATGCATCAAATATCTTATTTTTATATGAAAACATAAAATGACAGAAATGTTGCAATACATTTTCCTCATATTTATATCAGTAATGTTCAGCAGAAGTTTCAAATTTCTCAAAATGTAATTGTTTTCCCTGGTTTAGTACGAACTCCCATTTCTACAGGTATCTCGTTTTGATGTAGAAAGGTAATGAAAGACATTAAAGTCTCCTGTTTAAGGCCAGACGCTGCAGAAGTGTAATTTTAGAGATTCCAATTAAAAACCTTTACTGTAGGTTGACAAAAATATGAGAAAAGAGTTCTTCCATTAAATGTTTGAGAATAGAAATGAGACATTTTATGCACAAAAATGGCCACGTTGTTTGTATTTTCACAACAACAAAAAAACATCTAAATGATGGATAGTGCCAGGTTTAAATGTATGGGTTATTTGGCATTATATTCATAATATTTATTGTGGGGCAAAACATTGAAAAAATAAAATTTTCGCCTTTTTTTGTGGGAGTCCCTAAATTATACACAACTTACAGAGCATCACTTTAATGTATGAATTGTATAAACATTTATTATGTCAGTATGTAGCCTCAACTTTTAAATGGTTTCATGTTTTATCATTGTTGTTGGCATTATACACCCAGTGGCAACAGCTGAAAACTAGCTTTGCCGCTAATACTGACACATTACAGATAAATAATAAATAATAAATAAATGATTATCTTTAACAATGTGCCGGTCCTGCTGATGTTTTCATAACACGTAGAACCTCCTGGAAGGGCCGACACTGTGGAGACGGTTTGTCTGGTGATGGCCCGTCCCACAGGCTGAGAGAAGGATTTGAACTGACTGCTCAGTGTTTTGTTAATAAGAATGACTTTGACCTGCTCCTTATCAAACAGTTTAAGCAGATGAGCAGAGTGCCAGATCTTGACCTTGGTTATCTACCGACTTTTTAATGCATTTTGATATAAAACGCCTTGGGATTGGTTTCAGATTGATGTTGAGTACTATATTAAGATAAGATAAGCCAATTCGTTTTGGACATCACAAGCTTACATTTCTCATTAAGAATGTACATTTCAGAGTTAGAAAATGGAAATTGCACCATTAAATGAAAAGATTATTTTTGATAGGTTTATAAAATGACATTCTGCAACAATTAGGCCTAATTACTGTGTCATTTTACATGTTCCAAATTATTACAAGTTTGCTGTTAATATTAGAGTCAAGAATGGCGGCTGAGTTTTATACCATAACATTTACGATACAAATAACTGGTAACTTATTTGACAGTTTTATACCCCCCACGATCTAGAGCAGGGGTGCCAAATTTCCCCCGACGAAACAATTCTGTTGGCCCGCCAGAGAGTGACCTCCTTTTGCGCTGCGTGTGGTTAATGCTAACTCTCTTCCATTCATTCTCAATGGTAAATATAGATGCAGTACACTTTTTGACCACCAGCGTCAAAATGGGGGTGCTGTTTCACTCCTTTCGCAAAGTTAAAGCAGTACTAAGTAACTTGTTTACCTTAATAAATCCTTTCCGTAGTCCCTGTGGGGGTAATAAAAGTGTTTATGGGATGATTGGAGGGTCTTTCATCTCCCCCTGGTGTTTCTGGCCAGAAAACCATGTTTGCAACTTGACTGCCACCGGTGCAGAGCAAGTAATACACACTAATGAAATCACGAAGAAGAAGCTAACATGCTAACGGGCAAAGCTAACTGCGGGCTAACGTCACTTTAAACAGTATTTACAGCCAAGTTTGAGTGAAAAAAAAATATTTCCATTGTATAATTGGATGCACAGTAACCCTCTCTCCCTTCACCTTTCCTGTCAGCGTAGTATTTACTCTCCAAGACAATTAATAAGTTAAAAAATCATAACTTGCTACTACACCTGCAGTTGCGCTTATGGCCTCTAGGGGGAAGAGTTACTTAGTACTGCTTTAAGGAAACACTGTTGTGGTGTCTTGGTATTTATCAATTACAGTGTTGTGTTCACAGTTTTCCAACTTTTATTGCAAAGGCTGTTGACATCAACAACAGTATATGTTAAAAAAAAATCACTTATAAAAGAATTGATGCTGAACTGACACTTTCAAAATAATCCAATGTGGCATTTTCTTTGAGTTAACAAATGAGGTAAAGTTACTGTAGGTGCTGTAGATGCAGGTGTTTTTTTTTTTTTTTTTGCACTAAATAGCTACAATTGTTTTATTCTACTAAAATTAGGCTTTTGCCATAGTTACCATTTGTTTTAATATAGCATGTTATTTGCATAGATAGAATCAAATGCAAATGGAGGCTATCGAAAACATTAAAAGTAAATAAAATAAAGTAGCTTTGTAATTTGCAGTTATATGTGTTTTTCGTGCTTGACATCGCCGTGTTTGGCCCCCGACTCACAGGCACTTTTTTAATTTTGGCCCTCAGAGACAAAATGTTTGGGCGCCCCTGATCTAGAGTTTTCAGTGTAGGGCTGTGTTTCTGTTGAGGATCACGTCACAGCGCCTCCTAGTGTTGCTGTAATAATCCCAGTCCAGCTGGCCAGGGCACCAGTCTAAAGCCCCACAACCTGCCTCATGTCGCTGAAGGTTATTACCAGCAGCATAAAGGCTGCGGGCTCCACCATTCATGAGGAATTGATGGCCTGTAATACACAATATTTACTGGGCTCCGGATGCAAAAGCGCTGTAATTCGGAGTACGCTGCACACATCAGTCAGCTGCATCAGCAGTCGCACAAACTGCTTGCATAAGGCCAAAGTGTCGCCGCCGCCGCCGCAGCCTGTGAGGGGAAGGATGGATATTTCCGCGCCTCGCTCCCTTCCGGATTGCTCTGTCATCCCGCCGGCAGCCCCGCGTGGAGATGGGGGTTGGAGATGTGAGCAGGAAGCGTCAGGGAAAACCAACGTGAGCGCTGCCATGCATGAAATTAAAAGACACCTCCAAACAATACCGCTGCACGGCCCGGGCGGCGCGGAATCAGTGCTGTGGACGCAGTCGCATGTACTCCAGTCATTTATGAATGTACTTTTGGACGCGAGTAGTATTCGTAGGTTCCTTTAACAGTAGTTTCAGAGGAGCAAATGCTTGATTGGACTTGAAGGTCCGGCTATAAATACACATTATACAGTACAATATTATCCAAACAACAAAAGACCCACTCAGAGTATGCCTCAGTGAGATGGCGTCTGAGTCTGGGTGGGTTCACTCCAAGTACACCGGTTTACTCGATTAACTGATACAGCCAACAATGGCTTACACTTGTATTGCACTTTACAAGCCTGTGCTACAAGTTCCTCAAAGTACTACATAGTCATTATTCATTCACTCACACACTCGGTGGTGGTGGTAAACTGTCATTGAAGCCACAGCTGCCCTGGGGCAGACTGTCCATTTACCACATGGCTATATAATATGTTCAAGTGTGTGTGTGTGTGTGTGTGTGTGTGTGTGTGTGTGTGTGTGTGTGTGTGTGTGTGTGTGTGTGTCTATGGGGAGGGGGGTGGGGTGAGCAGTGTTGTTGTCTGTTTGGAAGAGTGGGTGGTTGGGTGGGCGGGAACTGATTTTAATCTGTAAAGCACTTTGTGTTACAACCTTGAATGAAAAGCGCTTTATAAATAAAGTTTTGATTGATTGATTGATTGATTGATTGATTGATTGATTGATTGATTGATTGATTGATTGATATCCTGAGCTCTTATCATGTCATGATGTGGAACTCTCTCCTTTAATGTGTAAAGTGGCTGGAAGGAGCATTCTGGTTATTCTTTAAAAAAAATCATAACTCCGCACGGGAATGGGACTTCCTTTTTTTTAAACATACTTTGGAATTTATGCTCTACGGGGCAATAAATCATCTCGCATTATCTCGTATTATTCAAGATTCAAGATTTTTTATTTGTCAAACCTTGTGAATGGTTTGAAATTATGTTTCTCTCATCCTTGATTGCGGAGCGGGGGGAGGAGGAAGAGGGAGGGCAGGGAGTTCAGCTTCCCGATGGCCCTGTGAACGAAGCAGTTCCTCGACTGGAACTGCCCCGCAGATTCCGCAGTCTCCTCCCTGAAGGCATAGCTTGCAATGAGGCCCGTGGGCCGTATGTTTGACACCCCTGCCCGAGAGCAAAGGCAAACGCTCTCCATAAGATGTTAAAGCTTTCCAAACCTGCCTAACAACTGTGAAACAACAGACCTTGACAAACCAAATGCATTTTGCAGTTTTTTTGTAATCTTCCAGCAAGCAACTTTCTTACTGACCGGTGATTGCATGACAGTAGATAAAAATAATAAATAATAATAATGACTCCAAATTATTACTATTATTAGCTGAGTAACTGTATTATAAATAAATATTAAAGAGTAACTGTTCTGGAATACATATACTTCCCAACATGATCATATACTGTAACTGAAGACCTTCCTGCAGGGCCACGTAATTGCTATCCACTGCAACCATTGTGCGGCCTTCTAACACTCCTCCCTGAGGGCATTTTCCAGCTCCTGGGCCCTCCCCTGCACATTAGGCCCATCCGGTGTGAGATTGTCCGAATGAATGAAGCGACTGCGCTCTCACCTCAGCACTGCCGGGAGCGAAACTCGGCGCGGTGTTGTAACTTGGGCTATCCGTTCTGACAATGGTACGGCTTGAACCAGCGCGGGGTGTGGATGATCTTCCCATGTCCGCGTCTCCCTCTTCACAGGGCCGGGAGCTGCCCTGGATACAGGGGGAGCCGAGCAGGGCTACGCCGAGAGCTCAGCCGCACCACTCTGGAACAAATGCTGCTCTGGCTCCATTTCCTGTTCAAAGAAGATATACAGTGCCTCTCGAAAGTATTCATACACCTTGAACTTTTGCACATTTTGTCATGTTTAGGTAATGCTCCCTGAACCACTCATTGACTATCTGAGCTTGATGAATCGTGGAATTGTGATTTTGGAAGATGCCTGTACATTTGATGGAACAACCTGGTCATTACAGGTTATTTAGGCAGGCCCCCAAGCGTCTTGTTATGGGAATTTTAAGCTGTTTTCTGGCAGCCTATAAACATACTTGACACACAAATAAAGTCAAGTTAAAACAGGGTACATATAGAGTGAAAGGCACATGGTAACTGCTAAATTTCCGACCTCTCACATGGAAACATGACTTGGAACGCTTTGTGAAGTGGAATTTACAACATGTAAACTGACTGGGGACCGGCCCCCAGAGGAGAAGTACTGCTAATGATGCAACTTCAACAAAAGTGAATGTCCATGATGGTAAAAGCCTCCAATATGTAGCATGTTTTGAATTATATGCAGTGTGTAGCTACCTGCTGTAGCATTAGCCGTTTTGTTTACATATGAGTTTGAGCTGGAATACAGATGGCAATGTGAAATGCAAGGGGGCCCACAGAAATAAAAAGGAGATGTGACGTTCGATCCTAAGGACAGTTGTCTGGTCTGGGCTACTTTTCAGAGTCCTGCTCAGAAATGTGTAATTTCTCACATTTCTGCCTAAATTGGTCACTAAATGTGGTCTGATCTTCAGCAAAATCATAAGAATGAATAAACAGTGTCTTAGCTTAAACTAATGCCACCCAACATTTACATGTTTTTATTGGCCAAAACATGTAAACATTCACAGGCCAGGGAGGAAAAAGCAAGTGAACCCAGGAATCTCGCTGAACTGCAACAGTTTTGTAAAGAGGATCCAGCTATTTAATTCAAGGGTTCACTTACTTATTCCACGCTGGTGTGAATGTCTCAGGTCTTTCTGCAAAATATCTTGATAAACTTGTGAATTAATTTTTCCATTGATGATGTCACTTTGTCCAGGCCTTGAGGCAACTAAACCGCCCCACACCGTGATTCTCCTGCTCCAGACTTCAAAGTGAGCACAGGGTTCTGATGTTGATGTGCTGTTCCATTTTTTCCCCACACATGACGTTGTGTGTTCCTCCCAAACTATTCAACTTTGGGATAATCAGTCCACAGAATATTTTGCCAGTAGTGCTGTGGAGCATCTGAGCGCTCCTTCGACACTGTTAACTCATTCTTATTATTTCGATGAAGGTCAGACCACATTTTATGACTAATTTTGTCAGAAATGTGAGAATTTCCAAAGCATTCACATAGATTTTCCTCCTACTGTAGGACAAAACACAAAAGGACAAAACACACCTTGCCATACTTTAGTATTGGCCCTGGCTTTCCTATTCATTTGTAAGGGGATAGAACAATCCATTTGAATAACAAAATGTGGTAATTATCTGGTAGAGAAATATTTTCTCCCTTCTTTGTTTTCCTCCTGGCATCTTCAAACATGACCATATATGGGCGATTCCAGGGATGCCTGTATCTATTATTTATCCATTATCACTCTCAGTCCATTGTACAGAGAGAGATCCAAACCCATCAAAATAACATTTCAATCAGAGTGCTATCACCGTGCACGGTCAATACAAAATGAGAGAGATTCATATTTAACGATTATGTCAAATCTGTGAAAAGCATTCCCGTGGATCTGGCCTGAACACTTCACCGACTGCCCCCTCCTGGCTGCCCCCCGTCCGTTCAGCTGTTGGCTCGCATTCCATTTCCCTCCCGGTGAAATTCACTCCCTCCCTTTCAAATAATGATTCACGGTCGCGGCGTGTCTGACACCGGGGACGCCGCGCTGACATGAGTAATATTACATCTGTCTTGCACTCTCCCCCCCGTACGGCGAGCGGATCACGTTGCATATTGTTACACGGCGCTTACACAAACTGACGCGCAGGGCTTTCAAACAAACGCCTGTGTGAACTCAGCATTCCTGCAGCCGCGGCGCTGAGGCTGCGTACTCGCCGGCAACAGCTACTGTCAGGATTTCCATTCTGTGCTCGTGGCCGTTGCTAAATACTGAGATGGTTCCTCTTGTATGCATTATTCAGAGTCTGAATGCGCTTTGGGACGTGTTTCTGGAGACTTCAGCTGGTGCAACAGAGAGTGTGGGTTTCTTGAAGGAGTCGAACCAAACATGCAGGATCACGAGTGAAAGACACTAGATAAAGCCCAGGCCTGGCTTGGTTTTTAAGGAGGCAATAACATAAAAAGCACAAAAGCTTGTTTCCATGTTTACATGCATGTGTGTTCATAAACATGCACTGTCCTGCCAAATAAACAAATACATCATTAAAATTAAAGGAGACGTGTGTATCTATACTAGGGATGCACCGATTCCAGTATCGGGCCGATACCACATGCTTGTACTCATACTCCGTAGCCAGGATGTGGAACAGTGAGGTCCGGATAATTCTTTAAACTGGGGGATCTGGGGGTCCTCCCCCAGGACTTTTTTAAAGATTCATATGTAATTTCCTGTATTTTAAGTGATCAAAAACACTTTTGTCTTATCCTGAAGCTGTTTTCAAAAATTGCTTTTGTTGCACCGTTTGGGACCAGGAGGCCTGAGTGAATGTAGTGAGTGAGTGGATGGTGGTCGGACATGCAGATGGTGCAGACTGGCCTCACTTCCATCAGTCTGACCAAGGGCAGTGGGTGCAGCCGTGCACGAGTCACGTACCCCCTACTTTGACATGATGAATATCACAATAAAATATCTATTTAACATCTATTTCATCCATTATTACTGTGAAGCAGGTTTTCCAAACAGTTTTGCTCGCCTAAGTGAGAGGCAATAAGAATGTCTTGTCCTAAATAAATACTAAAATATTAAATGAAAATGTTTTTAATTGTTTTGAAAACAAGGCTGTGGGTGTGAACGGGTAAAGCTGAGTGTTTTGCTTTGGCTCATTCTGAACATCAGACTCTGGTTTGGACTCTGCGTTCTGGCCCCGCCCACCCTGAATCGCCCTCACTGTCAAACCACTGGTAGCTACAACAGGTACAAAGCGAAGATCATTTATACGCAGGACATTACAATCTTTGCATGAGACAGTGTAAGCGCCATTTCATACGGCCTACATGTTTATGAATATTTAATGTTCATATATATTAATTTGCATTTCATATCCTTTATATTTTGTTTAAAAAGAAATGATACATTTCATATGTAATATTTTTGATTCAAAAACTGTTCATTATTTACAAAGAAAGCAAATGCATGTTTTGCCATAGAGGGCGCTGTGTATTGTCTTTGCCCACGAAGAAGAAGTTGATTGTTGTTCTTTGACTTGACTTCAAAAGAAATAAAAAAGATGGCTGACGGAGCAACACGGTCATTTTACCGTGCTGCGACGGATAATGTTGTCACACGCGTAAAATCAGCCTCAGTGTCAGTCATTCATAGAAGAGGTTAAAATTAGAACAAAGAAGAAACTAACGAACTAAAGATTTGCCTCTACATTAAGTAAAATGACCGCGCTCAGCGATCGAACGAGCCAAGACTGAGCCCAACGGAGCTACAACGAACCTTCAAGGAAGCACAAACTACGAACTGGTAACTTGCAGAAATGCGCCAAGAGAAGAAATTTATGACAATAAGAAGATCGTAGTCCTCATAAGATGGCACTTATTCAGAAAGCAAGGCATGCTTTGTGCCATGGGCTACTTTATTTGAACTTTTGTCAATGAATGAAACTCGAAAACGAAGCAAGATGGCGGATGGCAAGACGCAAGAAAACAGTGATAAAGAAAATGTTTGCAGTACCGAAGAAGACCAGAAGAGGGCGCCAAAGTACACGGAAAAAGGCCTGGAAGACCTTTTACAGAGACAAATCGGTGTAAGAAGAAGAAAGCTTTCTCTGGTAACTGCAAAGATGAATAAAATAAGTGCCATGATGAAAAATAATGATGATCCAGGTACTGTTGATGAACATTTAAATGAGTTTTCCAAACTCAGGAGTGACTTTGATCAGTCGAATGAAAATGTTCTACACCTGTTATCAGAAGAAGAGAAAGATGCTGATCAGTCATATTGGTATCAGCCAAAAAGGGAAAATTTCAGCAATTTCATGATGGATGCTGAAAAATGGACAATCGATGCAAGGCGGCAACAAGACGACGACGTGGGACCAGACGACAGCGCGTCTTCGAAAGGTGGATCGAGAAGGAGGCGATCGGGATCCAATGTGTCCGGGACCGGGTCCAGCCACAATGGTTCAACTACGTCATCATCTGCACGTCGCAAGGAACAAGCGGAAAGAGCTTCTCTGATTGCAACGGCAGAGAAGTTAAAGGAGAAACAAGCTCTGGAAATGGAAGAATTGAGGTTAAAGGCAAGGAAGGAGCAGCTGGAAATCGAGACTCAAATTGCTGCATCTACTGCAAAGATAAGGGTATTGGAAGAGTGTGAGTATGAGGACGGTGAAAACAAAAGTGTAACTTACCAGCGTGCAGACTCGTTTCATAGTTTGCCCTCAGTTGTTACAAGTAAACAGTCAAATACTCACTTTAACAGACCACAGTACCAGGTTAAACAGGAGATTCCTACTCAAAGGGTTGAAATGGACACTAAGTTTAATTTGTGTGAAGTAATGCTAAAACAGAATGACATTACAGAGATGTTGGTTAAGCAACAAAGACTCACAAATTTACCTCAGAGAGATGTTCCCATTTTCAGTGGTGATCCTTTAGAGTTCAAATCATTCCTTAGAGCCTTTGACCATACAATCAGTAGCAAAACTGATAATGACAGTGACAAGATTTATTATCTTGAACAGTTCACAAGAGGTGAGCCTAGAGACCTAGTCAGAAGTTGCCAACACATGAACCCTCAGAAAGGCTTCCACGAAGCAATGAAACTCTTAAACTATCATTACGGCAATGAAATCAAAATCGCAACAGCTTACCTGAAAAAGGCTGTAGACTGGCCACAGGTGAAAGCAGACGATGCCAAAGGTCTCCATACTTACTCACTCTTTCTAACTGGTTGCAATAATGCCATGCATGACATTAACCACCTTGAGGAACTAGACAACCCAACAAACCTCAGAGTCATAGTTTCCAAGTTACCTTATAGAATGAGAGAGATGTGGAGGGTCTCAGCATTTGATATTCAGGAAAAGTCTGGTAGAAGAGCTAGGTTTTCAGATTTGGTGAAGTTCCTTAACAGACAAGCTAAGATAGCTTCAGATCCTCTATTTGGTGACATTAAAGATGCCGATGACAAAGGCAAGCAGTACTCAAAACCAAACAAGACATTTAGACCAAAGGGCAGTGCATTTGCCACCAGCGTGGCACCTGCAACAAAAGAAAGGTTGCCAGATGCAAACAAAGGCACAATGCGTCAGACAGTTGATGCATTTCAAAGGCCATGTGTGTATTGTGAGAAAAGCCACTCACTTGCTGACTGTCAGAAAATAAGAAAACTACCTCATAAGGAGAGAGTAGAGTTCCTAAAGGGAAAAGGACTTTGCTTTTCATGCTTGACACAAGGACATTTAAGTAAAGACTGCAAGAAACGAATCCAATGTGACTACTGTTCTAAAAGACATCCTAGTATGCTCCACTATACTAAAACAGAGGATGTAGCAGTAGATAACAAACCCAAAGATGACACTGAAAACTCAGACACTGAAGCCCCAAGCCCTATTCCAATCACAGGTGGAACATGTGGTGCCACTGGGGCCGGTAATAGTAGTCGAGTTTTGGCTATTGTGCCAGTTCATGTTAAGCTTAAGAAAAACAACAAGACGATAGACACTTACGCATTTTTGGACAATGGCAGTGAAGCAACTTTCTGCTCAGAGAAGCTTATGAGACAACTTGGCATAGAAGGGAAGAAGACTCAAATCCTTCTCCGCACTATGGGTCAGCAAAAGTTAGAGCCAAGTTACATAGTTTCAGACTTAGAAGTAAGTGGTGTAAAAGAGAATGTGTACATTGATTTACCCGATACGTACACACACAAAGACATTCCAGTTTCAAAAGAGAGCATTCCCATGCAGACAGACCTAGAGAATTGGCCTCATCTGCACAGAGTAGAACTGCCTGAAATAGACGCTGATGTTGGACTTTTGATAGGAGCAAACGCTTACAAGGCAATGGAACCCTGGGAAATCATTCACAGCATAGATGATGGACCCTATGCAGTCCGTACGGTCCTAGGGTGGGTTATCAATGGCCCTTTGAAACGAAGTGACTTTGAAAACGAACAAAGTGCTTCTGTGAATCGCATATCAATGTCAGAAATTGAAACATTGTGTGTGAAACAGTTTAACCATGACTTTCCGGAAAAGGCTTCTGAAGAGCGGCATGAGATGTCGCGAGAGGATGTACAATTCATGAACTCTGTCAAGGACACTGTTAAAAAGGTCGAAGGTCATTATTGCATAGGCCTTCCTTTGAAAGATCAGTCTGTCCAACTACCTAACAACCGCAAGCTCGTTGTACAGAGAGCAGAGAGCCTCAAACGAAAAATGCTGAAAAACAAAGACTTTCACAAAGACTACACAGCATTCATGTCAGACCTCATAGACAAGAAATATGCTGTGCCAGTGCCAAACGAACAACTCGAACGTGATGATGGAAGATTATGGTACATACCTCACCACGGGGTGTACCACCCACAGAAAAGAAAGCTTCGTGTTGTCTTTGACTGTGCAGTCTCATTCCAGGGCAAATCGTTGAACGAGGAACTTTTACAGGGTCCTGATTTGACAAATGCATTAGTCGGAGTTTTAACCCGCTTCAGACACGACCACATTGCCTTAATGTCAGACATAGAGGCGATGTACCACCAAGTGAAGGTCCCACCAGAGGACACAGATCTGTTACGCTTCCTCTGGTGGCCTGAAGGAAACCTGGATGAACCCATGCAGGAGTTCAAAATGACTGTGCATTTGTTCGGTGCAACATCGTCGCCAAGTTGTGCCAACTTTGCCTTAAAGAGAACTGCAGAGGATGCCACACACAAGGTGTCACCCCTGGCGATTAGTGCAGTGCAGACGAACTTTTATGTAGACGATTGCCTTTTGTCTGTGGCAAATGAAAGTGAAGCCTGCGCTATCGTTGAAGAGCTAACAGGACTATGTGCAAGTGGAGGTTTTCGTCTTACGAAATGGAATAGTAACAGCAGAGTTGTTCTGGCCTCCATTCCTGAAACAGAAAGAGCCTCAGAGGTTAAAGCATTAGACCTCTGTCATGACAACCTTCCAGAAGAACGAGTCTTAGGAGTAAACTGGTGCATTGAAACCGACTCCTTCAAGATCAAGATAAATGAGAAACCAATGACACAAACAAGGCGGGGCATTCTGTCGTTTGTGAGTTCCATCTATGATCCCTTAGGTTTTCTGTCCCCAGTTATTCTCCCAGCAAAAATGATACTGCAGGAACTGTGTGGAAAGAAATTCTCATGGGACGAGGACATACCAACGGACATGGCTAAGAAGTCACAACAGTGGCTATCGGACTTTGCAAAACTACAAGGATTTACAGTGGACAGATGTTTTAAACCAGTTGGATTTGGAAATGTCACATCTGCCCAACTGCATCATTTCGCAGATGCAAGTGAGAGAGGGTATGGTGTGGTTACATACCTTCGTGTCACGAATGAAAAAGGTGAAGTCCATTGCTCATTTGTAATAGGCAAATCACGAGTATCACCTTTGAAACAAACTACCATTCCTAGATTAGAGCTTACAGCGGCTGCTGTAGCCGTAAAAATCGACAAAATGATGAGAAACGAGCTGAAAATGCAACTCAAGGAATCCACATTCTGGTCTGACAGTACCACAGTTTTGAGGTACCTTGCAAACGACGGGGCCAGATTCAAGACTTTTGTTGCAAATCGGGTGTCACTTATCAGAGATCACTCGGAGATCAGACAGTGGAGGTACGTAAACTCAGAGTTGAACACTGCTGATTACGCATCTAGGGGAATGAAAGCAAACGATTTCCTCTCAAACAAATCCTGGATTCAAGGACCGGACTTTCTGAGAAAGGACTGTAAACATTGGCCAGTGTCACCAATAATCTCAATGGACATTCATAATGATGCAGAAGTGAAGGTTATGAGTGTTTGTGTTGACATTGTGCAAACTGATCCAATCAGTCAACTCATTTGCTACTACTCAGATTGGTACAGATTAAAAAAGGCTATTGCCTGGATGTTGAGATTTAAACAGCTACTTCAAAAACTGTCACGTGAGCGCAAGACTTTGTCAGCCCGTGATAGGCTAAAGAAAAAAGCTAAAGTGCAAAGGTCAAACAAAGATGATGGTTACTTAACAGTCACAGAACTAGAAAATGCAGAGTTGGAGATTGTTAAGTTTTGTCAAAATCAAAGTTACAAAGACGAGATTTTATCTCTACAGAAGGATCAAAAGGTAAAAAGGACTAGTCATATTGTAAAACTAGATCCTGTGTTGGACAAGGGTATTCTAAGGGTTGGTGGAAGGTTAGATAAATCTGCTTTACCATCCAGTGTGAAACACCCTGTAATACTTCATCAGGACCACTATGTGTCCTCTTTGATTCTCAGACATATTCACAAACAAACAGGTCATAGTGGTAGAAACTTAATGCTATCCAGACTTAGAGAAAAATATTGGATTCCAAAAGCTGATGCAGCTCTTAGGAAAATACTGTCAAAATGTGTACCATGTAAGAAGTTGTCATCTAAACCTGGTGAACAGAGAATGGCAAACCTGCCAAAAGACAGACTTGAAACTGACAATCCCCCTTTCACAAATGTAGGGATAGACTATTTTGGACCTTTCGAGGTAAAACTTGGCAGAAGTTATGTGAAAAGGTATGGTGTTTTGTTTACGTGCCTTACCACAAGAGCAATTCACATAGAGGTTGCTCACTCACTTGAAACGGACTCTTGCATTAACGCATTTAGAAGGTTCGTGGCTAGAAGAGGCCAAGTGTCTGTCATGAGATCAGATAATGGTACGAACCTAGTAGGTGCAGAAAAGGAAATGCGTGTAGCAATCAAAAGTTGGAATAAGTCTAAAATCGCGGAGTCACTTTTGCAAAAAGGTGTTACATGGACATTCAATCCACCAGCTGGATCTCATTTCGGTGGGATTTGGGAAAGGCAGATACGTTCTGTCAGGAAAATCCTTAACCAGTTACTGAGACAACAGACTCTTGATGATGAGCGTCTTCACACTTTGTTTTGTGAAGTGGAGTCTATTATAAATGATAGACCCATTACAAGAGTTTCTAACGACACAAATGACATAGAAGCATTAACTCCAAATCATTTGCTTCTTATGAAAAGACAACCTGTGTTACCACCTGGTTTATTTCAGAAAGAGGACTTGTACTCAAAGAGACGGTGGCGTCAGGTTCAATACCTGTCAGATATTTTTTGGAAGCGGTGGACCAAAGAGTATCTTCCACTTTTGCAAGAGAGACAAAAATGGCTAAATGTGAAAAGAAACCTGAAACCTGGGGACGTCGTTCTTATCGTAGATGACAGTGCACCTAGAGGTTCATGGTTAATGGGAAAGGTTGAAAGAGCAATCTGTGATTCAAACGGTCATGTTAGAAGAGTTTTTGTCAAGACTAAAAGCAGTGTTTTGGAAAGACCAGTAGACAAATTGTGTCTTTTACTTGAAATGGATGAGTAATGTATTTTTGTTTAAAGCCATAAGAATGTGGTATAGTTGTAACATTGTTCAAGCTACAAAGAGAGTCAAATGTCGCTTAAGTTTTTGATAATTGTTATGCCCTAGCATTAACAATTAGGGGCCGGAATGTAAGCGCCATTTCATACGGCCTACATGTTTATGAATATTTAATGTTCATATATATTAATTTGCATTTCATATCCTTTATATTTTGTTTAAAAAGAAATGATACATTTCATATGTAATATTTTTGATTCAAAAACTGTTCATTATTTACAAAGAAAGCAAATGCATGTTTTGCCATAGAGGGCGCTGTGTATTGTCTTTGCCCACGAAGAAGAAGTTGATTGTTGTTCTTTGACTTGACTTCAAAAGAAATAAAAAAGATGGCTGACGGAGCAACACGGTCATTTTACCGTGCTGCGACGGATAATGTTGTCACACGCGTAAAATCAGCCTCAGTGTCAGTCATTCATAGAAGAGGTTAAAATTAGAACAAAGAAGAAACTAACGAACTAAAGATTTGCCTCTACAGACAGAAACAAAGTGAGTGTTAGAGGAGGAGAGCACTGATGAGGCACAGACGCTTCTCCTTCTCCTCTCGCTCCTCAGATCAGAATGAGGAAAACTCCTGTTAGAAATCGGAGTCACCGTCAGTCTGAGGCACTGGCTCCTCCCTCTTTATGACCGAGAGCAAAGAAACTGCATCTGGATCAAACTTTTGCGTGGTTCATGCTGAAGGCGCTGCTGCTGTAGTGAGGCTGACGCACAGCCGCGCCCCGCCGAGTTTTACGCACTCGGGTCCAAAGCAGCTCATGAGGTTCGGTTTTAGAGTGGACACTTTTAGGTTCATAACAAGCTCATCCACGTCTGAATTAGAGGCTCTTCCGCCTGTAGAAGCGCGTGTTTACAACATTCATTTGCACAGGATTCAATGTATAAAAAAAAAAAGCTAAAATTTCACCGAGGTCCGGACTATTGTGTTGATGTGCGGCGAGCTCTCCTAAAGGATGCTCTTCCTCCGCTGAGGAGAGAAAATGGCAACAAACTGTATAATTGTTTAGTATAAATCCAATATTCCACATAGAGCTGACTTTATTACAGACGACACTCCCTAAATCAGAGTGTGTGCTGGATTTAACCAGAGCTAAATGTTGTTCGTGCTGCAGCGTGGAGTGTTTACAAGATACAGGCTAATTATGCTAAACTAGCTGCTAACAATTCTGGCGATTCTTACGGCGTATTATACCCAGGGGCTTTTTCATCTGAAAAACTAACCCAGCGACTAAAAAGTCCTCAGAAAATCCAAATTAAAGAGAAACAACATGTTTATATTGAGCCAAAATGAGCTGCAGCAAAACAATCAAAATGCTGTAGCTACTGGATGAGTAACTATAAACACACGAGAAAATCCACACAGAGCTGAAGTAAAGGCGAAAAGAGACCATTTATCTGCAGTAATAAGTAACATCTCAATACTATTGTTAAATGAGTAAGGATTAAACAACGAGGAGCCGTGCATTCGACGGTAATAATGCACGACGCGGAGTCAAGAACACCACGACGCGCAGCGGAGTGGTGTTACTCCGCGAAGTGCATTATTACCGTCGAATGCACGGCTCCGAGTTGTTTAATCCGCTTATACCATGGTCCCACAAACGTAACATTTTATAACAAATGTTTATTTCATGTATTAAAGTCGTCAAACATCCTGCACTACAAGGACTATTTTATGTTGGTGTTTCGCCATCTACTGTCTGAAGGCTCGTCTCAGAGCGAGTCTTTCTCCGCTGCTAGTACGAAGATCTCCGTAAGGCGCAACAAAACACATCAGCACACGCTGCATCGCCAGAATCACAACACATTAGGACTGTTCCTGCACTTTTACGTAGAAATAGACACCGCTAGCATGTAGCGCTCCGAGCAGGAGCTAACCTGAAGCGAGAAGCTCAATTGTTTATCGTTACTATGGAAACAGCTGCACTGGAGCGCTGAAGTGCAGGGATTATGTTGGCCCGAGATCTGAAAATAATGAATGGTGCCTTAAGAGAAATGCAAAGCTCATATTTTATTAACATTAGTACACACACTCAAAACAGTAAACATTTAAATAAATTACCAAAAAGAAATTACAGAAAACAATGCTATTCAAAGTCGAAAAATATAACAAATGGGGCAGAAAGGCGAACAAATTATTGGCCTATTTATTTAATTTAATTAAGCCCATAAAAACACTTAGCCTAAATTGAATTGAATATTCCCAGTGATTGTGCAATTATTAAATGACACTGGCGTGTTTTCCTTGTTGGATTCCTTCGTCGGAGGCTCGCAGGGACGGGTGGCCTCAGTTGGGGCCGAACCTGTTGAGAGAATGGTGCTCCATTTTTGTCGGTCTTCAAGGGATGGTGCCCAGTAAGAGCGCAGGCTGGTTTCACTGCGGTGGCCCGTAACAGACATGATCTGACGCGCCTCTAACCCTGCAGCCGACAGTCTGCAAACCGTTGTGCTTCTGATGCTGTGGTTGGTGTAAATGCGTGAAAGGGGAGCAGTCACCCGGACCTAAAATGAAGTAAGTTTATCGAGACTAATTAGCCAAACAGTGAAAACTAGAAATATGTTAAGTCAAAACATGCAAGACAAATATTTCTCACCTCTTCACAAATCCTTTTTAGCATGTTGCCCAAATAATTAACTCCCATTGGTTCCTTTGTGTACCATATTGCCTGGGCTTGTGCGCTTTGGCTGCGCTTCGGGTGCAGGTAAAAAGCTGGTGTGCCATCTGGGCATTTGGACAAGTACTTTTTGAAACTTGCCACCGGACACAATGGATCGCCTGGCATCGCAAACATGAAACCACGGAGGTTTTCTTTCTGAACTTCGTTGGGGTCAGAGTGGTTTTTGGTGTGGGGATTATGCGCCAGTGACACGTACTCTGTGCCGTTGTCATCCCGAAGAAGGACAAAGGAGGAGCGGGACAGCTGCCTGCTGCCTTCCCTGCCTCTTCTGGCGAAACACATCTGAATGTCCCACCAAACCTTTCGCACCAGCCCCGCAGGTGTATCACAGGAGAGCGCATTGGATGAGGAAATCAAATTGACGTCTGCCTCGCTTATTTTGGGATGGTGGCAGCTCTTGTCGTTCTCGGACTTTCTGTAGCGTTTTATCACCGCTTTAAGCACCGCGTTGCTTGATTTAAAAGCAGTGTCTGTGATGATGTTGAGATGAGAGAAAAAGCGGTTAAGGCCTGCCCTGATGGCCATTAAACTTGCCACACTGTAGTGTTTCCCCGTCTGAGACTGCACGGACGCGTAAAACTCTCTCAAAATGTTGTTCAGTTCATCTGCTGATACATGGTCGAGTTCAGCATTTTTCCCCTTTTCTTTTATGAAGTCTTTTAAGATCGTGACAGCCCATTTGGTTACTTTTTTTGTGTTCTCTTCGTCTTTCTCATCTTCAATCCCGTTCAGCTGCTCCAGCGTTAACTCCTTGTGCCTTTGCTTTTCTTGCTTGCTCTCCTCTTCTTCCCATTCATCATACGATTTATTTTGGCCAAAAATATTAAAATTTATAACAAAATCCATCTCCAGTCAGTCAGTCATTCAGTCTCTGATCAGCTTAACGACCTATCACTCAACGTTTATTCAGCTGTGTCACGCGTTGCTATGGCGACGTCCCACAGCGGAGTGATATCCCAGTGATTTAACTACCGGACTGCGTGTGCGGTTATACGAAAATAATGCACGCTTGTTAGCCCCCACCAGCCAATCAGAATCGAGTATTCACCCAGACCATGGTATAAAAATAGATAAATGAATGAAGCACAAGCATTGAGGAGCTTTAGGACATGAGCTGTTCTGTCTGTGATGGACGGCGCAATAAAAAATAAAAATAACATTGAAAGAAAAATAAAAGCAATAAAATGGCATCTGTTAAATTCTGATATAAGTAAGGATTAAACAACGAGGAGCCGTGCATTCGACGGTTATAATGCACGACGCGGAGTCAAGAACACCACGACGCGCAGCGGAGTGGTGTTACTCCGCGAAGTGCATTATAACCGTCGAATGCACGGCTCCGAGTTGTTTAATCCGCTTATACCATGGTCCCACAAACGTAACATTTATAATAAATATTTGTTTCATTTACTAAACTCACTAAATATGCCAGACCACCGGGACTATTTTATGTTGGTTATTAGCCGGTCACCGAAGGCTCGTCTCAGGGCGAGTCATTCTCCGCAGCTACGAGGATCTCAGTCAGGCGCAACCAAACAACATAAGCACACGCTGCATCGCCAGAATCACAACACAACAGGACTAACCCGGCACTTTTCCGTGGAAGTAAACACCGATGTGCGGCACTCGTGGGCAGGAGTTGTTTCACTTTTACGCTGTTTAATAGATCCATGTGTTTAACCTGAAGCTAGCTAGCTAGTTCAACGAGCTCAACTGTTTATGGAAACAGCTGCGGTGGAGTCCGCTTACACCTGGCCCCCACGAACTGAAACTTTTATGATTGACTTTACTAATCCAGACAAATATGTTTAAATGCAGGATCATTTTATGTACGCCTGAAAATCATGAATAGTGCCTTAACCGTTTTCAATAGAAATGTAAAGCTCATATGTTATTAACAGTAGCTAACCTAGCTGCTCACTCTCCTCTACTTCCCATTTATCAAACATTTTGTTTTGGCCCAAAACGTTGAAATTAAACAAAATCCATCTCATACGTTCCTGTCAGTCACTAATTACGTGTTTATCTGATTCAGCTGTGTCATGCGTTGCTATGGCGACGCCCACAGCGGAGTGATATCCCAGTGATTTAACTACCGGACTACGTGTGCGGTTATACGAAAATAATGCACGCTTGTTAGCACCCACCAGCCAATCAGAATCGAGTATTCACCCAGACCATGGTATAACTTCCCTTAAAAGTGTGGCCTACTTTACTCAAGGAAATGTAAATGAGTAAATTTACTAATTACTTACCAATCTGCTGTAAAAAAGTCCGTCTATAAACCGTCGACTCACTTCAAAAAGTCTGTTGAAGAAAATGCCTTGTACTCGTATCCGTATTTGGTATCGGCAAGTACTTAAGGCGAGACACGGCAGGTGAAAGTATTGATTTTTCAGTGGTCGAAGTGGAGATTTTTATCTATTTCCCTCCCTTTACATCGTAGTTTTCATGTCAGAGTATAAAAATAACAAAACTCACCCGCATGATGTTTATTTTATGATGTTTTGTCTGCGAGGCGGAGGTAACCCGGAAGTAGCTGCTGCGCCGCGTAGAAAGGCCGTCTTTCCCGAGGGTTTTCATTCATAAATATTGACAGATTTTACATCCACGTGTGCTGCGAAGGGTCCCCGTGATGACGCTATCGCCCAAATATGGTATTTTTCCTCCTACGAGACGCTGGTGCGGAAAAGCCGAAGACCTGCACGCGCACTCGCTACAAAACTTCAGGGCTGGTTTTCTCTGAATGAGAGAAGCCGCACTCGGGCAGAGCCTGAGCCCTTATAGAAGCTCCCACAGACTCCAAACTTTCCAGTCTGAAACCTAACAATATTTTGAAGGTTTTTTCAGAGGGATTTTTTAATATTTAATTCCTAGCCTGATTTATTCAGCTTTGAAACCAAAAAACAGGCGGAATTTGAGTTTTTACAGATTTTTTCACTGATGATTAGTTTATTGAAAAACTAAACAAAATATCCAAAATCCCCTCTGAAAAAATCTTAGTTACTAATATGTCAATAAAATAAAACCATAAATTTTAATCTGGCTCAATTCATTATTTTGATTTCGTTGCCCAAAATATAGGCAATTTAGGCCATTTTAATGCTCAAAATGCCTTATTTTTATGTGAAAACATAAAATGACAGAAAAAATGTAATACATTTTTTTCTCATATTTATATCTGTAATGTTCAGCAAAAGTTTCAAATTGATATCTCTACATTTATTTATTTTTTCCCTATTCACCTGCAGTGTCTCGCCTTAAATCCAAGTAGAAAAATCGGTGGTATCGGTACATCCCTAATACTATATATCCTTAAAGGAACAGGCCACGATGTGTACCTGTCTGGTTTTAGGAGCACGTCGACGTCTGTGCAGACAATTCTATAGGAGTTGAAGATATTACTACGTGGACGTCGAAGTGCTAACAACATCTTTGCTCTTTTTGCGTGACTGAGCGCATGCGTAAAGACCAGACAGGTCAGGTACGCATCAACACGTCTAAGCTCAGGTAAGAACATATCTCAGAATGGAAAAACTGGTTTTCTGGATGGAAGGTCTGTGTAAATATTGGAGGTGGTTCCTTCAGCAGTGTAAACCTACCAGAAACCTAACCTGTCCAGCCAGAATCCACACTTTTCCTCTTCCTTACAAAGACTTGTATCTGGGATCAGGACCTTTCCAGAAGAACATGACTGACAAGTGTATTAACCAGAGAAGAGCGTATGGCGTATTTTGTTAAGGAAGTAGGGAGTCTGATTAAATGATCTGTGTGTGTTCATGTAAGATGGCCAGAGGAATCGGTGTTGGATATGTTAAATATGTTGTGAATACTGAATACTGAATACTTTCGACGAAGAGTTTGTCGGTCATGACCCATTCTCCCACACATATCCTGGAGGTTTCCTGTGCCTCTTCTTTACATTGACTTTCTCTTGGAATCAGGTCAGCAGATTGGCATTTCGCATTTTCCTTCTCTGAAGCTCATTTGATGCCTTTTTCTATGATTTTTTTGTTTTTTTTATGATGTGCTCCCAGGCTCATGGTAAACTCCTCTCCTGAAGTTTCTTCCACTCTCAGATTACAGCCCCTGCAGGGATCATTTTAACACTCTGAAGTTTTGAATCCCTTCTACAACCAATTCAGACTGACATCAGCTGCTGTCGTAAGCGTTATGCCCGTTTTGATGGCTCCTTTTCATAATCTTTGCAGCACTGGTTTGTACTTTTACAATTATTTAAGGACATTACAGTTTGATTTCTGTGCATGCGAGGAACACTTCAGTCGCTGTTAACATCTGATAAAAAAAAAAAAGTATTGTAAGAAGCATTGTTAGAAACTGTGGCGCCTCTTCTCGGACAAAAGCTAATTAGCGCTTTCTCGAACTGCTTTCACGCCTGACTCACTTGTTCCCTTTATACTCACACATCAGGCTCCACAGTTGCTTTAAAGGTCACGACGTACGCATTGTTCAGGATTCTAAATATCTTTGCTTTGATTTTTACTTGAATGTAAAGACTTTATTGAATACATGTCTGCAATGCATACAGTACTTTTTATTTATCTTTTTAAATGGACATGGCGCTAAGTCTCGATCTTTTGTCGGCACGTTGAACCAGAACAAGGCAGGGTGACCAGACGTCCCCAACAACATCCGGACAATCATCAACAGTTCGGAAATCCTGGTTTTGTCCCGGATCTCGAATCCAGAACATATTGAAACTGACGCTGGCCCCGGATCACTGGGAGTTATTGCCGGATTAAAAGGTGACAGGCACACGCTGAATGCCTCCGTGTGGGAGAGGCAACCCCTCGTTCTCAGGCTTCAAACCTGCTCTATGTGGACACGGCTGTGGCTGAAAGCAGATCCTGGCTTCTCGGTAAAGACTGTGTAGCTGATGGGGCTGGGACTAAATGTCATTTTGCAGCATATCGCGATACTTCTTTGTCGTGATACATGTATCGCATCGGAAACTGTATCACTATATTTTTGATATTCAACTTAGTCATATAAAACAATGATAAACACATGCTTTTTTTACTTAAAGAACATTTCGTTGAATCCAGATTTGGTCCTGATTGGTTTTAAGAAAAGCACTTTCAAAATGCGCTTTTCAAATGTTATCAGACTGGTTTATATTTAATCTTTGCATTTTGGACACATAATTTATGCTTTCTTACTAGATTAATTCAGGGTAAAATACTGCAGTTTGTTAGTCTCGCCAACCAGACTCCGCTTCTTTACAGAAGAGGGTCTGGCAACACTCCATTGCGCGCTTTCAAAGAAGTGACGCATCAATATGGAGCCTACCGTTTTTCAACACAAGCAACCACTTCACGTAATGCTCCGGTATGCTTGTATTCTTACGTTTTCCTGACATAAACGACAGAAGTCATTTACTGAACTCCGTGTGGCAGGAGCGCCATTGTCAATGTCTGAATGACACAACTTTCTTGTCGCTGTTTCTGTCGTCACATCCGCTATGTTCTCATTGGCTGCTGTGCGCTTCGGTTGTCCCACATTAGTCCCGCCTCAAGCAATAGCTTTTCTACGACAGGGTCGCCAGACTAGTCTCCTGTTTAATAATTAATAAACATCGGAGATTAGTCTGGATGCCAGGCTAGCAGTTTGTTGTAAAATCATAAATGTAATACTTTGTGTATTAGAATATATGGTATAGCAATATGTATCGGATTGTGTCAAAAGTGTATCATTCCAGTCCTAATAGCTAGTGCTAATTTTCAACTCCAGTCCTTGGTTGGGCCTTTCTACACTATATCAAGATGACATTGGATTTTGATCAAATTTGCGGCCTATACGTGAAATATATGCCTCAAGGGCGGTGGGTTTTAACCTTGGATGTTGATCTGCACTAGTTTTGATCCACAAAACGTCTGAAATGATGTTACCCGCAGTCAAGTTGCAGACAAAGAAGATGAGACCAGCGCCTTACTGAAGGAGGTCAGATTGGTGAATACCAAAATTGACGATATTGAAGAAAAGCTGACTTCCAAGGTAGATGCGCTTGGGATTTCGTTAGAGAGGACATTGAAACAAGAACTGAAGAAAATGAAAAACGACTTTGACTCGGAAATCGGCGGACTCAAATCCAGAATGCTACAGTTGGAGGACAAGATAAAGACGCATTACAGCCGCCCCTCAAATACATTCGACACAGATGTTTCTATTGTGGTGATGGGTTTGCCTTATGATGAAGATGAAAAGCTGGCTGATCAGATTAAGGAAGTGATTGAGGATGGTTGTGCTTGTGATGACGGGGTGATGGCGGTTGCTCTGGAGAGGCTGCTCGCACGAGGACCAGGCCCCGGCGTGGTGAAGGTGGCGTTTGCATCGGCTAAGGAGAAAGTGGCTGTGCTCCGGGGCAAATCGAGTGCTTCTGCATGATCTACCTAATGGATCCGACTATTTTGTGTCGGGGAATTGCGCACCCCCGCCGCTGGCGTCCACTCCTGCAGGAGCAGAGCAGGAGGCCAGGCATGGAGACGCAGCCAAAAGCACATAAAAGCACCAAAAGGCTCCGGTGGAGTTGTTTTTTTTGGTTAGAAGTAAACTTTTTGAACACTTTGAAATCAAGGTGGTGGATAAGTCTGCGGATGACATTATAGGAGTGCACTTTGAACACCGGAGTACGAGCAATAATTAGGCCCGAGCGCCATCAGGGCTGACGAAGGGCCTCTTGCAATCGTATAGTGCAAGATGCTACAAATTCAACAAATATCCAGTTAATTACAAGCTTTAAAATGTATTGAAACGATGAGTTCAGTGATCCTGTGTGGCAGTGTTCTTAACATCACAGATGAGATGAAGTATTTGGGTCATTATATCTGTAGTGATCTGTTATGGAAATTATGGAAATCCAACTGTATATTATATATTATTATATGTTTATTATATGCTTTATTGTAATCACATTACGTATGTGTTATGAGCGACTGACAAGTACGCACTGTACCCTGTTTACAGCTAAGAGACAGTGTTTACAGCTAAGGGACACCTGCTCGGACACCTGCTTGGCCGGGGTAGTACATCTTATCTCAAATTGGAGACAGGGTGTCTGTGTCCTTGCTGTGGCGACGTTTGTCTAATACATCTTCGTCAGCGTTTTTGAATGTCTTAGGTCAACCTGAACCATTACACTATTGGGGGCATTCCACAATCGTATGATCATTGTTTGTCTTTGTGTATAAATACTGTGAGCTCTGAACTGTTCTTCAGAGCATCTTGTATCTCGGTACTTGATGTGTCTCCATGTGCACATGTCCAATAAATCGGCACGCTTGACTCACGACAACTTCTCTCCGGATTTTATTTACTATGGTCTCAATATTTACCATAACAGATCTTACTGATGACCGGGACATGCACAGGCAGGTGTGTAAACTGTATGGTCAATCGAACATGCTGGTCAGGAAACTCTATATGTGTTCTGTAGACGTCAAAGTGACTCTGTTTAAAGCTTTTTGTTCTCCTCTGTACACTGCACAGCTGTGGCGAACTTTTAAAAAGTCCAGCTTGCAGAGGCTCACAGTTGCATAATAATGACTCTATGAGGCTGCTGTTAAAGATGCCCAGACATTGTAGTGCGAGTCAGATGTTTGCTGACTGTGGAGCACACTCTTGTCCTGCTGCACTTCGTCATTGTTATTTTAAATTTATGTGTAGACTGAGCGACTCTCAGAACGGCATTATACGGACTCTGGTGTGTCCTGTGAGCAGCTCAATGAGATTCACGTCAAAAATGTGGAATCATTGGCGCTCGTGTCTTTATGTGTGTGGCAGCTAGAGAATTGCTGGTGCCTTGTTTTGTTGCTGCAATGATCTGCAGTATTTTAATATTTTTCTTTTAAACATAAATATGGATCATGTGTTCTCACTTGTGTCCTTAATAAAGATTGAATGAATGAATGAATGATGAATGATCCTGTAACAGTTAAAGACTTGAAAATTATGCTGGCTGTTATTTGAGTTGACAATTTAGAAAATCTTAGAAAAATGTCATTTGCATAATAATTTGGAACGCAGTGTATTGTGATACAAATTCATTAAAACATTTCTCTGTATAATGTCAACCGAAATAAAGTGGGAAGTGCCCGGCATTGTCAAATTGTATTTTTTTTCTGACAAAAACTTTGTAAGATACTGAGAGGGCTCATTAGCGCACTCCAAAAATCCTAAAACTAAGACCCTAGGGGAAAAAAAACAAAAAACAAAACATAAAGACTGTAGCAATACCATAGTTTTAGATTGAGGGAGACAGCGCAACTTTACAGCTTGGATGTGGATGCGATTTACATCTGTGGCGACTTTAATTGTCGTATTGCTGATGAAGCGGACTGCATTGAAGGCTTGGACAATATTCCACCAGGAGTGGCATTAGATCTGGCTTGTAATAGTCATGGTGATTCTTTTCTTGATTTTTTGAGAGACTCAAAGTTGTATTCTAAACAGCGAGGTTAATGTAAATGATGATAATTTCACTTCTGTTTCAGTTCAGAGGCAAAGCCGTTGTGGATTATGTTGTGACGCCTCATACTTGTCTAGAATTTTTTGTGTTGATGTTGAAGTGATTACTGCCACAGACCTCCTGAACAAAAATGCTGCAGTGTGTTTGCCTCTTATTGGAGATAGACGTCATTTACTGAACAACTCCTTAATCCAGTTCATTTTTAGAGTGGATACCCAATTAACTTATGAAAGTAACACCCCCTGTGTACTTAAACGGAGACATAGACCATTCCCTGAGACGTTTTTAACATCTACTAGCTGCCAAATGGCTGTGCAAGGACTAGAAAATAAGCTAGGGCTGTGCCACAATACGCGGATGTTGATAAATGGTATGAGGATTTTTGTCAATTTGTTAGAAATAGAAATAGATTCATGTCAAAATAGCACATCTAATAAAAAACATCATCATTTTAAACGGGGTGTAAAGCCTTTTTGGAATGCCCATCTTCAAAAGTTATGGAATGAGCGAACAATAGCGGAGAGGGAGTTTCTCAAGTGTAAAGTGCTTCAAAATAAACAAGACCTGAGGAGAATTATAAGCAGAAACAGTCGCTTTTTGACAAATATGCAAGATTTTATAAAAGAATAGGGGTCAACAAGTAATCCACAACAATTTTGGAAGGAGATTAATAGATTGGTACTACAAAGAAATAAGACAATTCCTATGGAAGTTATTGTGCAGTGGAGCTGAGAAAAGAGCAAGTGGTTGAAAAATGGGAACTTGATTTTTCAAACTTGTATTCAGGTCTGACCAATACTGAAGACTTTGACCCTGCTTTTAGAGTTCTCTCAGTTCAAGTAAAAGAAAATCTGGAAATTGTTAGGGGTGATAACAGCCGATCAAATATGTATCTGAATTTTGACACAGAAGTGAGCGATGCTGTCAATAAGGTCAAGCTGAGGAAGGAGTGGAGGAAATTCCAAATGAGGTGTTAACGTCTCCACATCCTAGGCATATGCTTCTTCGTTTATTTAAATGTTGTTTTGACAATGGTATTGTTCCCTCTACATGGTATATAAATCAATCATTAAACCCATTCGTAAATCAGCGAAAGATGCCCCACGCATACCTCTCAACTACAGAGGAATCAGCCTCCTAAGTACTGTCTATAAAATCTACTCTCTTATTTTAAATGCTAGATTATGTTATTTTTTTTGGAAACAACAGAGTATCTAGTATGAACAAAATGGAAAACACAGGGCATGTATTGATCATATTTATTATGTATCAACAATAGTCAGAACCAGACTGACTGAAAACAAATCCACTTTTGTTTGTTTTGTGGACTTTAGAAAGGCCTTCGACTGGGTGAATAGGGATCTGTTGAGTTTGAAGCTCCTCTAGGCCGGGATTGATGGGAAGTTTTACTGGGCGTTAAAGTCCCTGTATGCAGAGGGATATTCTGTCCCCAAGCCTGTTCTCTTTGTTCATAAATGATTTGGCTCTTGAAATGAAACATCTGAACTTAGGAGTGCACCTAGACAGTGTGATTGTTGGCATTCTGCTCTGTGCTGATGATGTAGCGCTACTGGCTGAAAGAGGATCTACAGAAAATGTTAAATGCTTTACAAAATTGGTGCTGTAGATGGAGACTTGCTACCAAAGAAACAAAAACTCAAACTCAAAACTCAAAAAAATCCTAGCTGCTTCAGCCAGTAGAGCCCTTGGTTCTGTAATAAACAAGTGAAAAATCTGTAAAGATCTTGGTTATGGAACTTTCTCCCAGTTGTATGCCTTTTGTGTGTCCCCTGTGTTAAACTATGCTGCTGGTGATGATGCAGAGCCCAGCCTTGGACGCTGTAGAAAACCGTGCAATCCGCTGCTTCTTGGGGGTTCATAAGTTTGTCCCAGTGCTGGCAGCGCAGGGTGATATGGGCTGGGTTCCTGGATCAGTCCAAAGGAAATGTGAAATGGTGAGGCTGTGGAATCGACTCATTCACCTGCGTGAAAATAGAGAAACAAAAGAAGTCTTTCTATGGAGTAGAAATAAGTGTCCCTGGGCTGCAGAGCTCAGAGTATGTGTTTCAGAATAACTTGTCCTGTGGTGTTAAAACTATCAGATCAAATTTAATGTCAAACTTTGAACATAAATGGTTGACTGGGATTATGTCGAAGCCAAAGCTAAGGACTTATTTACAAATTAAAGATGTATTTCAAACAGAGTTCTATGTAAAGGCAATACATATCCTGTATGACCACAGCAGGAGCTTGGTTCGCATTGCCGGCAGTAAGTCAGACCTGTCGCGGTGCGTGTTGGTCTCCGCCAGAGCTGCCCTTTGTCACCGGTTCTGTTCATTACTTTTATGGACAGAATTTCTAGGCGCAGCCAGGGGCCGGAGGGTGTCCGGTTTGGGAGCCTCAGGATCTCATCTCTGCTGTTTGCAGACGATGTTGTTTTGTTGGCTTCAAGGAACCAGGACCTCCAGCACGCTCTGGGGCGGTTTGCAGCCGAGTGTGAAGCGGCCGGGATGAGAATCAGCACCTCCAAATCCGAGGCCATGGTTCTCCACCGGAAAAAGGTGCTTCCCTTCTTCAGGTTAGTGGGGAGTCCTTGCCTCCAGTGGAGGAGTTCAAGTATCTCTGGGTCTTGTTCACGAGTGAGGGACGGATGGAGCGTGAGATCGATAGACGGATCGGTGCGGCGTCAGCAGTGATGCGGTCGCTGTATCGGTCTGTCGTGGTGAAGAGGGAGCTGAGTCGGGGGGCAAAGCTCTCGATTTACCGATCGATCTACGTTCCCACCCTCACCTATGGACATGAGATTTGGGTAATGACCGAAAGGACAAGATCGCGGATACAAGCAGCCGAAATGAGTTTCCTTCGCAGGGTGGCTGGGCGCACCCTACGAGATCGGGTGAGGAGCTCAGTAACCCAGGAGGAGCTCGGAGTAGAGTTGCTGCTCCTTCACATCGAAAGGAGCAGCTGAGGTGGCTAGGGTGCCTCCTGGTCGCTTCCCGCGGGAGGTATTCCAGGCATATCCTATTGGGACAAGGCCTCGTGAAAGGCCCAGGACATGCTGGTGGGACTATGTCACCGAGCTGGGAAGTCTGGGCATCTCTGCTGAGACTGCTGCCTCCGCGACCCGGCCCCGGATAAAGCAGAAGAAAATGGATGGATGGGTTCAGTTCTGCCTCATTTTTAACCTTTTACATTCAGATATGGTTTTAAGTTCAGTGGGCACAACTTTTTGTGTGTGTGACAACCAGCCCCGGCATCCCTTACCATGGAAACTGGGAACAGATGCCTGTTCAAACCATGGCTCATACTATAAGCTAATAAACATTTTAATTAAAGTAAACATTAAACTACATTTCAGTGAGGTGACACATGAAACACACAATTAAAAAAAAAAAAAAAAAAGAGTCAGTTACGGGTTGATTAAATTTATGAAAAATACATCAAATTAAAAACTAATATCTTTATTGTAGACTGTAGCTTGACAAGTAATTAACTGTGATTAAGTACTGCCTTTAATTAACTGTGATTAAAATTAAAGGAGATCTGTAATCAATTAGCTTCTGTTATTCGATTCCCGCCCTGAGTGAAAAGACTTTAGTGCTTCAATTTATATATGGACTGAGGCGTTTGACTTTTTTTTTGCCCAGCAGTGTCTGTACGGAGGAGGAAAGTAACAGAAATCATTTGATAAAAGGGAATGTGAATTTGATGAACATTTGATAAAAGTACATCGGATTTAACAACTGACTTATTTTAGATTATTTTTTTCTTTTTGAGCAATTATCAAAAGATTGAAAGGAAATGCAAAAAACAAAGTTGCCATCAGGGAGAGCACTTGCCATGAACGTCTTTGTGTAACAATCCTTGTGCATGCGAATTACTAAGAACTACAAGGCGCCAGGGCAAAGATCCTTAAAGGAATATGCCACCATTTTTACATACTGAGATATGTTCTCACCTGAGCTTAGACGAGTTCATTTGTACCTGTCTGGTCTTCACGCGTGCCCTTAGACACGTCAACACAGCACAGACGGCGTTAGCATTTAGCCTCTCCCCCTCTCCTCTATAGCTCCAAACCAGGTGAAGATAGAAGCTACCAAGCTCTTCCACGTTGTCTCCATTTAAATATGGTTAGGTCACACTATGAAGTATTGTTACAAAAAATTGAACAATGTGGATTTTATAAGCGGATAAAAAGGGGAACTATATTGTAACCGACTGAAGGCACGTGTGAAGACTGGACAGGTACAAATGAACTCGTCTAAGCTAAGGTAAGCGCATATCTCAGTTTGTAAAAACGGTGTCCTATTCCTTTAAAGGCACACTGCGAAACATTTTGGACTATACAGCTGCCATCAGTACAAAACATGCTCCCTAATGACCGGCTCAACACAGAAAATGTTACTGCTGCAGTGGGTAATCAAAGAATGGATTTGGTGGAGAACCTGACCTCATCTCAAATACTACTGACTTTAGTCACATCTCCATGGAGACGAGCTGGAGATGTACCAACTCCCAGTAAAGTTGCAGACATGTCTCAGGAGAGCTGAGCCGCTCACGGCAAAGGCTCATGTTTGTTTGTACATTTGTGAGGTTCTGCTGAGGAGCAGTGGTTGGTTACTCGGCTGGTGACGAAAGCTCGGAGGCGTCTCCAGGAGGTGGGGGCGTTCCTAGGAGGACTCAGGCAAACCTATCCCTAAAATGGCCGCCATCAGAGTTTTTACAGATTACTCAAAAATAGGTGAATGTGCCAAGGCAACACTTCAGGCATGTTTTTAATGAGGGAATGACATAATAACATGATGTAAAGCTTGAAAAAGTCGATTTTGCATAATACCCCCCCTTTAAGGAATAACTAGGAGACGCCTACAGGAGGAGCGCAGGAATTTGTGACACTGGCTTTACCCACTCCCTCTGAACAGACGTGTAATTGAAATAGAACACGGCTGTAATCATCTTTCTCATTAAAACAAAACACAACCTGGTTAAAAACCCATAGAAGTCAGCGCGTCTCCTTTCCCAGTTGTGTGGACGGCTTACAGAAGGTGCTCCGGGCCTGAACGCCGCCGTTTGCCCTTAAGCCCGTCTCCCGCAGCAGATGATTTACGCGAGTCAGCCCGCGTCGACAAATCATTTTTACGCACGAGCGGAGAGCTTTATGGACTATTAAATCAACTCGCTCGCTCCCAAACAGCTCGATTCGACACTTTTCTAAACACCGCCGACAGAGTATGAAAATGTTCAGTTTCAGCTTTCAAGCCGTGTTTATTAATATTTGACTGAAACATGACATTAACTGGTTGGAGCCGAGATTGAGTGCGGGGCGGCGAGCTGTGACGGAGATCGCGGTTAATTATCGGGGCATTGAGCGGCTCTCCTCCGCGCTCTCCACCTGCAATGAGCGAAGCCTTTTCTTCATTGAACAAACCCGGGATGAAGCTGGACTGACATCTTTCATCTCAGGGAGCAGTGGACTGGTGCTGGAGTGCGTTGAAGTCAGATGCGCTAACGGCATCTGCAAAGTAACCAGTTCAGCCGTGGAATCACTTTACATTACATTGAAGGGCTGCTGTGTGTCACCATGGCAACACTGAACAAGACGGCATATCTGCATAATGTTTGATATGGCCTGACATGAAGAAAATACTTTCAGAGGTTCGCTACAACAGCAAGTGGGTCGACTGTGTGCTTACAAGCGGCTCATATCGTATCAAGCCTCGCAACTACAAACTATTTATCCCACTGTGCATCCACGTCCTGAGAGAGAAAGGGAGAATACTGTATATCGATGGTCCTGCTCTAGCGCTATAGTATTAAAGAGCACTGGACAAACTCCAAGCTGCAGAAATGTGATCGAAACACCACTTACAGCCACAGAACAGTGAAATATTCCAGTCTGTCGGAGGAAAAGCTTGCGTAGGATCCATGGCTGCACATAACATCACCATGGGAGTCTATCCAACCACTTACTGCGCCAGGTATGAAGCTGAAGATTGCACATAGCGCTCTCCCGTCATTGCACAAATGTCCAGTCTGCGCAAATCATGTTTACGACTTTCCCTGCCTTCGACCCGGGGGCGCAATACACACTAATGGGAAACATCTCCCTCACTGCTCTCAGTTGTTTATAAAATCAGTTTTTGCTCGCATTTCTGAAGTTTGTGACATGGTACAGGTGAGTCCTGACTGTAATCTGTCTACAGCTTTCTGTTTGTTGATGCGCAAAACGTTATTTGGCTTATCGTGATCAGAAGAAGCTAACAGGCAAAGCTAACTGTGGGCTTGCACCACTTAAGGCGAGACACGGCAGGTGAAAGTATTGATTTTTCACGCAGTGGTCGAAGTGGAGATTTTTTATCTATTTTCCTCCATTTACATCTTAGTTTTCATGTCAGATATAAAAATGACAAAACTCAGCCCGCATGATGTTTATTTTATGATGTTTTGTCTGCGAGGTGGGAGCAACCCGGAAGTAGCTGCTGCGCCGCGTAGAAAGTCCGTCTTTCAAGTGGGTATTCATTCATAAATATTGACAGATTTTACATCCACGTGTGCTGCTAAGGGGCCCCGTGATGACGCTTTCACCCAAATATGGTATTATTCCTCTTACGAGACGCTGGTGCGGAAGAGTCGAAGAACGGGCCGAGCATGCGCAGTCACTACAAAACTTCAGGGCTGGTTTTCTCTGAATGAGAGAAGCCGCACTCGGGCAGAGCCTGAGCCCTTATAGCAGCTCCCACAGACTCCAAACTTTCCAGTCTTGGACTTAATAATATTTTGAAGGTTTTTTCAGAGGGATTTTTTTATATCTAATTCCTAGCCTGATTTTTTCAGCTTTGAAACCAAAAAAAACAGGCGGAATTTGAGTTTTTACAGATTTTTTCACTGATGATTAGTTTAATGAAAAACTAAACAAAATATCTAAAATCCTGGAAAAAATCTTAGTTATTAATATGTCAATAAAATAAAACCATAAAATGTAATCTGGCTCAATTCATTATTTTGATTTCGTTGCCCAAAATATAGGCATTTTAGGCCATTTTAATGCTCAAAATGAAAACATAAAATGACAGAAAAAATGCGATACATTTTTTTCTCATATTTATATCTGTAATGTTCAGCAAATGTTTCAAATTGTTATCTCTACATTTTTTTATTTTCCCTATTCACCTGCAG
Source organism: Gobius niger (assembly GCF_951799975.1). Taxonomy (NCBI): domain Eukaryota; kingdom Metazoa; phylum Chordata; class Actinopteri; order Gobiiformes; family Gobiidae; genus Gobius; species Gobius niger. Next base: position 35,111,524 of record NC_136856.1, read on the forward strand.
TGTCTTGCCTTAAACAGTATTTACAGCAGTGTTTTACAAGTTTGAGCGGAAAAAATATCTCCATTGTATAATTGGGTTGTGGCATAATGTACAATATCCCTCTCTTCTCTTTGTCTTTTCTCAGCGTAGTATTTCCTCTCACGGACAATTAATGCGTAACATGGCACAACAGCTGCAGTGGCGCTTGTGGCCTCTAGGGGCAAAAGTTACTTAGTTAATGTTTTTTCTGTACTAGCTTTTCTTTCGATACCTGTAGAACCCAAACTTTTTTTCCAATTTCATACCAGTATCGTTTAACGGTGTCTGGCCCTACTAATGAGAAGGTACTGAACAGAGAAATAAATTATGATAACGTTCCCTCTTAGGCAAGGTGTATTTGTGATTTAGGCAACGTTCTTAATGAATGTAAAATAGCCTGTTGTGTGGTGCATTGTAGTACATGAGGAGTTAGGTGCTCGTGTGGACATTCAGACACGTAAAGTTCTTCTCAAAGCCGATATTACATAGTTGAAAGTTCCAAAGATCCCATTAGGCAGATTCAGACCCGTTACTGTCGTGGATGTGAATGCCCTGCCTCTTGTCTGCCTCCCGTCGAAGACATCCTGAAACGCGGGACCTGAGCCTGTCGTCGGGGCGACGCTTCTTTGTCAGGTGCACCCTGCTGGGAGCTGGGGTCGGAGCGGCATTTCCATTTTCTCATGCGGACACACTATTAGCCCCCCCGCCGGCACTGTGCGCGCTGCAAACATGCCGTCCCTTCATAAGACATGTTCTCAATCCGTCCGTAATGCCGGAGATCCACGTGAAGGCAGAGAGCAGCTAACCTCGGGGGCTTTGATCATCCACGCCCACCACCAGCATGGTCTCACCGTGGCTCCGCGGCCTGGACGCCACCAGCAGGGATCCTCTGCTTCTCTGTCCATTGTGTGAAGGACTGGTGTGAAAAACAGGCTCCTCTCTCATGTACAGGACATTATGGCTATATTTATATATTCTCTTTCTCTAAGAGGACATCTGGGTTTGTCGATCCATTATAAATTGGAAAGTTCAAAAAGTCGATTTGTGCATATGTTCCCTTTAACTTAGGATAACACATGTCCCCCAGGACACAGCAGTGATGAAGTTTTGATCGAAAAGACGCCAGCCGAGGGCACAAGAGCAGCATCTGTTGTAAAGGAATGGGAAATGAAAATGTTCAAAATCAAGCTATAACAATGGCACAAAATATTTGCACCACACATGAAAAAGAATTTGGTTAAGGTCTGGACAAGACATTAAAACAGTCTGGACATGCATCTCCAGAACGGGGAAAGGAGCTGGACTGAAATATTACTCAAACGTAAAATCAAACATGATGCAGTGGGTTTGTTTTGGATGAGGATGTCGTTTTTTAGTGTTGTTTAAGGCGACATGCAGCAGGTGATGTCGCGGTATAAAAAAAAGAAAACTTATGACATTTTGCCACTCGTGACCTGGAGTTTTCCAGGAAGTAACGACAACATCGCACCACAAAAGCCGCTTTCCCTGGCGTGTTCATTCACAAAAACACTAGGTTAAGAATTATTATGCAAATTGTATTTCATTGCCATAAAAGTTAATAATTAATAATAAAAGTAATTCAGGAGACTCCAGAGGCAGCAGCAGATTCAAATAGCTGTGTGCGGCCTTGTAGCAGCTGTTCTCTTAATCTGATGAGTTTGTCTGGCAGAAACCATCCTCATTGTGCCTTTATCTGCACAAACCTGTGTGTGCTTTGAATCAGCCACAAATCTCTTAACAGCACGATGATTACTTCAACTTTCATGAAATATCGAAGGTTTTCATACAAGGCATTCAACTATTTCATACTTTTCATCAGTGGCGCGACAGTGGCGCAGATGGTAGAGCGGAATCTTGGCTCCTGCTGGTGCAGATTTTCGCTGTGTCCTTGGGCAAGACACGTTACCTTATGCGTGATTACGTGATGTGTGAGTGGTTGGTGGCGCAGATGTGAGCAGCCTCGCTTCTGTCAGTCTACCCCAGGGAAAACTGTGGCTACAAATTTAGCTCACCACCATCAGCATGGAGTGAATGAACCCTTTCATGTGTGAAGTGCTTTGGGTGTGACTTGTGTCATATGAAAAGCGCTATACAAATAAGATTCCCTTCCCCTTCATCAGCAGAGATCCTCTTTCTTTTCCATATTGCAAAATTGAAAATGGTGGAATTTGCTTAATAATGTGAAACGTCCTTTTTCAGTAGTTTTTCTTAACTCCTTTAACAACTAATCATCACAGGTGTCTGAGATTGATGTCAGTGACTCAAAGAGCCAGATCTTGTGGCGGTGCACGGGGCGGCTCTTGGCGAATTGTTTTCCGAGTGGCGGCGCTATATGTGCCATTCGCCTCCGCCACCTGTGAGGGGGCGTCACAAGAGGAGGTGACTGCACTGATGGAAACATGGCTGACATTCACTTCCTTGTTTACAGTGCGCTGTCTTGCGTTCTTTCTTAAGCCTTAGGCTCTCACAGGTCAAACTAAAAACTTTATTTATTTATTTATTTACCCCATCGTGAGCTAAACGATGTTCACGTCTCGAGAGAAAAAGAGCTACAGCGTCCGCTGTGGCGAGGATCGGCCCGCGCTTGGCGTGAACGCGAAGCAAAACAAAAGCACATGTTCACCCCCCACTCCCACAGAACCACTCTCCTGGACGCGGAGTCGATCTGGTTGGAGGAAAATGTGTGTGTCTCCACCCACTTAAATGCGCTAAGTCTGGAGTGGCAAGATCACAAAGTGCGCTCCTGAGCGCAAAATGTCACGCTATCGTCTCCGTTTTGATGCACAAGATCAGGCCCAAAGAGTCCTGAGAATTCTTTTTTTTACCTTTATGGCAGTGATATACAATTTCCATACGTTACAAAAGTTTAGGGCCGTGTCTCCAAAGAGGTTTTCATTCCACTCTCGCAACAACATCTCCACTTTAGTAGCTAAAAAATTTTTCAGAAAAGAGATGGCGAAATTTGAATTTTTACAGATTTTTCATCCAAAAATCCCCACTGAGCCACTGTTACAAACATATCAAGAAAATAAAACCAAACATTTAAATCTAGGTCCATTATTTAGATTTAGTCGCTGAAAATATCGTACATTATGGCCATTTTTATGTTTGTATATGAAAAACGTCGAATGACATAAAAATTGGAGTACATTTTTTCTCGTAAATATATTAGCAATCTTCAGCAAAAGTCGATGGCTCTAATTTTAATTTTCTTTCCCTATGGACCTGCCGTGTCTCGTCTTAAAGCTAATAAAGCCCAAACAAACCCTTTGATTATGCGTGTTAGAGGCACTGTACTGTGCACAGTATTGATCTGTCGACTAAGAAATGATGGAATACTGAAGCACTAACATATTGACATTTCCAAGGCGTCTGTCGGTGTGGCCTGAATGTATTGCCAATACTGTACGTGCACGTATGTATTTAAGGAGACTCAGAAAAGGTTAATTGGCCGTCAGAGTGACACCAGGTATAGCTTTATACAATATGTAAGCCGCAATTAGTGCACCAGGGCTGATCTTGTCTTTTCTATCATGGATTGGTATAAAAATAGTGTTAAACTGCAGCCTGTCAGCAGTGATTAAAGCACTTTTGTTTACACTTCCAAGCCTGTTTCAACGGCACGGTTCCACACTTAAAGTGCATAGAACACATTAGACACAATTTTTGATAAAACATTGATTTTGTTAGTTTGACTATTGTTGCACTTCCTTATTGGACCCTGAAATGAAATGACATAGATAAGAGGTAATCCAAAGTTCTTAAATAAAACTGTAGATAGGACATGGCCATAGTTATATGTTGGAACGAATGGCATTTCTGGCGGCCATCTTGTGCCTGGCCCTTCCAACCCAGTGCAATGAAATCAAATGAAAACACCACTTATTTCCTTGATCTATTTTTTTCTGTTATTTTATAACTCTTTGATAATTGTGACTGACCTTGTATCATATCTGGCAAGACAAAAATAACAATTTTGCAGTTTTTCTAATGTTAGTTAAGTTTAATTGGAGGCACAGAGTTTAGCTCCATTTGTTCATGATTTTTTCTCTGTTAAACACTTAAAATCATGCAATTCTATTTATATCAAATATAACATTTGTTTCCTACTTTAAAACCGTCTTTCTGTACTTTTTAACGTGACGTGACCAATATTTATTGGACATGTGACAGTGATACAGTGAATGTTAACCACTGAACCTTGGGAATGAATGGAGAAAACAATGCTAATACGGCTAAACAACACGACTAAAAACTAAATGAGAGGCTTCAAAGAAATGACCTGATCCTGACTGAGATACAATACTTAGAAATAATAAACCAATAACAAACAATATTCTCATATTCTGACGTTGAATCAATGAAAATGTTGCTTTTGGTTTTGCATTGGTTGCTTTACGCTTGTTAAGTGGTGATGTCACAGCTCTACTTCCGGGTCTGCAGATGTGCAAGAAACTACCAAAAAAAAATCTTTCTGAAACTCAACAGAGAGTTACTGAAAATACTTATTTATTAGGCCCATTAGCCAAAAATGTTGCATCTACTGCTATAAAAGTAATATTTACCAAAATCGCTACATCCGGGTTTAGCGGAGAAAAATGCTAACATCCGAGTTGGCGCAGCAGCTATGCTAACCCCGGAAGTAGCGACTTTAGCAAATCTTACTTTTTTAGTAATAGGTGCATAATTTTTGGCTAATGAGTCTGAGAAATAAGTAGGTTCAGTAACTCTCCGTTGAGTTTCAGGAATATTTCTGAGTTTTTAATGGGTTTTTTTCTCGCATATTTGCCGGTCTGCCAGGACCCGGGAGCGGAAGTCATGACATCACACGGATGCCTACAGCTAGCAAGTCGGCTAGTCCTTGAGACTTTTCAGAGTCCGATTGCCTGCTCTGGGTATTTTTCCTATGGCTGTTAGCTTTAGCCACTTAACACTGCAAATTTGGAATGATCCAGATGTTTTCAGCTGTTGTCAACCGTTAACCTCATTTATGTCAAAGCCTTATTACAACTCATTAATGAATGTACAAACCATAGACTGTAAAAAATAATGGACGTCTTCTGCTCACTCCTCCCCGTTTACCATAATGACCACGGTCGTGGGGGAATTCATGGAGGATTTACAGACTCCCCCTCCCCAACTCTGACGAAGCATGTTCCTAAAAAGGGCATACTGGCGAGATTTTCACTGTACACTCGGCCCTTGCGTGACGTGTAGCTCGCGCTGCTCCAATGCTAACAGTCCGAGCCTCATTAAGTACGAGATTTCTAAAATTCTTCTTACAAAAACCAGCCTGGTTTCATAAATTGTGACTAACCCAGCGTTATCTCAGGAGGAATATCTAGCCTAGTCAAGTGTTGAAAAAATTTGAAACCAGGCGTTAAAGTTGTTTTTAAGGTGTCTAAACTCCAATGCTTTTCAATGGGGCACTAGCGGCGATATGGAGGTACTACAGCAATGGCGGCCCCCAGTGTCGTGGTCATAAAGCAGAGCAGCCAGCGCCCATTGGTACAGACAAGTTTACAAGTGTCCCCCAGCTAAATGCTACATGCTGCTGCTTATATTCAGGTTCATTATTTAAAATACATCATATTTTTAGACAGATTTGTTCATCTAATTCCTAGCCAAATTTTCTTCTTCTTTTCTTTTTTGTTTAATTTATGCCAATTTCTTTCCTCAAAATATGGTACGTTTCGGCCTTTTGTTTTCAGTTTTTTCTTGCTTCCATTTGAACATATCCACAGTCAGTGATCCAAAGGGAAAGTTTCAATGTTTGTTCTTCCTAGTGCGGCGCCTTACGTGCTACGGTGAATGCGAGCAATCGTATCCCAAGAATCTCTTAGCGCCCTGCGACGCGAGCGCTAACTACTTTGCCGCCATGCTAGGTCAAGCGTGAATGCACCTTCAATAAAGATTCGAACAACCACAAAGCCACAGCTCAGTCTCACAGATCAGCCTTCAGCGCAGGCCCGGGCGTGTGCGAGCCGGAGAAAGGAAGCCGCAGGTGGTGAAGCTCCTCAGGTCGCACGCAAAAACGCACGGCGCGCAAACGGAACTCCATTTTACTCACTCCTCGTTCTATTTAACATGCCCTCAACAACCGCCCATGTAAGGAAGGAGTTGGGTGAAAAAGTAGGACCAGTTTGTTCAGCCGTCACCGTGCAGCGTGATATGTGTTGCCGTGGAAACTGTGTGGAGGCGGTAAACAGGAAACATAAAGCAACGAGACCCCGCTGGGCCAACTGCACACAAAGGGCCCACGGAGGCGATTACAGCTGTGGGCGACAGCGGCGGTTCATTTTTAGATTCTTTTGATGGGTCAGGTCAAAGGTTTGATATCTTCTGTTCAATCAGTGTGTACGGTATATGGGTGTAACTTTTAACCTTTAAAAAATAAATAGAGTACACGGAGACGTAGTTATGGACATTGAAGCTCTGGGATGTGGGTGTCACCGTCTGATTGAACTGAGCCCAAAAGTTTGAAAAGGGCATACTTGTCATCAGCTCGCTCCTTACAAAGTGTATCGCCCTGTGAGGCGAATTGTTTTTTTATATCGGGATATACAGAAACCGCTTCAGTTGATTTTTCGGCCTATGTCATCAGTGATGTCAACGCTAAAGCTGGAGGCAGTAAGCATTCACATGGTTTTAAATGGCTTATGGGCGAGAAATGAACATCCAATGCACGGGCAATGAAAACAATATGAAAACACACTCCCTCGAAACATCTGTGACATTGTGCTGTGAGGAGATCTGCACATTTTAGAGTGTCCTTTTATTGTAGACAGCCTTGGACAGGTGTTCCCAAACTTTTAGAAATCACCCAACCAATAACTTGGGAACCCCTTCTGTAATGTAGTTAATATTTATTATAATTTTAGGTGCAAACGTTTTAAAAGCTGGTATTTTGATATTTACTTTGATATTTTGCTTAATTTCACAAGAATATGCTATTTTCAAACAATACATCAAATTCAATGTCAGAAATGTAAATACAAATGGTCTAAAAATCATCTTGCAACTCCAGACTTCAGTGTCCCACCATCCCCCAGGGGTTTCCCGACCACCACTTTGGAAACTGGCCTAAGGCACAGCTGTGAGGTGGAATGGATTCTCACAGCAGAAGAGAAGTGCTCACTAAAGATTATACCATGGTCTGGGTGAATACTCGATTCTGACTGGCTGGTGGGTGCTTACAGGTGTGCATTATTAGTCCGGTAGTTAAATCACTGGGATATCACTCCACTGTGGGCATCGCCATAGCAACGCATTAACACAGCTGAATCAGATAAAGGCTTAATTAGTGACTGACAGGAACGTATGAGATGGATTTTGTAGTTTGATAAATGGGAAGTAGAGGAGAGTAAGCAGGTAGGTTAGCTACTGTTATTAAAATATGAGCTTTACATTTCTATTGAAAACGGTTAAGGCACTATTCATAATTTTCAGACGTAAAATGTTCCCTGCACTTAAGCATATTTGGCTGGGTTAGTAGAGTCAAAAGTATAAGCGCATTCCACTGCAGCTGTTTCGATAAACAGTTGAGCTACAGGTGGCTAGCTTGCTAGCTAGCTTTAGGTTCAACAGCTTAAAAGTGAAATAACTCCTGCCCAGGACTGCCGCATATCGGTGTTTACTTCCACAGAAAAGTGCTGGAGTCCTGTTGTGTTGTGATTCTGTGCTGATGTTGTTTTGTTGTGCTTGACGGAGATCCTCTCAGCGAGAGAATGGCTCACTGTGATGAGCGTTTAGACAGTGACCAAATCCCACACAAAATAGTCCCTGTAGTTTGACATATTTAGCGAGTTTAGCAAATGAAAACAACATTTGTTCTAAAATGCATAGTAACAACTCCGAGTCGTGCATTATAACCGTCTAATGCACAGCTCCTCATTGTTTAATCCTTACTGAGCGCACACTACACCATCATTTTTCCCAATTTTCTTTCATTCTCAGTGCAGTGAGTCTTCCCGAGTCGCAGACAGTCACCAAGAGTCGTGTCTCGTAGTGTGGGAGGGTCGACGACTGGACTCGTGTTGGAGTGTGACACGGGCGGCAGAAAGATACGACTAAACCCCAGCCTTAAAACTTGAATTTTAAAGCTGATTTTGGATGCACAGGAGAAGTGTGGGTCAAGTGACACAGGAAACAGACAGAATGCAGAGGGAGGTAGCAACAGTATTTTTCATAACAGCGGCACAACTAAAACTAATCAATGGCCACAGCCCCACAAACACCACAACAAAAGGTTCACAGGAACAACTTTTTTCCAGCTAAATTTGACCTGCAGAGTTTAGCGGCACTGACTGACTTCGAAGTCTCGGGCCTGATGTCCATCTCCTTTTCTTGTTAAATCCACTGAAACATGTCCCGCTTCTTCGCGTCGCCGACGTTTAATTTCTCAGTCATTATGTATGAAGCCCCAGTTAGGGATGGGCGGATCGATACCAAAGTATTGATATATCGATACCAAACGGCTACTTTTTAAGTATCGATATTGGGCAAAAAGTATCGATACTAATTTGCATATGTAAAAAGAAGGCGGGGCAGCAATTGTCAACCCAAAAGGATGATTTATTTCTTTGTTCTGAGCCAAAACAGTTCACAACAGCAAAGGATTGAACTGAGCCAGGCATATCATTCTGGTCTAGGTTCTGTTTATCATTTAAGTATTAATTTAAAATTTAATTTCACATTAGTATTGTTTATTTAACCAGTTAAAGTAATATAATTTTAATTGATCAGTTAATTATATAAAATAACCAGTTTTAGAAATGTATATCGATTGAAATACATTCACCCATATGAAATGACCAGTATCAGTATCGACAAAAATGACCCCAAAAGTATCAGTATCGCATCGATTCCAAAAAATGTGGCATCGCCCATCCCTGCCCCCAGTCGCTCTATAACTGCGCTAAAGCTAGTCGAGTTGTGTGGACCCCCTAATTCTCTGCAAAATCTTTTAAGACTGAATAAATCGTGTCATCTGTGCTCAGTTTAACACAGATTTAGACAGATCTGTCAACAATATTTGAGAGTCCTATTGTGTTTATAGAAAAGATTTAAGATCTTTGAGTTCAGCTCTTGAGAAATTGGAGCAAATGGGAGCATTTCCTATATATTTTTGTTTAGTTTATTAGGATTACCTACTTTTGATTCAGGCTACTTCGAGAGCTGAGATTTTCATACGAGTAAGGATCATGAAACATAAGGCTTTGAGAAGCAAAATAAAGTATTTGGCATCTAGAACAGAAGCGAAAAAGGGAAGGGGAAGGAGGAAGTGGAGGAGTTACTTACTTACTTAGCTGCGCCAGGATATCATTTTTGGTGAGGATCGAGAAAAGTGGGTGGGGCACTACAAATGCTGCACGAGGGGGTGGGGGACTGTTTTGCATTTTCACTCCTCTCCCAGTGCCTCGCCCCCTGCTTTACACTCCTTACGCACATAATCTGACCATCAGATGCTCCGACCGAGGCCACTGTAACTGAATGGCATTGACCAGTATTTGCCTCGCTGTTTTATTCATGTAGTTGTCAAAAATACAGCCGTCTTCAAAGAGAACGAGGAGGGAGAGGAGTAAAAGAAACACGCCAACGCGGCCAGCAGTCAGGCATCGTGCATGAAGCCTCTCCATTCTTTCATCAGTCAAAACTTAAAACAAACACCTGCAAATATTAGTTCAGATGCCCCAACGGAAAGTTAGTGGCCTGTGCACCGCGTTCCAAATTATTATGCAAATTACATTTTTCTCTGATTACCTAAACTGTCAACTCAAATGAGAGTCAGCATTATTGTCAAGTCTTTAACTGTTAGAGGATCATTTAAATGTGGTTGAAAAAATCTCCCAGTGATAACAGTATTTTTTTCTAAAATAAATATAGTAAAACACTCCAAATCTACTGTTCCAAATTATTATTATTATTAGCATTTGTTGAATTTGTAGCATTAGGAGGTCATATTTACAGAAATCAAAAGCTATTTAAATCAAAAACATCTTGGTCAAGGTCAAGTTATATTTTAACATAGGAGCCCTCCTTTGAGCAGCTTCAAAATTCTTCTTGCCTCCCACCCTCATAGAAGTTTTTTTTTGTTGAGGCTCCAAAGGTTCTCAATAGGGTGGAGGTCAGGGGAGGAGGGGGTCCACATCATGAGTTTATCTCCTTTTATGCCCATAGCAGCCAGTGATGCAGAGGTATTCTTTACAGCAGGACATGGTGCGTTGTCATGCATGAAGAGGATTTTTTTCGGGAAAGCACAGCTCTTATTTTTGTAGCATAGAAGACAGTGGTCAGTCAGAAACTCCACATAGTTTTCAGAGGTCATTTTCATTTTCTTCAGGGAGCCTAAAGGGGCCGACCAGCTCTCTCACCATGATTCTGGCCCAAAACATAACTCCGCCACCTCCTTACTGACGTCACAGCCTTGTTGGGACATGGTGGCCATTCACCAACTATCCACTACTCCATCCATCTGACCATCCAGGCTTACACGGCACTCATCAGTGAACAAGACTGTTTGAAAATGAGTCCTCATGTATTTCTGCTTGTCAGCATTCAATGAACAGTTTAGGGGAGGCCGGATAGAAGGTTTATGCACAACTGCAGCCTCTGGAGGGTCCTACACCTTGATGTTCGGGGGACTCCAGAGGCACCAGCAGCTTCAAATACCTGTTTGCTGATTTGTAGCAGCTGTTCTCTTAATCTGATGTATTTGTCTGGCAGAAACCGTCCTCATTGTGCCTCTATCTGCACAAACCCGAGTGTGCTCTGAATCAGCAACAAATCTCTTATCAGTATGATGATTACGCTAAATCTTTCATGAAATATTGAACGTTTTCATACCTAGACCAAGGCATTCAACTATTTCACGCTTTTCATCAGCAGAGAGATCCTTTTTCTTTCCCTTATTGCTTGAAAATGATGGTGTGCTTAGTAAAGTGGAACGCCCTTTTTCTGTAGTTTTTACAACTAATCATCACAGGTCTCTGAGATTGATGTCAGTGATTCAAAGCCCTGAGACACAATACCATCCATGAGTTTCATTGAAAAACTTTATTTTTTCACACTGAAATACAACTTGTATAATAATTTGGAACACAGTGTAGAGTTCTCTGGAGCCGGTCACAGCAGAGAGAGACAGAAGGAAGGCACAGAGAGAGGGGGGGGGGGGGAGATGCGTCTCCACCAATACATCTGGGTTAAAAATAAGTTTCCAACCCTATTTATCAATGATCACCAACTTACTTCTGCTCTGCACCGTCACAAACAGCGCTGTAGGGATGACAAGCCGCCCTGGTCTATGCCCAGCCATGACTTTGTCTGAGTAATACCATTTTATAACGCAACAACAGAACCACTACTTACTTCTTGCCGCTGACATTGTCCGGACAGTCTCGACACACGTTGGACCTTTCGATTCCATTAAACAGGGCAAACAGTGCTGTTGCCCTTCTTTGATTAGGAGAGGCAAGGCAAGTTTATCTATACTGCACATTTCGAGGCAACTTAATGCGCCTCAATGCGATTAGGAGCATATCAGTACCGCTATTGGCAGATCTAACACTGATCAAAGCCAATATCTCTGGGACAGAAAGTGATCGAGACTTCACGGACAGAGCGAAGTCAGGGCTAGGCCTCAGGGGAGCTGAGAAACATCGCAATTAAAATTGGTTAGCTATAATTTTGTTAAGCACAAACTAAACTGCACAATATTATATATATTTCTTTTTGTACTGTTCCATTTTTGTAATGTAACCCATTGCCCCCACATTAAAGCCGTTACTGGAGCCGACTGCAGCCCGGCATCTGTGACTGAAGGGCTTCAAAAACAAAACGCCTTCAAAGGCCTCTTCCCTTTGAACGCCACAGAACTGCCCGTTTGGACTTTGCGAGAGAGCACCAAGCATGAGACATCATAATCTGGAAGAAAGGGTTTTTTTGCCTTCGGGGTGTCGTGGCGGTGTGAATACCTGACAGAAGTTTTGGCCTTTTGGAGGCATGTGGTCCGGGGCTTTTGATCCGCTATTTCAGTTTAATTGTTTTCAGTTAAAGGAACAGGCCACCATTTTAACATACTGAGATATGTTCTTACCTGAGCTTGGACGAGTTCATGCGTACCTGTCTGGTCTTTGTGTGTGCCCTCAGTCACGCAAAACAATCAAAAATAATTTTAGCATTTGGCCTCTCCCAATGTATTCCTATAGCTCCAAACGGGGGTGAAGTTAGAAGCTTACCAAGCTCCTCCACAGACACAAAGACCAGACATCAAATCGTCTAAGCTCAGGTAAGAACATATCTCAGTATGTAAATACGGTGGCCTGTTCAGAATCAGAATAGTTTTTATTGCCATTGTTTGTAAACAGGTTCACAAACTAGGATTTTTTCTTGGTGAGACGTGCAACATTAAACATAAAAACATATAACACAGAGTTTAGATAAAAATAAGCTATACATTTTAAACTATAAAGCTTTAGGGGCATGCATAAGAATATTAAAATAGATAAGCTAAAAATAAGAGGTAAAAATTGAAAAAATAGTAACAAATGAGGGGGGAAAATTAAGATGTACAATTTTTTCCGTACTTGCTTTTGTTCCTTTTATTTTTTCGATACTGGAAGTACCCAAACTTTGTTCCCTATGCCATAGTGGTATCGTTTAACGGTATAGTCACCATGCATGAACAAAACAAAACAAAACAAAACTCCTGGAAAGTTTTTTACAAAGGGTGCAGCGAGAAAAAAAAAAAAGGTAATAATTTACAAAATCTGTGTCTTCTTTACTTCTCCACTTCCTTCAAACTGTAACGGCACCACAACATTGGGCGGAGAGTGAATAAAGTGAACTCAACTTAAGGATAATGCTTCAACTTTGCCACAGACTCTTAATATTCCGCAGCTCAGCAGGAGGTGCGGATATTGGAGGGAGCCGCCGCATGATTTACAGTGATTTCAAACGCTCGGCATATCTGCGCGATAAATCCTCCGCGAGAGTGTGACTGAGCGGCTGCGCGCTTACTCCGGGCTACAATGAAAACAGTCCCAGCCTTACATCAATAAAACCGCTGCCGAGGAGCACAATATTTCTGCGGAATTACTGACGCGTCTTCATATTTGGGGAAAATGTCAAGATAAGGGAGCGAGCGGGGGAAGCAGAGCAGCTTTTTTTAAATTTTTATTTTATAACTGGGGACAAGCACACCCGTTTCCTGCGGCATCTTGGGGCAGTATTTGATGGTGGTCTCTTGGTCAGGGGGGCAGGTTTTGGCTGGTCAGATAAAAGTTATGCTCCGCCTGATACCGTAAGCAAAGGTCTGTAACAAAGTACACACTCACACAACGCCACGGTACCTGGACCAGGGGTGCCCAAACTTTTTTGTCTAAAATGAAAAAGTGCCTGTGGGTCGCGGGCCAAACACAGCGACATCAAGCATGAAGCACATATAGCTGCAAATAATAATAGTTACTTTATTTTATTTTTTGGTATACATTTGCATTTGATTCTATCTATGCAAGTGTTAGGTTACATTAAAACAAACCACCACCTGTATCTGCAGTACCTACAGTGACTTTACCTCATTCATGTGTTAACTCAAAGAAAATGCCACATTAGATCATTTTGAAAGTGTCAGTTCAGCATAAATTCTTTTACTAAATTTTTAACATGTGCCTTTGTTGATCTCAACAACCTTTGCAATAAAAGTTGGACAAATGGGAAAGTTGATGCTACAAAGCTTTATGATAAACACCAAGATACAACAAAAACAGTGTTTCCGTAACTTTGTGAAAGGAGTGAAACAGCGCCTCCAATTTGACACTGGTGGCCAAAAGGTGTACTGCATCCATATTTACCATTGAGAATGAATTGGAGAGTTAATATTAACCAGATGCGGCGCAAATGTAGGTCACTCTCATGCGGGCCAATGTACTTGTTTCGGCGGGCCAAATTTGGTGCGCGGGCCCCACTTTGGGCACCCCTGACCTAGACCAAACAAAGCGAGTACAGGCAGGATTCATACCGGGATCTCCAAGCCAATGTGGCCAATCACAGCCAAAACTGCAGCTCAACACTTTTTAGCCACAACCTTGGCAACACATCAACATAATTCAAAGGTCCTATAGATGGTTTTCCATTTCTCGATCCACAGCAACGGCTGCCATGTTATGTGGCATTCGACAATGTTTATGCCTGACTCGCATGCACATTTAATGAATAATTGTGTCTACTACGGGCGTTTTGTAGTCGCTTATGTGTTTTTTTTCACTCACAATGAGCCATGTGTTGGGTAAATAATAACATAATCATTGTGATGTACACATGCACAGTAATCATAACAGTAAAAGGCGTAGGCCCTAGCGCGCACTTAAACTTGTCCATTGAACCAAACACACAGCTGTCATGTGAGCAGATAAACCATGAGAAAAGGCTGTGTTTATAACGTGTATCAGTGCCAATCTGTGCTGCGTTTACCTCCTGATGAACCAAGAGAGTAACAGCGGCCGACTCGCGCTCTTCCCCGGCTGCCAGCTCTCGCCGGGTCTCACTTTACGGGGATGGCCTGTGGTTCCTCCATGATTTGTCCGAGTGTCATTTCTCTGCTAGCTGCTAACTGTACCTGGTTTGCGTTTGGCAGCAGCATGAAATAATACGAGTCTACTATGAGCTCATCGTAGACTTGCTTTATTCATGCTAGCAGCTAGCCCCGTTGTCAAATCTGTTTGATGCCACTTTTTCTCATTTATCTGTCAGATAAAAGCTGACAGACCCTGGCGAAACCAGGGAACATCAGCAAGACATGAGACTCAGACACAGAGCGGAATGAGCACAGGCTGCCCCGTAAAGTCAGACCCGACACCCGGGACGAGCGGCAGGCGGCCATAGTTTAAATCTCTCGTACGAAAGTTTTTCTGTTTCTGTTCCTTAGCGATGAATTACTTTTGGGATATTGAGACATTTTCTCTTCGTCGTGTCGGGATCAGCCCCACACAACACAGGTGTGAGAACTATTTCTTCACGATATTATCAATGATCCATAACACAAACAACTAGACCCTTGACACACAAAATGGCGCCATATGGAACTATGCGGGAGTGTGACGTCAATGGAAAACTATCTATATCATGCAAAATCTACTTTTTGGAGGTGTTCATGTTGTTATGCTATTTCTTCATCAGCTTCATTCATGCAGTTCTGAGCATTTCTCCTGGTAAACGACTGCCTTGTTCCCATCTGACGTCAGATTGTAACGCCAGGACATCTGTAATGTAATGCCTTTCAGCACATGTGTCAATGTCAATATGGCCCTTTGAGGAGCATGAATTGAGTCCCATATTGTAAACACCTGATGGACCAGAGCGGTCAATCAAAACGTGTGTGTTAGCCATTTATGATGCAAATGTCAACTCCTTATAACTGCATTGTGAAGCAACTTCACTTTTTTCCGTGATATTTATATTTCTACTACGGTAAAGTTGCATGGGTGGAGAGAGGGGGTGGAGTTAACTGAATCAAAGCGTCTTCTGGGTTGGAAAAATACCTCCAGAAAATGCTTCAAATATTTCTCACAAAAATGAGTACTTCATAGTGGTAGAGGTACGATATATTATATAAATGCCTATAGTTTACTTTGGAATGAAATGCATGATACAGATCCTTTAAACAACTATGCACGTGTATTCAGCGATACAGGGCGCTCGCCTCCACTGCTGGTCAGAGGCTGGGAGTGGTCCCCTCTCCTGGGGGCAACATTGCCCTGACTTTTGCGGTGGATGTGCTGAGTGCCTGCTGTCATGGTTGTTTGTAAAGGGAGAGAGGGATGCTACTGTACACTGAAGGGTTCCAGTCACAGGTCATGATATGTGTAAACATTAAAGATCAGATAAACGAAAGTTTAGGGTAGGTTGGCTATTATGCAAAATCGACTTTTTCAAGCTTTACATCATGTTATTAGGTCATTCCCTCATTAAAAACATGCCTGAAGTGTTGCCTTGGCACATTCACGTATTTTTGAGTCATCTGTAAAAACTCTGATGGCAGCCATTTTAGGGATAGGTTTGCCTGAGTCCTCCTAGGAACGCCCCCACCTCCTGGAGACGCCTCCGAGCTTTCGTCACCAGCCGAGTAACCAACCACTGCTCCTCAGCAGAACCCCCTCCCCACTGATGCCACTGACAGCATGTGGAGGGGGCGTGTCGGAAAGGCTCAGAGGTTCTTAAAGAGACAGAGGCCTATTTCAAGACATTCACTACAGCCATTTTGAGAGAGCAATTTTATACAAGGCAGTTATTCTAATTTACTGCATCTACAGACCAACAGAAGGTTTCGTCATCATTGTAGTGTGCTATAGACTGGTGCTATGTGATTGAAAAAAGCATAATACCCCCTCTTTCAACAAAATGTAATTTTTATTTGGACAAAAATAGAAAAAATAAAGAGCGAAGCTTTCACGCTCTTTCACGCATCAGTACTAGTTGACCAAATGACATGTAATCTACATAGAATCTAAATGTAATCTACAGTTGCAAATTGCACAAATCAGGGTGAACCTGATTTACCCTTAAAAAAAAAAAGCTACCAAAGGGTCAATTCATTATTACAGTGGGAATGAGTTATTGCAAAAAAAAATTAAAAAATATTGCTATCTGTGGGAGCTGCTAAAGTGGAGATGTTGGTGCAAGAGTGGAACATAAAACGCATTGTGGGAAAACATATATTTTTGTGGACTTTTGCAATGTCTGTCTACCAGAAAGGAAATGACCATATTTGAATCACAGAATCATCTCGAGCACCTTTCACAGTGCACAAGGTGGGAATAAAATACGTCAATATTTGTGAATGAATAACCGTGGGAAAGCTCCGGCTAAAATAAATAATACATATACATTTTACTTTTTATACTTTACACATGCAAACTAAGATGTGCATTTTCTCCAGCTCAGCTTTACCCAAATCTAAAAGGTTACAGCTTATTAGGCCAGTGTAATGTCTCATTTGAAAGCTAAGACCTACAAAAGTAATTTAAACTGATCTTTTTCCTCGCGATGTTGTCTCGTTGTATTCCCTTTTTTAAATTTCTTTTCATTGCTTTTTTTGTCACATTTTTGTCATTTTTCACGGTCTCGCCTGTAACGACGTACCCTCGGGCCCTTTCACTGGCGGCCTTCCATCACCGCATCGCCAGCACGGTTCAAGACAAACAAACTCTCCCACTGTGACCTCTCATCAGCAGCCGACACACAGCCGAGAGTTAGTCGTCCTATCCGCACGAAGTGAACAGTCATGGGTTGTCAAATTCTGCACTGGAAGCCACTCAACAATAAACATTTTCATCTCAGTGCTGAAAACGGAAAACATGTCAAGTGAATTGCTCTACCTCGACTTCTGTCAGAGGAGTGTTTAAACGCCGCTCTCCACTTTATTTGTAAATGAGCTGTATCCCTAACCAGTGCCAGCATTTGGACTCTAGTGTTCATCTACTGTCAGACGCTGCCAGTGTGAAAGTACAATAGCTGAACAAGTTATAAAAAAAAGACTTGTAAAGACGGGAGAGATGAACCTCTTGACGAGAACGAGCCGCCTCCATCTTCACTCTGCTGACCTATGGCTGCACTCCAAAGCACAGCTCAAGCTCGATCACTTTTGCGGACAGTGCTACAGTGGTTGGTCTTAGCAGCCGAGATGAGATAGTGGACTTTAAGAGACTCGCAGTCGGGGAACACCAGCCCGCCACCGGCGTTTGGAAGGTCCGATGTTGACCCAGTTATCACACTACATATACAGTTGAGCTTGGGATCATTTAATTTTGTTGAATGTTTTAGGAGAAACAACAGCTCAATGTCCAATGCTAACTGATTCATGTAAACCAATGGACGCCACTAGGCTAGGCTAACCCATAGAAATGAGTGAGCGCTAAGCTAACACGCATATTCCTAAGTTTCTATAAAAACGCCTGCTCCTTTCAACCTGGTACAGCACCAGTGATCAGATCCCACGCTTCAATAATGAATGCATTTAGTTTTACAATTTTATTCTGGGTTTAAGTGAGTACTTTTAGTTTGACGTTTGGTGCAGCCAGTTTCCTCCTTGGCTGCACTCTGGGAGCTCACGATCTGATTGGCTGTCCATCAGCTGTTTTTTGCAGCTTTTTTACAGCCGGAAAAAAAAATACACTGAATTTTTTTTAACTGAATTTTTTTTTTCAGCAGCGAAAAATAAAATACTCTGAATTTTTTCTAAATATGGTGGTGAAATACAGATGCAAAAAATTCAGTTACATAAATTCAGTGTATAAAAAACACTTTGATAATAAAAACACAAATTAACCTTCATAGTCTGCTGCTGTCATGTTTGATCCGTAAATAAACTTTTTTTTAAATCCGTAAATAAACTACAAGCTTCCGTATATCGAAGAGCGCGTCATCATCTTGCCGTCCCTCCTCGTTTTGTGATTGGTTCCCAAATCCATGCGAACATTTTGGCCATGGTCCCCAGGCTGCTGTGCAGTTCCAAATGATTCGAGTGCACACAGCAGTCTGGCGTTAGCCAGGTTACGTCCAAGCAGCTCTGAAGTGACAAGGAGACCATACTGAAGACCACACTGGGGCAGCTGAGGAACAAGTGACCATCTCATGAAATAAAGCACATTATTGCAGACATAATTATAAATACTTCCTTACCTCAAGTGGAGGAGTTCAAGTATCTCGGGGTCTTGTTCACGAGTGAGGGACGGATGGAGCGTGAGATCGACAGACGGATCGGTGCGGCGTCAGCAGTGATGCGGTCGCTGTATCGGTCTGTCGTGGTGAAGAGGGAGCTGAGTCGGGGCAAAGCTCTCGATTTACCGATCGATCTACGTTCCCACCCTCACCTATGGTCATGAGATTTGGGTCATGACCGAAAGGACAAGATCGCGAATACAAGCGGCCGAAATGAGTTTCCTTCGCAGGGTGGCTGGGCGCACCCTCCGAAATCGGGCGAGGAGCCGGGAGGAGCTCGGAGTAGAGTCGCTGCTCCTTCACGTCGAAAGGAGCCAGCTGAGGTGGCTCGGGCATCTGTTCCAGATGCCTCCTGGTCGGCATGTCCCAGTGGGACAAGGCCTCGTGGAAGGCCCAGGACACGGTGGTGGGACTATGTCTCCGAGCTGGCCTGGTGTCGCCTCGGGGTCCCCCCAGAACAGCTGGAGGAAGTGTGTGTGGATCGGGAAGTTTGGGCATCTCTGCTGAGACTGCTGCCCCCGCGACCCGGCCCCGGATAAAGCGGAAGAAAATGGATGGATGGATGGATGGATAATTATAAATACAGTAACTTCAAAAGAAATAATCAATGAATGAAATTCAACTACAAGGGAAGCTTAGATTCCCTTGTAGTCAATGAGGAGCCGCCCTGATACAATGCCTTGCTGCCTGTTGGATTTGTGGATTAACACCACCGGCCCCTTGTGTTGTCGCATGTCATCAGGCCAGGTGTCTGTGGTGTCAGAAAGACTTCTCGCACTCACAGAAAATGTCCCAAGTGATTTTGTAAGAAGGCCACGGGCACTGACAGAGCGATGGAGGTGGAAAGCCACCGAAATACGCCAGTTCTTGTTACTGTTGCGCTGAAGGATATCCGCTCCAGACTTAGCGCGTGTATATAGGAGGTACGTGGGGTGGAGACACACGTTTTCCTCCAACCAGGACGATTCCGCGACCGGGAAGGTGCGAGGGAGAGGGATTGTGGAGGGTGAACATGTGAGTTTGTTTTCTTTTGCGTTGATGGCTAAGCAAGGGCCGATCCGCGCCTCAGCGAACGCCTGCAGCTCTTTCTCTCTCAAGAGGGCTGATTTGTTGTCTCAGGGCCTGGACAACATGATATCATCAATGGAAATATGTATTCACAAGTTTATCAAGATATTTTGCAGAAAGACTTGAGATCTGCAAATAAGTAAGTGATCCCCTGTATTAAATTCCTTCTTTTGCAGGAATAACTACTTTCCTGTAGCTACAGATTAAACACTCACAGTCAGGATAAATCTTGGACCATTCCTCTATACAAAACTGCTGCAGTTCAGTGAGGTTCAGGCCAATAAAAATATCATCAAATGTAATTGTTTGGGTGGTATTAGTTTAAGCAGACACTGTTTACTCATTCTTATGATTTTGATCAAGATCAGACCACATTTCATGACCAAATCGGGCAGAAATTCCAAACGGTGTACTAGCTTTTTCTTCCCACTGTATCTATACTGCTGGCAAACACATAAATCAGGGGTCCTCAGACTTTTTTCTCTGGGGGCCACATTATTGTTCCTGACTGTGATGGGGGGCCGGACCGGGTTGGCTTTACATGGTTGGGTTACATAGACTTGTATGACCCAGACCAAAATGCCTCATTGTGAAGTAGAGATGACTCGCCTGCACAGTCGTCCCCACGACTATATCCACAAGATCAACACTTGATTCAGGCACATATTTGTTTCACTGTAGTGGTTTGCAAAAATAGTAATCAAGTCTTCTCACTTTGTTTTAGTTTCCATTTATTTTTATTTTCAAATAAAACATCATTATGTAATGTGACCAAAATAATAACTTTTTACACTTGTATTGTGCTTTACAAGCCTGTGTCACAAGTTTCTCAAAGTACTGTAGTCATTATTCATTCTCTCCACACTCTGTGGTGGTCAGCTTCATTTACCACGTGGCTATAATGTGTTATTCTGATCTCTTATGTAGGTGCCCTCTGCTGGACAACTGTGGAATTATTTTTCATTTATTCAAATTGCCCCCTAGTGGCTGGAATGAGTAAACTGGTTATTTAATTAAAAGATCCTAACTCCGCACAGGAATGGGCTAGAGACTTACTTTTTTTTTTGGACATACTCGTAGTTTGAGGACCCCTGACATAAATGAACAATGATAAAAATGTTTTTTTTGTCTCTATATTTGCATTGGACACATCCTTCACGGTCAACAGTCAGCAGCTGTGGCACACCTCCACACAGTTTCACATCTGTAGCTTGGTACATTATCGGAAGCATCTACTGTCCAGCTGATGCAGGAAACCAGAGCCGATGGAAGAATTCTCCTGACACTGCAGGCTGAACTCAATTTCAACCTGGAGAGACTCGAACAAAGACAAAAGCAGTGATTAGAATGATGTACTGATATATATTTTGCAACAAACAAAATAAAGCCATCAGTTTTAACCACAAATGTGTATTGAGCATGAAAGGTCTTATTAAAACATCAAATAAAGGAAACTTGGGATAGATTGTTCCTCCTCAGATTCCTGTGAGTAGTCTGTAGGTCTCGATCTCTTAAATTTGACGTTTGTCTCGACTCACCTGCAGTGTCGGCTGTGTTTGCCGAGTGCGTGAGTGTGCACGGGAGAGGAGCGCGGGAGATCACAGCTGCACATGAACAGGCAGCAGAACAAAGAGGCCGCTCTGTTTGCTCAGTGTGAGGCGGGCCCGTCCCAGCGGAGGATGTGCAAGTCAAGAGTCTACGCTGACAGAGAGGATGTACGCCCGCCGCTGTAATACCCAGCAGCCCTCAGGAAAGATGTCTATCCCGGTTCATAGGTTTTGGTTTCAACCAAGAGTAAGTCCCTTTGTCCCTCTGCATGATAATTCGAGCTTCCGAGAGGATGATGTCGCTAAAGTGGTCATTGTTAAAAGGTTAGAGTTCTCTGTCGCTACGAAGGATTTATGTCAATTTGAACAACTAGGAAAAGAAAGAAAAAGTACAAATGTTTGTCCTATAGATGGGTTTCCGTTTCTTGATCCACAGCAGCGGCCACCATGTTGTGCGTCTCGCATGCACATTTAATGAATAATTGTGTCTACTACGGACGTTCTGTAGTCGCTTATGTGGGGGGTTTTTTCACTCACAATGAGCCATGTGATGGGTAGGCTAACAAAATCATGGTAATGTACACATGCACTGTAATATAAACAGTAAAACACGCAGGCCCTAGACACTTAGGGCCAGATCTTGTGGTTCATAGCGCAGGCTATAGAGAAGACGAGTACGCAGACGGGTGGCGCTCCTTGCAATCTTCAGTGTCATACCTGGCGCAAAAAGTGGGCAGGACAGGAGGGGGGGACAAACTCGCATTGCGATGTTGTGGTGCCGCCCCATCCCCATGCTTTCCCCAGACCTGCGGAAGGCGGTGGGTAGCGGGGGGGGGTTCTCTTGTAAACGCGTAACATGCGTGATGCAGCGAGCAATGTTTAGTAAAGATTAAAGAAATAAAAGTGTCCCTCCGCTGCTGCAGCCACTCGCTGCAGATCAAGGTGAGCGGGTGGGAAAAAGAGGCAGCAGCCTCGCGTTGGACACCGCTCGAATGCGCAAAGTTACGAAATGTACAGGATTTAACTGATCAGAAACTGTCATATCGGCTGCGGAGGAGTTGCAGAGTTATGCAGCAGTTGCAAGAAAACTGTAGCGTATTGGAACATTTGCGCTACAGCTGCAGGATTCTTGGAGCGGCTGAATTGGAAAAGAAAAAAAAAGTTGCTATGCCCCTGAGCTATGGCTACACAAGGAGCATCATCAGGAGGTAAAGATTGACACTCGATGGAAATGTCACCTTAAAACTCAGATCAGACCTGGTGTTGTGGCACTTGAAGGCGTGTGTGTTTTATTTATGGAAAACTGTTGTTTTGGTGTTGTGTTGTGGTGTTGATCTACTGTAGAAAGTAAGCCGTGTGTTTCCTACGCTCGAACAGACTTTTCAAGGCAATTTCGCTTTTGTTTTCAATTTGACATCGATTCTAAGGAAGAAGACAAGGCAGTGGGATGTAAAGAGGAACATAATGTGAAGGTTGCCATAGAAGAGTAGTGCTACTTGTAATGAACCACGCCTCAGTCGGCCTCTTTTTCTTAAATAACGCCCTCTCCCTTGCAGCGCAGCCTTTAGCGCAAAACCTGCGCCACATGCAAGATCGCGCGTGCACCACGTTGCGTTTAGAGTTGCGCACGGACTGCGCCAGTCACAAGATCTGGCCCTTAACAAACAAACAGCTGTCATGTGAGCGGTTAAACAATGAGGAATGGCTGTATTTATAACGTGTATCAGTGCCGATCTGTGCTGCGTTTACCTCCTGATGAACGAAGAGAGTAACAGCAGCCGACTCTCGCTCTTCCCCGGCCGCCTCGTTCTCGCCTCCCCGGCCTTGTCCTCACACTCTCCCCGACCGACTCTCACCGCGTCTCCGTGATTGGTCCGAGTCTCATCTCTCTGCTAGCTGCTAACTGTACCTGGTTTGCGTTTGGCAGCAGCAAGAAATAAAACAAGTCTACTATGAGCTCATCGTAGACTTGCTTTATTCATGCTAGCAGCTAGCCCCGTTGTAAAATCTGTTTCATGCCACTTTTTCTCATTTATGTGTCAGATAAAAGCTGACAGACCCTGGCGAAACCAGGGAACATCAGCCAAGACATGAGACTCAGACACAGAGCGGAATAAGCACAGGCTAACCCTGCCCAGGGTCAGACTTTCCATTTCCCACTTGACTACAATGTGTTGTTTATACCCAGATGTCTTATTATGTCAGTGCCCTCTGCTGGACACCTGTGGAATTCTTTCCTTTAATACTTATTTAATCTGCCCCCGAGTGGCTAGAGTGAGTATTCTGGTTAAAAAAAAAAATCGTAACTCCACACAGGAATGGGCTAGGGACATACTTTCATTCATGCTCTACGTGTTGTGGGCTGGACTGAATCATCAAAATACGGTGGCCCGCGGGCCGTATTTTGCCCAGGTCTGAACTAGATCCTTGACACTCAAGATGGCGCCATATGGAACTGTGCGGGAGTGTGACATCAATGGAAAGCTATCTATATCAGACGGGACAGTGCTCTCAAGTCAGCTCTGCTGAAGCTGCTATCCAATTTCAGCCAATCAGAAGTTATCAGTGGATTGTGAAAGAGGATCTGAGGCCCTCTACTCGGCTAAAAACGTTACCCTTGTAACCAGGGGTGCATTATCTTACCAAGATATTACCATTTCAGCCCCAATATCACTTTGGCTAAACTCAAATTATCATAAAATTGTTGTCAACAACGCCAGCCCTGAATTATACTGGACAAATAAAAGTATCCCCATGCTAAAAGGCAACACAGGTTCAGATTAACTAAGGACAGGGACAGTAATACAGTTAGTTTATTAATAAGCATTGATTTCTTTGAATTTAAAATATAGTTTGCGGTAGTTGAAACAATTTCCATTCATCAATGTCCATCATAACCATTTCACAATCTTTGTTCAAAATACACAGGTTATTAGTTCATGTGGTTTTAACCCAAGTGTCCATCCCGATACCAGTCCATGTCGGCCTTAACATAAGTCACGACCACGGCTTCAGACAACATGTGCCCGCAGTCACAGACGGAGCAACACGGAAGGAAGGACCAGGTGGAATGGAACAAAACAAGAAGAAAGGGAGGCTCTCCCGCCGACTAGCAGCCTAGGAGGTTACAATATGAGTCTACAGTACAAAATAAAAACATAACGGACACTTCACTTTAACATACGGGTGGCTGTGATCACAACAGCTCTGTAATGCCATCCAGACTCCCCGTAGACATGCACACGCGAGCTGTGACGCCGACCCGCACAGCCGAGAAGGTACAAACAATGCTAGTGCTAGCCCAGCACACAGCCGATAGTTACAAACCATAATGGTGTATTTGCCACTCCCCGAGAGCACATGCTACACCGCATGCTCCCAACACTGGGCTTGACACATTGAGACAGTGACATTTCCTCATTCTTAGCGACAATCTTCATACATGTTGCACTACGGAGCTCTCACAGCTGGCTAGCTCGGCGGGTGACGTCATGGAGGGGAGAGGTAATAAAAAAATGTATAGTTCAGGAGAAAATCCTAAAACGGTACAACAGAAAGAACACAGGCCACAGCAGCGTCACCTGTAACTTCATGTTTTGAGCAGAGTCCCCTGCAGCCATGAAAAGAGAGAAAGGACGTTATTACCTCCTGAGCTTCAGGGACAGACCAGATCCACATCAGGACACCGTTTTCTGTCAGCTTAACCTTTCTAAGCACACTGCGCTGTTCGACAAATTGAAAGCGTTCCAAACGTCAAAGATCTGTTACACAGTGAGAGCCGAAACTTATTGAAACTTTTCCAAAAGTGTCTAATGCAGAGTGAGCGCTCACTTTTTCCAGAAACAATCTTTGATCTTCTCCTCCGGTGCAGCTGGAGTTTAGTAACAACAGCACGGAACTTCAGGCTCTGCAGCATGGGGCTTTCGCTAAAGGTAAAGCCCATGTGTTTCTTTTTTGTCACAACCATGTTGTCACTGCTTTTCTCTTTGTCTAAGAGCTCTATAGTTTCTTAGTGAGTCCTGGTTTAGTCCTGGTTTAGTCCTGGCTCAGACCGCGGCTCTGCCATCTCTAATAATGATTTAAGTGTTTGTAAGTTATAGCTTTGACATGTGCATTTGTGCTGAAGCTGCTCATGAGTTCAGGCTTTTTGAGACTCACTGCGAAAAAAGTACCGAAAATTAGCACTGAAAAAAAAAAAAAAAAACGTTTTTCAATACCGCCCCCTACTGGAGCTTTTCAGTCGGTACCAAGATACCAGCCATAGGTCTGACAGTATCTTTTATGCAACAAATGCAACAAAAGCTCGTTGGCAGAAGAGGAAACAACCAAGTTAAAGTGGCTTGCTCGAACCACATGTGGTGTGAAAGTCAATGTTTTATTTGTGTATCAGAGTGGGACACTCTGAGGGGAATTATAGTGGCCTGACAGTTTCCTTTGACAGGGCTCCGGTCAGAGAGAAAGGCACGGAGAAGTTATGCCAGCAGAACTTTATTTCTGAAGTTGTGTACAGGCAGGGATGATGGTGTGGGTACAAATATTTATGTGTGTGTGGTCTATAAAAGAAACAAAGAATAAAATAATATTAATCACAATGTACAAAAGTATACACATATGTACAAAGGTATATAATAATATTCAATACAATGTTAAACATCAATTTAGAACACTAAAATTATGTTAATATGGTCAAATAGCCTAAAAACAACGAATGTACAGGCATACAAAGGGCTAATGAGGCAAAGTAGAGATTCTTAATAGATTTGGTAGCACAGAAGTTAAACATGATTTAGTGGTTGAAATACAAGGTATAACTAAAAGATAGCACCCCAGAATACAGCTTAAGGCTGGTATAATGTAATAGAAACGATCAACAGTCTAACACAGCTTATAGGGTAGTCACGTGATGCTATTAATTAAAGAAATACCCATGAAAGTATCAAAAACATGCACATAAGACTCAGTGTCAGGTAGACAGGTGAAAGCAAACAAGACTTAAACAGGTCTGATAACCATATTTACAGCTTAAAGCGGGACAAGATTTACTTTCACTTAGTTACGCACACAAGGAGACACCATCCCATCGAATGCGGATTCGGGAATGAGCATGGGATGCGCTCAGAAAGGAAATGACTACAGGCAGTTTCAGAATAAAACTTCAGGAAGACTTTACGACAATATGAATAAATTCTTATTTCATTTAGGAAGCGCACTACAGTCTGATTCCCTTTTCTGCACTGATCATTGGGCTGATGAGTCTACTCTGCCACCATCTTAGGCTTAGGTATTATGCATGTCAAAGCGTAATGACAGGAGAGCCACCCATCAAAAGTTAGGAAACACTTAACATTATTTCCATTGTGTGATCCTCATTGAAGACATTAAACTATGAATAAACACATGGGATTATAGAGGAAACAATAAATAAAAAACTATACTGGAAATAGTCTTGAAATGAAAGAAAAAACACTGCATAAAAAAGCAGATAAAAATGTGTACTGTATACGTTTGGAATTTGTAAAACTGATCATGTTGCCCACAATCGCAAACTTGTTTGATTGGCTCCTGTGTGCTCCATGTATGAGTTCCGAACCCTGGCCTGTGCAGCGCTGCTGTAGTGCAGCCTTTCTGTTGGAGTTGGCCTCATTCATCAGGCTCCAGCGGCAGAAGAGTCTCTGAGAGGCCTATTATACAGCGCTCTTATCTCAAGATAAGAGCCGACTTATATCGCCCTTGTTTTTAATGAATGCCTCTTCCTGTTTAATGCGCTCCGGTGTGGCGCCATATGCTCGTGCAGACATCCTTCTGTGCAGTTGAACTTATATAGGCCTCAGAGTTAATGAATATTCTTTTGATTGTCATTGCAAGTGAATGTAAAATGCGAGGCAGGGAGGCAGATGGCGGGAGTTCAGGTGAGCCTCGCGACATCGCGCTCCTCTCCTCTCCGCTTCACTTCCCGCCGCGGTGTGGAGCGGCCTGTAATGGCGCCCATCTGTGCCTTCCCTCTTCAAAGGCCCCTCTCTCAAGGCGTTCACAGACAAATGAATTATTGAGTCCATTTGAACGCTTTGACGTGAAGCGTTTTGTTGGGCTGAGGATGTGCTGCCTGTTCCTTTGCTTTAGATCAAGGTTGTCACCTCTCCTTCGTCTTTACAGCGCGCCCTTTGCTCCAAACTTCAAACCGCTCCTGTCTCTCTCTTTTTCTTTATTTTTTTTTTACATTAGTGTGTTTGAAGTCGTCTTACGTGCTTCCCTTATTTTAGTCAAATCCCTCGTCAGCGGAGTTGTGTCTTTGGGCGCAGGGCTGGCACGCCGAGCGTTCACACAGTGGAGGAACCTGTGCGCCGGGCCGGTGCCGAGGCCAGGGTAGGATTACACTTTTATTAAACGTGTGGGAGGAGAGCGCAGTGAGGCAAGAAACATGTTTGATTTGAGCTTCTGTCAGAGGCACAGCTCCTCTGGGCGGCTCTCTGACTCTCAGCTCTTTCAAAGTCAGCTCATGCAAATACTGCAGCGCAAACAGACCAAAGCAGGTAGCAGGCTGCCATAGAAACCGACAGGAAGGGGGATGAAGCAAGGCTCGTACAGTCTGCGCTCATTAAAGTTGGTTCAGGTAAAGGGAAATGTGAGGAATTTTCATATCTGAAAATGTATGTCTAATACATGTATAGTGAAACAAGGCGACATCACAGTCCAAACCCGCACAAAAAAGCAAAAACTGTTTTAGTTGCCCACCTTGTATAGCACTTCAAACAACTCGACAACAATATCAACACAAACTTTACACTACATTCACATTCCTCTGTAGCAATATGATTGATCAGATATGAAATAGCAGGATCTTGCATAAGATATTATATTGAATTAATGGACTTTTCATTTTTCTAAAACAGTGCCTCGGAATCTTTCTTGCCACACACCTTTTTTTTTGCATGGTACGTGTCTTATGCAAGATCCTGCTATTTCATAGTCCGGCGGCCTTTTCCTTGAAGAGCACCTGGCTTCACAGATCTTTAAAACATTGCCTGGATCCCACTGCAGCGCTCAGCTTTTTGTATTTTGAAAAAGTATTTATCCAATAGAGTTGGGGAATATCCACTGTTACCATAGGGATCCACCATATTTGTGGGTGCTAGCTAGGGCTGGGTACCGTTACATTTTTTTCGATACCGGTACTTTAACGATACTTAGTTTTTGGTACCGATACTTAATTATTTTTCATTTAGAACCATAAAACAGATGAATAATGTTAATGTATTATTTTCCTTCCATTTAATTTCTTTTACATTTGTATTAGTTGTTTGAGATGAAACTTCCTTTAACAACTGTATAGTGTATACTGTATATTTTTTCTTTTTTCACGTTATTTCCCTTTTTGATATTTTTGATTCCCCGAATTTTTCCCAAATTTAACCCAATTTGCATTTTTTAAAAAAAAATTTAACTTGTCTTTCACTTTTTTTTCTTTTTTAAATTTGTATAACCAACAGCATAAAACCTTGAATATAAATAAAGACTTTATATTTCTTTTCGGTACCTGCTTTCGATTTTATTTTACCGGTATCTTTTATTCTTCCGATACCGGTAGTACCTAAACCTTCATTTTCGATACCGTACTGGCATCGTTTAGTGGTACCCAGCCCTAGTGCTAGCATATATTTTCCATAGACTAATATTAGCTAAAAACTGTTTAAAATGTGGAGAGAAAAAAAGGGGTGGAACAACTTCAGTAGCTGCCGAGTCACTACTGGTAAATACTTGTAACTCATTGTAGTGCGCAAATGTATTTCACTTTTTAAAATCTCTGGAGTTGGAGCGGGTGTGGTATGAAGGCTTCCGACCTTGGGCTTTCACACCTGTTTTTGACACGAAGAAAGAAGGAATAAACGCTGAGGACGTTTGGATGACTGCTCTGATGAGGCAACTTTATATCATCAAGGTATGTCTCTCTTCTGCCCCTCCTGCTGTGCAATAAAGCTTTCCTCCCCACGAGTCAATCAGGTCATTTCTCCTGCATTTAACCACAAAAGAGAAGAGTGACCACCGTGTAACATCAGGGGAGTGCGCACGTGTGTGTGTTTCCCCGTTGGGAATCGTTGTTACGTGGCTGATGGTGAATGGACTCAACTGACATAGCGCTTTTCTGCCTTTATCAGCGCTTCACAGTAAAGAATCAGTCCCCCATTCACACTCTCATTCTTATACACCACTGTACGCAAAAACTGGAGGCAAGTGCCCAAGGATGCAACGACATTGTGGGAGCTGGGATTCAAACCCACAACCGTCCAATCACAAGACGACCCGCTCTACCAACTGCACCACCATCGCCCCATGGTGCTACAGCTGGTGCGGGCGCATGTGGACACTGACTGAACTGACTTTGAAGTAAATACAGTTGAAACTAGGCTCGACCACAAGGAGCTCCAACATGTGTGAAAATGTCCTTAAATGATCATGTTCTGAAGGAGGAAGAATCTACCACAGTCCTGTCCATGGTCCATTATGACTCTGCATATGTTTAACTTATGTAAATAAAGTGATTGTTGTTGTTTTGCATTTGTGGTTATAGTTTTTATGGTTGTTATGCTTTACAAAAAATTATAGAAGTTGCAAAATTTAATTCTTTGTCCAGCCGAAGTATGAATTCCTGCCTAAAGCAGAATCTCCATGACTTCCTTCTTCACCTGTCAGTTGGTGACAGACTGAACAGCAATAGGCTATATGCACAGTTTCCCCACGTGACTTCAGCCAGACGCTGTACTTCCTGACGGCAATCGTTTACTTTCACAACAAGCAGGTCCCACACAAACATAGAGAAAACTCAGGATCTGGTTAAGGACAACGAGTTACTGATGGACAGTCACAGTAACGTATTATAAACATCATGTTCACTGTGAATCCAGCACCCAACGGAAACGCCAGCTGTCGTAAGGTAGGAGCTTTTATCTTAGAGCTAAAGGCTAGTGTTAAAAATGATAATATAACATGTAAACAAGTAAATTTTATTTAAACTACTAACAGGACGATTCTTTTTTGCGCAAGCTTGTTCTAAACTTTGCGCTAGATTTAATCTTTATTTTGTTAGCCGCGTTAGCCTCAAGACAAAAACATCCACGTTATGAACACAGAGGTTTCCTCCAGTGAAGTCCTTACGTCTCACGTAATACTTTCTAACCTGCTCCAGCCACATCCGAACTTTTACTCGCTGTCCTTTACCAAATCTTGAGCTATCGCTTCATTTCTTTGGGACACTTCTAATTTTTCATGGGAAGAGATAGCGGACAGAAAGGACAGCGTCTGGTTTACTGTCCAGGCAGAAATCACATGGGATCACTGTGCATATAGCCCATGAAGCCTCAGCCTGCATTTAGTTTAGAAAACACTGTATTCAGTGTCATGTTGCTTGTAGGAGCCAGAAATGGACTTGTAAATAAATTTATAAATATGTTTGAGTGGGGGAATTCCTGCCTCCATCTAGTGGGCGCTTTGAAGAGCGCTTTGAAGAAATAAAGGCTGTCTGCAGAAGGTGTGGCTGCAGCAAGAAGACACAGTCTTCGACCTCCACTGCTGTCTTAGTTAATCTTCCTTTTATCAAAGCAATCATTATTTCTGCTCAAGTGCTTAAATTTGTATATGCACCTCTTTAATTTCTGTAATAAATTCCGTTAGCATTTTTGAAAATCTTTTTTGTCTACCAGTTTATTTTATTTTACTTTATGTCAGACATTTTTGCCAGCCACCAAGGATGATAAGGTTGAAAAAACTGACACTACATTGCTGTCACTGATGGAGTCTGAGCTAACGTTAACTCTAAAGAGAGTCAGTTCACATTTACACTGAGAGGGTTGGAAGAACGCCCCCTTGTGGCCAACTGCCCGGACCATCGCAGAGATCCATCAGAATGGTAAGAGCCTGAGAAGGTTGGACTCATACACACCAAAGTGTCAAATTAACAATGGAAGGTTTGCTGTGCATTGCGTGAGTGACAGCTCTGGTTAATGTTCATCTATGCATAATGCTGCCGTATGCCCAAAACATGTTGGATTTGGGCGGGTTTCATTGGTAACGGTGAACTTATGGAATTCCATCTCTGTAAAACTTCTTTGGAAATCTTTTGAGGTTATGCAGATACCAACGCCGGACGGTTAATCTCCTGTTGTTCTGTTGCTGAACTCCCTCTCCCTGTCTGTTGTTTTCTTTGCATCTCTAACATATTTGAAGAATGTTTAGCTGCAGTGATCAAAAACAAATCTGAGAAAGCCGGCAAAGCCTATCTCTCCCCGTCTCCGTCCCACACAAGCCAGGGGCGTGTACCTGAGAGACCGCAGAACCAGCTCCAGCAGGTGTCCTCACTAAGCTGCTACGTCTGCTGACAAATCCACACTCTGGTTGTTGCAGCCGTGTACTCACAGCGCGCAGGGGGAGACGCTGGTAAAGTGAGCTGGAGCGCAGGTCTGGTGCCACGAGGTGCTGTTTGTTGTGGTGATGTTTTGTGAGTCACTGTTTGGTGAGACACTTGGCAGCCTACGAGGTTAGAACTGTTTATCTCTATGTGTGTGTATTCAAATATGCTTTTGTCGATGACAAGAATAAACCACAGCCGCTGACTGTGAGGGGTTCAAATGAGTCCACTGTACTCTTGAGTTACTGTGAGTTAACTCCTCAGTTACACTTCAGGTCAGGCACCATGAGTGACAGTAACATGATACTAAATACAATATGCTCTTGAAAATCATTTTCCTCCTGAGAGGAGATTGAAGCAGCGGGACCTCTTATCTCTCCTACGCCGTCAACATTCCCCACTGAAGGTCAAGTCTCAGAGCTAAACCAGATACGAACTGAGGCTTTTGTGACTATATTTACAAACATTCATTCACAACATTCATTTAAAGGACTATGCAAATAACTGCGACACACATCCCCTCCCTAACCACGCCCTAATCCCTCTGCGTCTGTGTTCACAAACTTTTTATCAACTCCCGCCCTCCAGTCGACAGGCGGGGCCCCTCCCCTACCCAAAAAAAATTCCAGTGCCTGCCCAGGTGCAATGTGTATTTCCCATGTCCTGATGTTTTTAAGTATGTGCTTTGCCTTAAAGGGACTAGGGTGAGTATAAAAATGTTAAAATTCAGTATTTTCCTCCCCCTACATGTTCCAGACATGTCCTAATGTGTAGAATGAGCTCAGACCTGTTCACCACAACTGCCTCTAAAATCCTGCACTGTCACTCACAAAGGTGTTAATTCGGGTCCGAAGTGCCGTCATGCATAGGAGCAGAGTTCAGCACAGTAATAAAAACCAACGAAAGGATACATGCGTAGGTGAATAGATAAATAAATAAATAAATAAATAACGTGGATATGATGCTCAAAAGGAGTAGGCAGAAGTTTAAGCTTGTTGGCACCTTTTGTACAAGAGGGCCTCATTTCCTAGTTATCCATAGTGTTGCTGGTACCTGGAGATATTTTTTTTGTAATTCATGCAGTTGTGCCTTGCAGTGCAAGGCTAGTGTATGTTTACAATGTCAGCTAGCCTGCATTAAAAACAGTCTGACCCGCTCCACAGTGCACCTGAGGGAAATCACTTATAACACCAGACTAACCATATAAATGTCTGTGTCGATAGAATAACTTTTGGAATATAACTGACCTTGCATCACGTGAATGATCGCATTTTGAGGGACTATTTTCTAGCAGATCCCTCCGCCGCCGCATAGCTTATACAACCACGAAGCTGATGCTGCTCAAATATAAGGTCTTTTAAATGCAAAATTGTTAAAATTACTCAATCGACACAGACATTTATATGGTTAGTCTGGTGTTATAAGTGATTTGCCTCAGGTGCTCTGTGGAGCGGGTCAGACTGTTTTTAATGCAGGCTAGCTGATATCGGAGAAATGCGCTAGCCTTGCATTAGCCTAGCACCACGAAACTCTTCAAACATAAAAACTGCATGAATTACAAAAAAAAATATCTCCAGGTACCAGCAACACTCTGGATAACTAGGAAATGAGGCCCTATGTCAAAAAGCCTGAAATATCCCTTTAATATAGAAGGTGCAGTTCCACATATGACCTGGGGTGGCAGTAGTGAGTATATAATGGCTGACCAGATTTTCTTTTGAAGACGCAAACAAACCTAAAACGTCTCAAAATCTATGTAAATAGTAAAATATTGTGTGTGATTTTTTTTTATACCATTTTTACACAATAACCATCAAAGCAAAACGAGGTTAAAAGGCCAGGCAAGGCAATTGAAAGTGCAAAAACTTACCCCGCTTTCCCCTACAGATGTTCGATGAGCGCTGTACAGATGTAGTAGCGCTCACCTGTTTGCACGTGCAGCTGCCCGGTGTGGTGTACGTGTGCAGATGTTCGATGAGCTCTAATGGCCGTGTTAATGACCAGAGTTTGCCTTTTCCTCGGGGCTGGCGCGGGTAAACACCGCCCGCTGCTCCGGAGTCTGACAGCAGGAGTTATGCCCCCCCTCAGTCACCCGCTGACAGCTGCCTCCTGACGAGCGCTCGGGGACGATTTAGCGGCCCGGGCCCCTCTCCATCACGCAGCCACAGACACATCAACATTCAGAGAGGCACCGCGGCCATTTATGGAGGTGGATGGGTGCAGCCCCTGGGGGAGCCATTCGCCTTAGTGACAAGTCTGTACATTTCAAAGCTTTGCATAAAATGGTTAGAGGCTTTATGACAGAACTGCAATAGTACTTAACATACTTTCAGTTTTATTGAGCAAAGAAACAACTGGGATCAGCTTCATGAGGCTTAAATTCAACCCGAGAGACCTGTCTGCAGCGCTCTCTTCCATCTTTCTCGTTCGCCCAAGCAATCATCTCCGCGGATTGCAACATTGACGCTGCAGGTGAATATGAAAAATATCTAAATCCAGACATATCCATTAAAACCTTTGCTGTAAACTGTGAAAAAAAGAAAAGGCAACTCAGCTGCTGTTTTTTACTCTAAAAATACACTTTATGGCAGGGGTGGGGAATCTTTTTCACATTAAGGGCCACATCAATTTTTATAAAGTATTTAAAGGGCCTTACAATTTAGCGATACATTCTAGCGTTCATACAACATTGAGGTAGGACTGATAGTGTGGAGGATGTTCATTTTTATGCATGTCAGACTCACCTAATGTGATGGCTGGAACTGTTTATCTTTGTTGAGGCGTCCGACGTCAGTTGGCAGTGATGATGATGCTACTAGTCTTGTGAAAGTTGCTTGCTGGACACCCAAACTCCGATCAAGAACATTTATTGTATCCGAACGCATCTGTCCCTAAAGCTCACGGAGTTTAGCATGTTTCGAGGTGTAATGGCACTTGAGATTTGCCTTCTTCATCACTGCCAGCCCCTGGCCACATACTAAGCACACTGGCTTGCCTTTCGACAAAGAAGAAATAATTTGTCCATTATTCCTCGAATATGCGGAATTCAAGATCCACCTTCTTTTTCTTAGCGGTCGCCATGATTATGGTTAAGGTGCTTTATTGGCCATTATACAACAACTGTACAATGAAATGTGTCCTCTGCATTTGACCCATGCTTGTCTTGGGGGCCTGGTCAAATGGTCTCGCGGGCCGTATAGAGCTCCACAGTCCTGCCTCTTCTCCGGTCCGGAAGTAAAATCCCCCTTGCTTTGAGACCGTATTGATTTCGAATAGTCTTTAACTCCGTAACTACGTCAGCTTGGGCTGAATCCAGCTCTGTGGTTATAAAGCGACCTCAAAGTCAGATGCAGGTGAAAAAAGCACGTATGAGATCCATCTAGTTTACGAAAATATACAGTTTCCTAGAACTACATTACCCAGGATGCTCGGTAGTCCCATGATCTACTACGAGGCTTTTGATTGGTGGAGCTTCATGTTCCCACACGTATTTATTTATTGTAATGTAGAGAACGTATTATAAACAATTTATTAAAACATAATGCAGGTAGATAGTTGACGTTTTATCCATGTCTAACACTGATAGTAAGAAAAACGTCAGATGGCAAATAAAAAAAATGTTCCCAACGATCCAATTAAAGATTGTATTTGCTCTTGTTTTGCCTTTGCTTCAGATGCTGTATCTTCTGTCAAATAAACGTAAAATAAAACATAAAATTCCACACACTTATTAGACCAAAATGGACTAAGAGAATTTAAAGACTTAGAAAGCCATCCCCTTCATACCGCTTTGTATAAGGAAGGGCCAATTCTTTTCATTGTAAAAAGACCGAGGGCTGAAGCCGCCAGTTTTAGGCCAAAGTAAAGGACTACACTGGAAAAATTACGGTCTTAAATGAGATAAATGACTTAAAATTGCTTGAATAAAGGTTCTTTATGTTGAATTTGAGTCTAATCTAAGATAAAGATACAAATGCTAATGCCAATGGAACAAGCATAAAACCCACTTTGAAATCAGATAAATTAACTTTTTTTGTTCTTCACATGAAATTATACAATACAAAAAAAATCTGTTAAGAAAATAATGACTTGTTCCATTGGCGATAAGATGTTTTATCTGATCTAAGACCAGACCAAATCTACTCAAACTTTTGATTGAATCTTTTAATTCAAGAAGGTTTCTGACATTTCTTGCAGAGAGAGACTCAAGAGGCGTTGGACCAGCGTGGATTTGTTCGCTCCTACTATTTTGCAGGTAAACAAAGTCTACATGCTGTGAAAGAGTCCTGTGAAGGAAAATTAGAAAAGCCAATAGAGCCCATTTAAGTGGACCCTCATTGTAATGTGACAGCTTTAGGTTGGGGAGCGTGGGGCTCCGTAGAGGTGCAAATGGCAAAACTGTGCCGTTACCGGGTGTGCAGAAAGTTCAGGGACAGAGCACATCAGACCAGTGAAAAGTGGTCTGGATTGTTGGCACTCTACCAGCGCAGTACACAACGTGTTAAAAGATATATATATATTTTTTTTAAATGCATTCCAACAATGTATAAATTATGTAAGTGTAAATACACATACAAGACAAGGTATATATAATATAAAGAAAAAAACACCTGCAAAGAATGCAGTTACTTGCAGTCTGGTCTTCTCCTGGTAAAATCCAATTATCTGCGCTCACAGACACAGCTTGACGTGGGTAAGGTCGCATCCAAAGGTTCAGTTTTCTCCATCTGTTGCAACCAGCTCGATGTCCGCAACAAATCTCTCAGCATCTTGAAGATCAGCAAACATGCGCCTTCCGCCATGATATTCAACTTCCCAGTATTATCCTGCAAAGTTGAACATCATGGTCTGACTGTACGGGATCTTCGCAGCACGCAGTTTAGCTTTAACTTGCTTGAATGATGCAGGAAGTTTACTCACTTCTGAGGACACATCTGGAAATATATGTACTCGAGGGCTATTGTAAAAAAGCTGGCCTTTTTCTCCACATATTTTGAGGATCTTCTCCTTGTCAGCGTAGTAATGCAGATGGGCAAGAAAAGGACTGGGACGCTGACCTGGTTTGGGTTTTGGACCTAGCGTTCTATGTACTCGGTCCAGGACTAGAAAGGAAGGAACATTTTCTCTCCCCAGTATCTACATCAGAACATCTGCCACAAAGCGAGTAGGGTTGCCCGCCTCAGCATCTTCTTCCACCCCTACAATCCTAATGTTTGATCTGTGACTTCTGTTCTCCAGATCCATGAACTTGTCCCATAAAATGTTTGTATCATTTTGACAGTGTTTCATTTGATTTTTTGAGTGTTGCCACTCTGTCAGTAATATCAGTGAGGGACTTTTCCAGCTCTTGCTGTGTATTGAGTGACTCACATCTGTGCTGTGATCTCGTCTCTGAGGGCACCCATGTCCTCCTTTGCCTCATGTCGGGCTGCGGCCACGGCCCCTCGAAACTCCTCACAGATAGCCTTAATCTTCACATCCATCTTCACATCAAATTCTGTCAAAAACAACTTCAGCTCCTCCTCCTGTTTGTACTTTTAAGGCTTTTAGCCTTTATAGCCTAATTTCTTTCCTTTCTTTTGCTCCCTTTGGAATAAGTGGCCATCATGTTGCCTGTCTACTTATCATACATGCTTTGCACTAAACCCAGCAGAGCTGAAAATGTAATTTAATGGCTCCAGCCACTGTGGCCTTGAGAGGCCCTGCCACTGCTCCTGCCCTGGCCCCTGCAGCTACTCTTGCAGCATTGTGGACCCCTGGCCAGGTGTCCCATCCGTCTACAGTGCTTCCTGTGCACTGGAATGAGCAACTTCCATCTTTCCAGCAGGACTGGATCAGGAAGATTCTGTTCAGGGCCAACACAAAAACAGGGAAGCCTGAGCTGACGTCACATCCCAACTTCTGGTGGTACTCTCCCCAGTCCCCGACCGTCTTCACCCAGCCCCCCTACCTCTCCTGATATCTTCTTCTGCCGCCCTCTGTTCCTCTGGAGGCCGCTGAAGATGTGGTCCATTCCACTCATCTGTGTCCAGCCAGCCTGCAATAACCACAGGCTGACAGCTGCAGGTATTTACCGCACTGTGTGCAAGGTCCTGGACATAGATGGCCACAGAGCATTGAGTGAAAAAGGGGGCAAGAAGTATCCAGCCTGGTCTGAAGACATCAAGACAGGAGAAAATTCCCCGCCCTTCTGACATACAGGTAGAACACATTCATAATTAGAGCAATGCACTGTAATATGTTGTATTGTATTGTACACAATCAAATACATTCCTTTACTGACATTAACATTGAAATAACAAGATGTGGCATTGAACAGAATTATTTGACTGCCTGTAGGTACTCGTGT
Organism: Gobius niger; assembly: GCF_951799975.1. Taxonomy (NCBI): domain Eukaryota; kingdom Metazoa; phylum Chordata; class Actinopteri; order Gobiiformes; family Gobiidae; genus Gobius; species Gobius niger. The sequence continues at coordinate 35,149,640 of NC_136856.1, forward strand.
GACTACCGTGTGGCCATTATGAAGCGGGAGAGGACCCAGGGCAACAGCGTCACGCAGCTTCACAAGAAGCTACAGGAGCAGCACACAGCAGCGTGGTCACAGCAGACACTGGAGTGCCTCACTGTCTGTGAGCCCTTCACAGACTCCTCCATCATTGAGCCTCCAGTGTTCTCTGCGCCCCCGCCCCTCCCACCCTTTCCCCAAACCTAAGTGGCTGTTGTCTGTGTACGCCAGGGACGTCCTCTCGCGGTTACCTGAGGTCAAGGCCAAAATAACATCGGCCTTTGGCTCTGTCCTCAAGATGGACTCCACTAAAAAGGTATAAAAAGTCAAGTTTGAATAATAAGAATTGTTTAAAAAAAAAAACTGGCTGGCGCTGCTGGCAACACTGCTGGTTGGTGCACTAATGTGGGCAATGAACACGGCCAGGTGTTGGTATCAGTGCTCACAGTGGCATTGATAGTGGCCGAAGCTGGCGAGTCTGATGAAGAAGTACAGGGAGGCCTGTACAGGGAGTGGTACTGCCCACGATTGTGTACATGGACAGAGACTGCTGCAGCCCGCACGGACAGTCGCAGGTCAGAGCCATGTTCGCAGAGTGGGATGAGCTCCAAGTGCGCCTGGACATCTGGCACTTCATGCGGCGCTTTGCGGCAGGTGTCATCACGGAGGCTCATCCGCTCTACGGCGCCTACATGACTCGGCTCTCCAGGTGCATCTTTGAGCTGGATCCACATGACGTCGCTGCTCTTCGGCTGGCCAAGCAGAGGGAGCTACAAGCCAGAGGAGCTGGTCCAGTCTCAGAGAAGGCCCTGGATAAGCTGATCACCAGGAAGGAGTTGGCGCTGCACTGTCGCAAGCGGACCAGAGGAGTGGAGGAGACCACCAGAAGGATCAAGGCGCTCATTACGGAGATGGACAGTGTGAAGGGGCGGGACACTGGGCATACCACTGCTGGACACGAGCGCATCCAACAGGTCTGGATTGACCAGCAGAGGCACATCGCCTGTAGTCAGGATCCAGAGGGCTTCCCTCTGTACTTGAAGACAGGCACACTGAAGAAGTGTAGTGTGGAGCTCAGCTGCTACCGATGAGCTCGTGGCCCCACCTCCTTTAAGTCTTTTCACCTCCATTTAAATTGCTTAATGTTTGTCCTGAATACCTAGATTACATATTTGGACTTTATTTAACCTCTTGGGACCAGTGCCAGTGATGCACACTTCCAGGCCTGTCTCCTGGAAGGCCTGATGTGCTGGAACCAGGACCGGATGGACGAAGCAGTCAGGGGAGTGTCTGACCTAAGGAGCTACAGCAGTGTTGGGAGGGAGGCAATGGGCCAGCTCCTGAATATGTCTTTGGATGAGCGCTACCAACCTCCAGGGGCTTACACAGGTGAGAATTATTAATGTTAACTCAGATATGTTAAGAAAAACTCTGTGCTCTGTATGTATGCTCTGTTTTTTTCAGGGGAGCTGCTAGGTATGGAGTACCAGTAGAGGTGGGACACTGACAACCCTCGTTGGCTGGAAAAACTCCCCCAGAGATTTACCAACCGGCTGCCAGCTGTACTGACCTACAAGAATGCCATCTGTAAATCAGTCCTGGATGAGCTGAGGCGGACTGGAAAATCCCCCACTGACATGGCTAACCAGATTACGGAGACGGGGAAGATTAGTAGCATTTTTTCCAACACTGACCTGGGGCCTCATTTATCAAGCTTGCTGCGCACAAAATGAGGCAAAAACTTTGCGTAGCCGCTCCTCTGCGCCAAAGTTGGCATTTATAGAAAACAAACTGAACGTGAAACATTGCGCTCCTCCACGCAAACTAAATAGCTGCTGTACGAGGTAGGCACTTTTCAACGGGAGAGCAGCGACATGACTTGTTTGAGGAAGTCAGGTTTGGTTTGGTTTGAAATGGTTTGAATTTACTTTCTTCAGCAATTACAGAGATTAGAATGAAATAAGCAACTTATTACGATGTTTGTGAATATTGGTGTGCGTATACGTATACGGCGCTAAAGCCTTTTAAACGGGAAGCAGGAATGATCCCGCTGTAGCCTACTGTGCTTTGAGTCATCTCTAGACATAAATCTGACCAACTGGCCGTCTTTACGCACCGGCCCTGCGGCTCCACTGGGCGCGCCCTCCTGAGACACCACCCGGACACTGACCTCTCCTCACTCACTCCACCCGGACACTGACCTCTCCTCACTCACTCCACCCGGACACTGACCTCTCCTCACTCACACCATCCGGACACTGACCTCTCCTCACTCACTCCACTCGGACACTGACCTCTCCTCACTCACTCCACCCGGACACTGACCTCTCCTCACTCACTCCACTCGGACACTGACCTCTCCTCACTCACTCCACCCGGACACTGACCTCTCCTCACTCACTCCACCCGGACACTGACCTCTCCTCACTCACTCCACCCGGACACTGACCTCTCCTCACTCACTCCACTCGGACACTGACCTCTCCTCACTCACTCCACTCGGACACTGACCTCACCTCACTCACACCACCCGGACACTGACCTCTCCTCACTCACTCCACTCGGACACTGACCTCTCCTCACTCACTCCACTCGGACACTGACCTCTCCTCACTCACTCCACCCGGACACTGACCTCTCCTCACTCACACCACCCGGACACTGACCTCTCCTCACTCACTCCACTCGGACACTGACCTCTCCTCACTCACACCACCCGGGCCGAACCGCTGCTTCATCCTACACAGAACATAACCTAATGTGCATACGCAGGGTTTTATAGCTCGGAAACAAACTTTGCGCACAGAATTTTGCTTTACTTTCCTACGCACTTTCAAAGTCAGAGTCTCACGCACAGTTTGATAAATGAGGCCCTGGGCCAATATAAATGATCATTATGAAAATACATACTTAAGTTACACACTGCATCACGAGTAAAGCTGCATTCAATCTAACTTGGAGCCACGTTCAAAGCCTCAGGTGCGAGGTGTTTTATGCGACACAGAGCGGTGCGATCACAAGGCACCGCTAACAGCGCCATACGCAGCGGGTGAATGCGCCATTAGCATCAGGAGGAAGTGGGTAACACACATTCAGACCCAGCATCTGTCTGAATTTAGAGCAACACATCCTCTCATACACCATAAAAACACAAGTCGAACGGAAACACAACAACGCAGCAGCAGCAGCTGTGGTTTGAAATGCCTTTCCCGAGCCAAGGCATTCAGATCACAGGAATTATACACTTCAATAAACGTACGCAAACAAAAGACATGTGTGGCAAGGCGAGGGTTAACTTTGACTTTTATACTACCTTTAAACGCGCCCCGGGAAATAGACCTGGAGATTTTACTTATACAGACTGACAAAGTACAAGGCACACAGGTTCATTATGATACGAAATGACAGGCAGGCAATGTTCATATTACAAAAGGTTACTTTTTTTTTACCATAAGAGTATGTTATTATAAGTTCAGATGACATATGTATACATATAGCTTGTTTAAACTCAGCACCATTGACCCATCATCTCCGCACACAGATGTTGATTACTTTCGAAGACAAATTAACTTCAGAATTCAGTCATGTAAGTAAGTAAGTAAGTAATCTTTATTTATATAGCACCTTTCACAGGCAAAGGCCACAAAGTGCTTCACAACACAGTAAAAGCAGAAATTACATACAATATAAAAAAGGGGTCACAGCAACACAGAAAACATAGCAGCCCAAAAGTAGCTAATTAAAAGCTTGAACAAATAAATGTGTCTTAAGTTTGCATTTGAACGAATCAACAGTCAATACAGCGCAAAGAGGGTGGAAGATCATTCCAGAGCCTGGGAGCAACAGCCTGGAAGGATCGGTCGCCTCTAGTACGAAAACTAGTACGTGGAACCTTAAGCAGGTTCTGATCCACAGACCTCAGAGCCCGCGCAGGGGTGTAAGGCTGGACCAGAGCACTGAGATAAGACGGAGCCTGACCATGCACAGCTCTGAAGGCTAGAACCAGAACTTTAAACTTGATCCTAAAAGACACTGGCAGCCAATGAAGCTGTTTTAAAATAGGGGATATGTGGGTCCTCCTGTTTGTGCGGGTCAGAATTCTCGCTGCAGAGTTTTGCACTAATTGCAGTCGAGAGAGCTCCTTCTTGTTAAGACATGAAAACAAACCATTACAATAATCTAAACGTGAAGACACAAATGCATGGATGACAAGCTCCAAATCATTACGTGAGACCATATTCCTAAGTTTAGAAATGTTCCTCAGTTGAAAGAAGCAGTTCCTGGTTAGCTGCTTACAGTGCTGCACTAATGACATGTCTTTGTCAAAAATAACTCCCAAGTTACGAAGGCTTGGTTTCGCAGACTGGCCTAAGTCACCCAGGAACTGTTTAATCCCTGGAATTGAATCATCAGGTGCGATTACCAGGGTTTCCGTTTTGTCTGCATTGAGCTGCAAAGAGTTATCGCTGAGCCACTGTTTTATTTCCACTAGACAATGGAGCAGAGAGTTTAACTTCTGGATTTCGGACGGTTTAAAGGAACAGTAAAGCTGGATATCGTCAGCAAATAGGTGGAAAGAAACATCACTGAACCTTTTGATGATCTTTCCCAAAGGGATCAAATACAACAAAAACAAGACTGGACCTAAAACGGACCCTTGAGGCACTCCACACAACAAACCCACAGACTCAGACATTATTTGGTTAGCTGTAACACTAAAGCTACGCCCCGATAAATATGAGGAGAACCACTGTAGAACTGACCCCGACAGTCCTACTTGATCCCTCAGTCTTTTCAGGAGAACCTGATGGTCAACAGTGTCGAAGGCTGAGGACAGATCCAAGAGAACTAGAACAGTGTGTTTCCCAGAGTCAGCAGACATCATAATGTCGCTGGACACTTTCAGTAAGGCCGTTTCCGTAGAATGTTGTTTACGGAAGCCTGACTGAAATGGCTCGTGGATGTTATTTTGATCCAGGAAGAATGTAAGCTGTTCACAGACCACCTTCTCAAGGATCTTGGACAGGAACGGGAGTTTTGAAATAGGCCTAAAACTATTAAGATCCGTTGGGTCTAAACCTGCTCTTTTTAGTCACCTAGTTCAGTCACCTTTGCTCCATGTGCGACAAGACAACACAGTAGTTTTCTTTTACAGCACCAGCAAAGCCATTAAGGGACGACACGGAGTGACGGAGTGCTCGAACCGGATGGCCCAAAGACCAGGGGCGGAAGTGAGAGGTCAGAGGGCGAGTAACCTGAACAACGCACTATTAATAGGGTGACACCATGACATATAGCCAGTAAGTCGAATGCCCATCTCGGGTCACCAGTTGCATTATGGGCAATGGAATTTCTTTTGGCTATCAAACAATATTGATAGTTAATGTAAAGCAACGAAGAAAGGACCATTATAACCGCTGGAAAGTTGATGATTTAATTTTTTGTCGTCGCCGTGGAGCTTTTTACAATACTAGCTTAAAGTCTATTTTTACAACCAGGGCTGCGTACGGAGATAGACAGAAACGGAAAGAAGTGAACGACCGTTCATATCTAGAGATGCTTCAAAAGTGACGACCAGTCCTTGTTCACATAGCTGGAATGTGAGAAAAACATTTCTGACCCTTAAGGCGACTGTTGGACAAAGTCCAGGGTCTGAAACTGTGGCCTCATGTCACCGATATTCACAACATTTAAACTGGAATGAGAAATAAAAACATAGAATCCTTTTTTTTGTCAATAAGTAGGTGGTCAGTAAACAAAATATTTTATTTTTTTGTGACCAGAGATCCACATACACATCGATCGCTAATTTGACAGACAGAAATTTACCCTCTATATTTAACATCAACACCGTTTTGAAACTTTTCCCTGTGATTTCAAATTTAAATGATTTAAAAAATGGTTGTGTCTGTGTCTGGCTGATCCCAGGTCCTGTCGTCCCCCTGTCCACTATGGTCCGTTATGGTCCGCTATGGTCTGTTATGGTCCACTATGGTGCGCTCCTGCCTACGGAGCCGCCGTCCTGACTTTTACCTCTTTCAAGATATTGACAACATAAATATTTGCAAGAAATGTTACTTGAGACTTGGCTTATAATAAAACAAACATTTAAGTGGCCTGCAGGTGATACTGCCACACATGGAGTACTTAACACACTGGATTGCAGACATGTGTTGAACAGGATTTTTTTTCTTACTTCATTTGGTTTATTTGATAAGAACAGACACAGAAACAGACAAACGAGAACAGAAGTCGGATGTATGCATCATAGTTCTTGCAGCAGAAGCTAATTTGCTTCAGGTGTTTTACTATGACATGAGGCTGGACAGACTGCACACTCCAACGCACATGCATTAGTTAAATAATATGAAATAGGCCTAAAAAATATGAAATGATGTTCACAGAGACAGAGAAGTCCCCACTGCCCCACAGTCAGCGTTAGCTGCTGCCCAGGCGGTGGAGGGGTCTGAGGCGCGGGGTCACAGGGAGAGTCAGTATCAGGGTGGGCGTCACGGAGTCTCCGGGAGAGGCGCGGGGTTTGTGTTCAGAGTTGGAGGAGGGTGGTAAAACTATTCCACTGTCACCAAAGCACAAGCAAAGAATAAGGACACAAATGTTAATTCACAACTTTGTGCTGAGGAACAGGGCGGGAGGCAAAACCTAAAGGTTTTCTCCGAATTGCGCAGCAGCAGCTCCTTCTGAAGGAACACAAGCGACACCTGCACCACTGAGAACTGTAGACAAATACAAGCAAGTCACAGTTTGGTGCATCAGGTTTGCAGGAGGCTAAAGCTTCGAAGAACAATGGCCAAACAGGTGTGTTGCTCCTCTAATTATAGTGGGGGAAGGTGGAGTCTTGAGGAGGGGCCAGGACGAGGACATGGGAGGACCCAGAGGAGGATGGACTTTTCACTGCACACCAGGGTTGCCAGGTCCGCGGTTAAACCGCGGAATTGGGCGTTTTTTTAAAGCCATTCCGCGGGTGAAAAAAACGTGTGGTTTTTTTGCCTTGCTGTAATCAATGTTGAATTGATCAAAATCACTATTTCGAAGGCAAATCCAAGGCTCTGTAAGCTGCTTTTTCAACAAGGGAGGGAAGTAGGGGTGGTTTCTCATCATCGTAGGAGCACATGGGCTCTGTTAACTAGTAAACAATATTTAAAATTCTAGTCGCGCCGTATGTCAGCGGGTTTTCCGCGGTTTTCAGATTTTTTGGGCGGGTTTGGCTGCCCATAACTGGCAACCCTGCTGCTGCTGCAAATATGTGTGATGGGGATAAACATGAGACGTGGCTGATGTGCGCGCGTATACTCGGTGCATAAACCAGGTGCTCCCAATATCACGCATCAGATATCAGTTGTTTACATGGGTTATGCTCGAATAATGGCAATAAGTGAACCCTTGTCAAGGCTCTAAAGTAGTTCAAAGTGAGTAGAAAGCTTGTCACCTGAGGCCGCAGCGCTTATTTAACCCTCGTGTCGCCTTCGCGGGTCTTTTAGACCCGCTGGTATGTTCCTGGCATTTGGATGCAAGGTGACACAAGGGGGCGCTCTTCCAACCTTCTCAGTGTAAACGTGAGTTCACTTTCTTCAGAGTTAGACTTTAGGTCAGACACCATGAGTGACAGTGACATGAGGCTAAATACAGTGAGCTCTTTGTTTGCAGTAAAAAGGCTGAGGCCTCATTGCTCTTCAGTCACAGACTGAGAAGTGAAGAAGGAAGTCATGGAGCTTCTGCTTTAGACAGAACTTCAGACTTCTGCTGCATGTAAGAGTCATATCATTTTCTGAAACTCAAATGTGGTAGTAGAAAAATATATTATGCAGTAAAAACATAATATATGGAAAATTATTATTACAATTACAAAAAGAAGAATATTTGAAATTCCTGTATCTAATCAAATAAAGTTTTTTTTAATTTTATTTGCTCTCATTCTAAAAAAGAAAACCCAGACAAACCCTAACCAGTTGTATCTGCTGTAAAGTCATGTTTGTCCCAGTTCCTCTGAGTCATGGTGGGTCATGGTGGACCATGACAGATGTGGACAGGACTGTGGTAGATCTACTTTTACTTTGGAGAAAATAGTTACTATAGTAACTGTTGAAGAAATGAACCTCATGAGCTCCTTCTGTAACATCTGTTCACATCAGTCCTGCTGCACCACGACTCAGAGGAACTGGGTCAAACATGAGCTACAGCAGATACAAATGACCTGGGTTTGTTATTTTGTTTTTTTAGAATGAGGGTAAATTAAAAAAAAACTATTTTTTTGATTAGATACATGATTTTCAAATATTTTTCTTTTTGTAATTGTAATAATAATTTTCCACATATTATGTTTTTACTACAGATTTTAGTTTCAGAATATGATCAATCAAACTTTATAAAGCCCTTTTCATACCAAAAGGTATCACAAAGTGCTTTACAGATTACAACATTTGATATGATATAATATGACTCATACATGCAGCAGAAGTCTGAAGTTCTGTCTAAAGCAGAAGCTCCATGACTTCCTTCTTCACTTCTCAGTCTGTGACTGAGGAGCAATGAGGCCTCAGCCTTTTTACTGCAAACAAAGAGCTCACTGTATTTAGCGTCATGTTACTGTCACTCATGGTGTCTGACCTAAAGTCTCACTCTGAAGAAAGTCAACTCACGTTTACACTGAGAAGGTTGGAAGGGCGCCCCCTTGTGTCACCTTGCATCCAAATGCCCGGAACATGACAGCGGGTCAAAATGACCCGCGAAGGCGACACGAGGGTTAAGGAAACTCACTTTAACCCTCGTGTTGCCTTCGCGGGTCTTTTTGACCCGCTGTCATGTTCCGGGCATTTGGATGCAAGGTGACACAAGGGGGCGCCCTTCCAACCTTCACAGTGTAAATGTGAGTTGACTTTCTTCAGATTTAGACTTTAGGTCAGACACCATGAGTGACAGTAACATGACGCTAAATACAGTGAGCTCTTTGTTTCCAGTAAAAAGTCAGAGGCCTCATTGCTCTTCAGTCACAGACTGAGAAGTGAAGAAGGAAGTCATGGAGCTTCTGCTTTAGATAGAACTTCAGACTTCTGCTGCATGTAAGAGTCATATTATGTCATGTCAAATGTTGTAATCTGTAAAGCACTTTGTGATACCCTTCGGTATGCAAAGCGCTTTATAAATAAAGATTGATTGATCATATTCTGAAAGTCAAATCTGTAGTAAAAACATAATATATGGAAATAATTATTACAATTACAAAAAGAAAAATATTTGAAAATCATGTATCTAATCAAAAAATAGTTTTATTTACTCTGATTCTAAAAAAACAAACAAATAAATAAATAAAACAAACAAACAAACAAATCCTCACCATTGGTATCTGCTGTAAAGTCATGTTTGTCCCAGTTCCTCTGAGTCGTGGTGGGTCATGGTGGACCATGACAGATGTGGACAGGACTGTGGTAGATCTACTTTTACTTTGGAGAAAATAGTTACTATAGTAACTGTTGAAGAAATTAACCTCATGAGCTTCTTCTGTAACATCTGTCCACATCAGTCCTGCTGCACCATGACTCAGAGGAACTGGGACAAACATGACTTTACAGCAGAAACACATGGTTAGGGTTTGTTTGGGTTTTCTTTTTTAGATTGAGAGTAAATTAAAAAAAACAACTATTTTTTTGATTAGATACAGCATTTTTGTAATTGTACTTATTTTCCATATATTATGTTTTTACTACAGATTTGAGTTTCAGAATATGATCAATCAATCAATCTTTATTTATAAAGCACTTTTCATACCAAAACTTATCACAAAGTGCTTTACAGATTACAACATTTGATATGATATAATATGACCCCTACATGCAGCAGAAGCCTGAAGTTCTGTCTAAAGCAGAAGCTCCATGACTTCCTTCTTCACTTCTCAGTCTGTGACTGAAGAGCAATGAGGCCTCAGCCTTTTTACTGCAAACAAAGAGCTCACTGTATTTAGCGTCATGTTACTGTCACTCATGGTGTCTGACCGAAAGTCTCACTCTGAAGAAAGTCAACTCACGTTTACACTGAGAAGGTTGGAAGGGCGCCCCCTTGTGTCACCTTGCATCCAAATGCCCGGAACATGACAGCGGGTCAAAAAGACCCGCGAAGGCGACACAAGGGTTAAGGTGAACATTTAGTTCTACAATTATGCAGACAAACGTCAGCTATGTAGATGTACTTTCTTTTTTTTTTTTTTTTTTTTTTTTTTTTTTTTCCAATAATATATTTATTGGATTTTAGTTTACATAAAGCAAAACAAAAATAACATAAAATATAAAATAACTAAACAAAACCAAAACAGAACATTCCGACTCCATTCAAAGACAAGTGGAAAGCTCGCCATGTGAGTTCACATGATGCCTCTATGAAGTATAGATGATATGTCCATGCCGATGTACAACATAAAAGGGTCCCATATTTTGTAAAACACATCGTCTCTACAGTGCAATTTGCTGGTTAAATAATCCAAGGACACATATTCAAGTATGGTACGATGCCATTGACTTTTGCAAGGTGCTTTATCTGTAATCCAGTTGAGGAGGATACATTTCCTTGCACAAAATGTAAGCATCCTGTGAAGTTGCCTCCCATACTTCCCAGTGATAGTGACATCTGTTACACCAAGTAACATGGTCAATGGATTGCACTCTTTAGTAGAAAGAATGGGGAATATTTTACTAAGTTCACCTTTTATAATATGCCAAAAATGTTGTACTTTTCTGCAGGACCAGTAGCAATGAGTGAGAGTAGCCACTTCGGTTTTACATTTTAGGCATAACGGAGAAAGGTCTGAATTAAATTTATGACGTTGGGAAGGGGAAATGTGAACACGATGTAAGATTTTGAGTTGTAAAGCTTTTACCCGATTACAGACACTTAAAGAATTTGCATTTTTCCATGCAAGATCCCAATCATCATCATTAATTTCCAGCTCTAATTCCCGTTCCCAAAGCCGTTTTAAATGAGAAGTGTTAGTACTGGCAAATTCTTTTAGTAAGTTATAAGAAGACTTTATAGAGGATTTAGTCCTAGGTGAGTACAGCTGTTTTTCAGAGTCAGATATAGATTGGTCTGAGAGTAGTGATGTTTTTTTCCTAACATAATCTCTCACTTGTAAGTAACGAAAAAAATCCTGTCTCCTAATATTATATTTATCAACCATTTGCTCAAAGGACAACATAAAGGGCCCATCCATTAAGTCTGAAAGGATAGAGATTCCCTTAGTTGACCAAGTCTGGAATCCAGAATCTATCATTCCTGGTAGAAAGAGAGGATTGTCACAAAGGGGTGTAAATAATGAGGTTAGTTGAGAACGACCCTCCAGTTTTTGAACAATTTGCCATGCCTTAACAGTGAAAATTGAAAGCGGGTTACTGCAAGACAACTTCAAGTTTTTACGTTTTTTCAAAAACAGTAAATTTTTCAGAGGAATTTTGGACATGGAACCCTCTATGTCGAGCCAGAGAGAAACAGGATTGTGAACCCAGTCAGCCATTGCGCGTATATGGGCACTAAGCTGGTATTTTCTTACATCTGGGAGGTCAAGGCCACCTTTTGAGGATGGAAGACATAAAGTTGATATTTTCAAGCGTGGCTTTCTACCTGCCCAAATGAAGGAGCTCATCCAGCCATTTAAAGTTTTAATAGTCTTATGTGAAAGAAGAATCGGGATCATCTGAATTGGATATAGCAATCTGGGCAGGACGTTCATCTTCAGGAGTGAGACACGGCCCAACCAGGAGAGAGGCAAAGTTTTCCATCTCTCAAAGTCCAGTTTGATACGGTCAAAGAGTGGAATAAAATTACATTTATACATCTTATCAAAATTGGGAGTTATTTTTATTCCTAGATATGTGAATCCCTCTGGAGACCAAGTGAAGGGGAATGGAGAGGGGACTTGAGGTTTTTCTTTTAGAGTGCCCAGTGGCATCACCTCTGATTTATTGAAATTGATTTTATAACCTGAAATCATACTGAATTTATTAATAGTTTCAATGAGGGAAGGAATGGACACCTCAGGCCGAGTTACAAAAATAAGAATATCATCAGCGTATAAAGTAATCTTGTGATGCCTCTCACCAATAGTTAGACCATGGATGTCCTCCTTAGACCTCACAGCCTCCGCCAAAGGTTCAATGGCTAGGGCGAAGAGCAAGGGGGAGAGGGGACAGCCTTGGCGTGTACCCCTCCGAACCCGGAAGCTGGGTGAACGCAAACCATTTGTAAGAACTGATGAACAGGGGTCGCTGTAAAGGAGCTTAATCCAACTTATAAAATTGTCACCCAAACCAAATCTATGTAGAGTGTGGAAAAGAAAAGGCCACTCGACGCGGTCGAACGCCTTTTCGGCATCAAGAGAGGCTACCAGACCCTGCATAGACTGTTGCTGAAAAACTTGAATCACATTTAATAACCTGCGCATGTTATTGTACGAGTTGCGGCCCTTAATAAAGCCAGTTTGATCGTGACAGATAAGCAATGGGAGCAGCCTCTCCAGACGCTTTGCTAGCACCTTAGAAAGAATTTTTAAATCCACGTTTAGTAAGGAAATTGGTCGGTACGAGCCACAGTCTTCAGGTGGTTTCCCTTTTTTTAGTATCAGTGAAATATTGGCTTCCCTTAAAGACATAGGCAAAAGACCTTTCAAGTATGAGTCATTATACATGTTGAGAAGAGGGTCGACCAATATTTCCTGAAATTCTTTGTAAAATTCAGAACTCAGTCCGTCGGGTCCTGCTACTTTTCCAGACTGCAACTCCTTGATAACACCCAACACTTCATTCCTAGATATTGGGGAGTTTAAAGTCGATCTCTGATCGATTGTTAAACTAGGCAGATTTAAATGGGAAAAAAAGTCATCCATTAAATTTGGAGAATCGACATGCATCTGTGAATCATAAAGATTCTCATAAAAACTTCTAAATCTGTCATTAATTGTTGTTGTATCAAAACATTGTCTGCCATTTGTATCTTTGATTGAGGAGATGTTTTGTGAATCTGACTTCTTTTTTGTTAGATAAGAGAGATATTTTCCTGGTTTATCGCCGTGTTCGTACAATTTTTGTTTAGCAAATTTTATTTTACGTTCTGCTTCACTTGTTAACAAGCAGTCCAACGCCGACCGGAGAGCAGAAATTTCCTTAAGCTTACCATTTGAAGATTTAATAAGGTAGTCTTGCTCAGCTTTTTTCAATTTGGATTCTAATATCACTCTCTGTTCAGCTTGTCTCCTTCTTTTACTTTTTGTATAAGAGGTGATTAGACCCCTGGAGTAGGCTTTAGATGTCTCCCACAATAATGATGGGTCATCAGTAGAAGCTGCATTGATGGATAAGAACTGTTTAAACTCTTCTGCAAAGTATGAAGTAAATTTTTGATCATATATTATAGATGAATCGAAATGCCACCTTCTGGTCTGTTTGGCCATACTTCCAATGTTGCACTGGATAAAAACAGCTGCGTGATCTGATATGACTATATTACCAATAGAACTGGACACGATGGACGGTAAAAGAATTTTTGGAACAAAGAAATAGTCTATCCGTGTATAACATGTATGTACTTTGGAGAAAAAAGTGAATTCTTTATCCATCAGGTGTTGTGCTCTCCACACATCTACATATGACAGTTCTTCACATAAAGTTGTAATGGTCCTAGCTTGAGGTAATAAGGATTTTTTACCTGCTGGGGATTTGTCCATGAGTGGATTTAAGTGACAATTAAAATCACCCCCAACAATTGAATTTCGAATGTTAAGATTAACTAAATTAGTAAAAGCAGAGACCAAGTAGTCCCCAGTCTGGCCTGGAGGGCAATATAAACTCATAAATGCAATTTCTTCCCCATATAAGACACCTCTCACAATCACATAGCGACCCCCTATGTCCTTAACACAGTCTACAAATATGAAAGGTAATGTTTTCCTGATTAAAATAGCCACACCCCTACTCCTGGATGAGAAAGAGGAAGAATAAACATTGCTAAAAACACCCTGCTGCAATTTAGCATGTTCTTTGGCATCTAAATGAGTTTCCTGCAATAAGGCTACATGAATCTGTTCCCTCTGAAGATAAGTCAAGACCTTTCTCCGTTTGACAGGCGTATGAATGCCATTTACATTCCAAGTGCAGATATTAAGCGTTGACATGGTACTATGCTTACTTATATAAGGCAAAGCATTCTCTGAGCAGTGAGCATATTTTTCCACAAGTGTATTAGAGCAATATACACAAATCGAAAAAGCCGGAAGAACAAACTACAACTGTAGGAACAAACACAGTTAAAACAAAAACAAAAACTGCCTAACATTGGCAAAAAAAACCAAAATACACTATACTTCTCCTAACCTGTAGGAGTACAAGTGTGACGGTTTCCTGACAGCAAGAGCAAACTCTTGCTCTAAGAGAAAAACAAACAAACGAAAAAAGACCCTAGGGAGTAGCAACACTAAAATAAACGGCCCACTGAAAGGCAACAACTGACAATTAGAATAATAATCCAATAATTTGAAATTGGAAAAATAAAGGAGAAGAAGAAAGTTTATGCACCAACATACTCACGGCGTGAAAATAATTAGAAGACCACGGGCATATCAATGGAAAGGTTTTAGTCCGACGGCATTGAGTTATCAACAGTCTCTTCCGATCTCTTCAAGTATTCATCCACATCGCGGGGATCCGAGTACACGTCAGTGGCGCTGCGGTGAGTCACTTGAAGCAAAGCTGGGTACATCATCTTGTAAACAGCGCCCACAGATTTGAGGCGCTTCTTCACCTCGTTGAAGCTTTTCCGCTTATGGACGACAGCCGCCGAAAAATCTTGAAAGATCATCACAGTTGCATCTCCATACTTCAGTGGCTGGTTATTCCTGCTTTTGTCCCACGATGCTTTCGTAATCTTCAGCTTGTCTTGATAGTTGTGAAGCCTCACTACTACGGGACGCGGTCTCCTGTCGCGGGCTGAAGCTGGCCCGGTGCGGTGCGCCCTCTCCACCTTGATGCGGCCCGTCTTCATCTCAATGTCTAGTAGTTTGGGGAGCCATCTCTCAAAAAATGACGCAGGGTCACTGCCCTCGGTCCCTTCAGGCAGGTTGAGGATCCGGATGTTCTTGCGTCTTCCTCTATTTTCCAAGTCGTCTGTGCGTTCAACGAGCTCTGTCACTTTTTCTTCCAGCGACTTGAGCTTGCGATGCATGGGCACAGACACATCTTCAATGGCCGAGATGCGTGCCTCGGCTTCGGTGATGCGCATATCATGTTTCTGAAGCTGTTCTTGCTGTGACTGCAGGAACTGAGAAATGGGTTCTAGCCTGTCTTCAAAAACCTTCGTGAGGTTTGCTGTAACCGCACGAATCACCTCTTGAAGTGCCGGAGCCATTACCCCATCATCATTAGCTAACATGCTAGCAGCTTCTTTAGCCCCGCGGTTGGAGTCGTTCGCGGTGTCAGGGGACGGATTTTTCTTTTGTTGTCTATTGTCGGACGGCCTCAAAAAGTAACTGTTGATGTTCATCATGGACTGCGCAGTGAAAAGTGACAATTTCACCGTGCCTCAGTGGGTCTTAAGCGCAAAAAATATAAAATCGTGCGCTGCCACTCCCTGGTACGACCTTTCCTCACGCCGCCATCTTGAAAACCCCAGATGTACTTTCTAAATACTGGAATTAACACTAGTTTTGAGGGGTGCAGAGTCACGTAGGACCTTCACTAGTTACAAGATATCTGTAAATCTAAAGGCCAACATGTCCGTGTGCCGTGTCAACACACACTGGAGCGCGGTGTGTCACGGCACTTCAAAAGCTTTTCTCAAACTGCGCAGCGCTTTAAACATGTGATCTAACCATTCATCATAAATAAAATAAGACACGTGGGTCATTGTTGCAAGAGAGAGGGAAAATGTGGCAAATTTTCTGCATGTTAGCGACGAAGCTGTTCCACGTTTTCCCTATTTAAATACAGTTACTTGAGCCTTTACACAATCCAAGTCTAGTTACAGGAAATTAAACATGTCAATATAAATAAGAATAAAAAGGGGTACTATATTGTAAGTCGTAATAAAGCGCGTTATTACGCCTTGCAATATAGTACCACTTTTTATCCGCTCAGAAAATCGACATGTTTAATTTTGTGTAACTACACTTGGATTGTGTAACGTTTCACGTAACTGTATTTAAATAGGGAAAACGTGGAAGAGCTTGGTAGCTTCTAACTTCACCCCAGTTTGGAGCTATACCTTTGCTGGGAGCGGCTAAATGCAACAACATTTGCGCTACACATCAACTCGTCTAAGCTCAGGTAAGAACATATATCAGTATGTAAAAACGGTGGCCTTCTTTAATAGTGTGTTGGCGAATGAGTTCCAGACTGAAGCAGGACCCTGTTACAATAGTTTCTCATTACCAGCTGCTCCTTTCGTCCCTGCCAACAAAGTTTACTGCGGTCTCTTTGTGCGTCAGAGACCCGACTGTGTCACTGCAGAAGTGCAAAAAACATGTGTTTTCCAGTTTTTTTGCACCGAGCTGTAGCTTGTGTGTTAGCCATTTATGAAGCTGTGTTGCAGATGTCAACTCCTTATAACTGTATTGTGAAGTAACTTCACTGATTGCTGTGATATTTATATTTATGTTACTGCTAATAATGCATGGGCAGATCTGCTCGGAGAGAGGGGGTGGAGTTAACTGAATCGAAGCGACTTGTCTTCCGGGTTTGCAAAATACCCCCAGAAAATACTTATATTTCTCACAAAAATGAGTGCTCCATAGTGGTAGAGGTACAATATATCATATAAATGCCTCCTTTAAAATGTCTTTTGTAACGTATCATTATATTTGGCAAATACACAGGAATCAGAATCAGAATAGTTTTAATCCAAGATGGCGGCTGCGTGGTGAGACTGGCGTTGCACTCTCCCTCAAACTAAACTCTAAATCTTAGGATTGTGTGGCCCGATTGTCTTGTAGCAAGCAACACTCTTTGATTATTTGTCAATGCGTGAAGCAAGGCAGTCAACAGCAGCCAAGCAACACATTGTGGCCGAACTTAACAAGCAGCTCGGTGACCACAACAGGTCTGGTGAACGCCATGGAGGACTTGATGGCTACATTTTTTCGGGAGGCCGACGAAATAGCAGAAACTCACTTCAATCGGCTGGAGAAGCAGATTGATAGCCTACATTCAAAACTAAACACACGGAGGAAATCCAAACAATACGAGCAGACACTGCGAATCTAAAGGAGTGCGTAACGAGCGCGGAAAACTCAATATCCATGAGTGTGGAAACAATGCGTAAACAACAAAAACTCACCAACATGGAAGATTGTGGCGCAGAGACAACTTCCTCATATTCAACTTAAAAGAAGTAGTGGAGGGCCAAAACACGCTGAGCTACCTGACAGAGAATCTTCCCAAATGGTTCCTGAATTTCGCTGATGTACCGAAGGTAAGATTTTAGGCCCAAGCTCCACCCGAAACGTGCTGCTTGTTGTCACGTTGCAAAAGCATGGCCATGCACCTTTGTTACGGCGCTACACAGAGAACATGCTATTCACTCTTTCTCTGAGGAAAGCGTTTAACTTACACTGGATAAATCAGCAGTTTTGTTCCTGTTTGTGCGTAAAAAGTAGCTTTTGCAAATGCAGCGCAATGTTTTCGAACAACGAGGAGGCGGAGGAGGGAGAGAGAGAGAGATGAGAGAGACCGACCGACCAGGGGTTTGTTTGGGGCTACTATGGAAAACAATGATTTAAGAGAACATAGAATACATGATTTTAGCATGGATCCTGCCATACGACTGAAAGTTGGTGAAGGTGCAAAAACAACACCATGGGGTCAAGGAGTCAGATATACGTGATGGAGAAGTACCAAGGAGGAAGGAACCCCCTCTTCATGCATATTCAATATTATCATTGTATAAATGTACGAGCGCAGGAAATGCAGACGACGAGGTCCCGTGCACGTATTGTTGACAGGGAAAGACAAGCACTCAGATAAATTTGTATTAGACTTATAACTGTATAGAAAATAAACTTCGATTGATTAACTGATTGAATATTGTCCTCTTTTCTCCAACAAATGAACACGCCGACACCGCCATTTTGAACACTGCTGGCTAATGCACCAGTGTATCTATCTCCGTATCAACTAGTTGATTTCAAGATGCTACATCAAAAAAATGCACACTTGACAGCAGATGAGCTGAACAGATACACAATGAAGATCAAAACCTTGGGATTTAGAAAACGAGTCCCTTTTTTGAGGCAGGGTATTGTACATCCCATAGCGCAACAGGTGGATGGCATAACAGCGGTGTTGTGCTTCGGTATTCAAAATGGCGGCCACAACAATGCGTGACGTCACAGGAAGCACATGAATAGGTCTATCTTTTGTTCATTTTAATCTTAGACGCCTTTATGCCAAATAAACATGGCGACGCCCCATATAGGTTAAGCCCCGCCCACCCCGCGAATGTGTTTTATATCATAGATGACATCAGTGATCACTTGCCTGTTTTTAACCTTATTTGATTTGCAGCCCACAACACATTGTCCACTTAAAGCAGCCCACACACTTTAGAGTCAGAAGTGAGGAAACGATTTATGGATTTAGGAGCGAACTTACAAAGCAAGACTGGTCTGGTGTTTATGTGGCTGATGTGAATGAGGCTTATGGATCTTTTTTCTTTTGTACTTTTAACACCTTTTTGTCACTTTATAATGAAGCTTAGGCGCAAATTCACCCTAGAAGACCTACCAGCTGCATTCATTCATCACCTCATCACCGGCACTCCAATCATCCAATCACGGCAATGAATTTAATTTGTTTTTTAAAAATATATTGGGGCCAACATTGCGAACTCTATGAATGCAACAAACGGAAATAAAACATGCAAATTGGGAAGAAGAATCATGCAGTCCCTGTTTGTTGAAGAGATCAGTGAATATGACATCTATTGTAAACAAATGTAAAAATAAAACCTCCACAGACAGTGATGGACTAGACATGACAATTATTAAAAGAACTATTGACTGCATTGTTAAACCACTGACTTATGTTTGTAGTCTGTCCATACAAACGGGTGTTTTCCCTGAACAGTTGAAAATTGCTAAAGTAATTCCCCTGTTCAAAGATGGGGACAAGCACAAATTTAACAATTACAGACCAGTGTCGCTGCTCTCACAGTTTTCTAAAGTCCTCGAGTAATGGTTTGCACAAAAATTTACAAACTTTTTAGATAAACATAAATGAATCACTTCCGTTCACAAAGATCCACAAGCCTAGCGCTTTCTGCATTAGTAAAAACAATAACAGCTGCAATTGAAAGAAAAGAGTACACAGTAGGCGTGTTTATTGACCTACGCAAAGCATTTGACACCATAAATCATGATTTGTTACTGTCAAAATGAATAGATAGATATTTTAAAGACATATAGTCTGGGAGCAAGCATGATCTCAACGATTTCCCGGTGGGCGTGATTGACAGACGGCATCAACCAATCAGAGCAACGCTAGATACGTCGCAGCAACAAGTGTCAGGAAGCCTTTCCAAAAACGTCCTTTTTTACGAGGAACGCTTCGAACGCTGTTTCGTGCTCCGGTTTTAAGGATAATTTTTTTTTCTCAAATGATTTTAAAGACGAAAGAGCAGAAGAAAACATCGTATCACTCGCCGCGCACGCCATCTCTATTGTTGTGGCAGAGTGTGGTGACGGCTTCCGCCTGTTGGGGGAATGAAGTCCCGCCTCTCGGTGCGTGATTGGACCGATGAACTGTCCAGACGGTTCTTCTTTTGAACAGAAAGGAGGAGTGTCTGTTAGGCCAGGCAATGGGATTAGAGTTGTATCAGTGGCTTCAAAGTTATATTACAAACCGTATGCAGTTTGTACATATCAATGGGCTACATTCTGATAGTAGAGAAGTCACATGTGGAGTTCCGCAAGGGTCTGTTTTAGGGCCATTGCTCTTTATTTTGTTTATTTATGACACTTGTGACTCAACAAACAGGTTACATTTGTTGTTGTTTGCTGATGACACCAGTATATTTCAATCAGGAAGTAATTTGGAGCTATCAGACAGAATGGAAGAAGAAATGCTAAAAGTGAGAAACTGGTTTAACGAAAATAAGTTATCTTTAAATTGGGACAAAACAAACAATATGATTTTAAGTAATTACAGCAAAAGTGATAATGTGATTAAATAACAAATTGATGGAGTCAGTATGAAAAGAGTCAAGGAAGTTAAGTTCCTTGGTGTTGTTTTAGACGAAAAATTTAATTGGAAAACTCATTGATTATGTAAAAAGAATGGTCAGCAAAAGTATTGGCATATTATATCAAGTTAGAGAATTGTTTGACAGCTTGTTAGCTTGTTGAGGATGCTTTATTCCTCAAAGATTCTTCCATAGTTCAGTTATTGTGCTGAAGTCTAGGGTAACACATATACCAGTACCACCAAGCCCTTGTTCCTGCAGCAAAAAAGAGCAATTAGAATCATTAGTAAGAAAGGTTATAGAGAGCACACCAATCCTTTATTTATTGAAAATAAACTTCTCAAATTTAAGGTTCTCGTCGACTTAAATTTTTTAATTATTATGTGGAAAGCTAAACAAAAACAAAAATGCCAAAAGATGTTCAACGTAATTTTGTTGCACGAGATGTTTGCCATCAGAGAAAATATAATTTTCGGAACATGTTTGCAGGAACATTGTTGAAAGGGAAATGTTTGTCAGTTTATGGAGCTACATGATGGAATTCTTTAAGTGTGGAATTTTAAATGTTGTACAAGACACAATTCTGAGAGACAATGAAAACAATTGAAAATATCTGAATGTAACTGCAGAACTGTATGACAAATGATGCTGTTTTGTTATGTTTTGTGACCTGGCGAGGAGTTGGGGTAGAATGATGGGGAATTTAACTGATTTAATTTTGTTGTAAAGTTGCTAACGGGAGCAGATAATATAAGATTCATCTTCCCTCTGTTCCTTTTTGTTCATGTATGGATGAAAAAATATTGTGTAGCGGCATGACATGACATGAACAAATGAATAAATAATTGCCATTGTTTGACAAACTAGGATTTTAGATTAAAAAATAAGATATAAATGTATATCTGTATATTGTATTTACAGATATGTAGGTATATATTTTTTATAATTTTTTATTTTATTTTAAGAGGAAAACAACATTAAAAGTTATTTCTTAATAATGTGCAATATGGAGCTAAAATGTAATGATATTTGATATGATCATATATAAAATATGATATGATCATATGATGGGATTTTGAGGATGACATTTGGAAAGTAACTGTATTCTAAATACTCTCAAATGAAAGTGTAACTTTATCAGAATACAGTTACTCAAAATGAGTAATCTAAACACATATCTATGTATTTAGTTACTCCCCAACACTGGCCATATCATTAATGATAAATACTCCATACATAATTATTCCAGATTATCTCTTATTTAAATATGTTTAATGGGATTTACTGGTTCTAAGCACACATTAACATTGAAAAGTCACTCCATTGTGTGGCTTCCATGCTTTCTTCGTCTTCGGATCGATCTGCTTGCAGGCATTTGCCCACAACAATCTGCAGATGGAAATTTGTAGAAACTAAACAACTGTTTGTTGTTTTCATTCTTCATAAGATGGTGGTTATTACACCGACCAACAGTGCACCACTTGGGCATATTTCTCACAAATTGACCGAACTTTGATTTGCGTTTGCCGAGTGTGTATTGGACGCTGATGGGATGTTTGTACCTTGGAATGGAGGCAGCAAACAAAATACCCAGATGTGTAGACAGGTCTATTGGAAAAGGGCGCCAATAATGAGGATGAGAGGCTGAACTCTCTGAAAGGCGTACAAAGGGCAGGTTATGAAAGTGACTGTAGTACTTAAAGGATCTGTATCATGTTATTTTAGCCATCCCAAAGTAAAGTATAGGCATTTATATGATACTATATTGTACCTCTACCACTATGGAGCATTTTCTGGAGGTATTTTTCAAACCCAGAAGACAAAACGTTTTGACTCACTTAACTCCGCCCCATCTCCACTCATTCAACTTTACTGTATTAGAAATAAAATGCCACAGCAATAAGTAAAGTAACTTCACGATGCAGTTATAAGGAGTTGACATTTGCAACACAGCTTCATAAATGACTAACACAAACGCTAACACGCGTTTTGATTGACTCACCGCCCTGTCCTGGCGCTCCATCACATTATGGGACTCAGTTCAGTTAAGTAAACTTTATTTATCCCACATGAGGAAATTCCTTTAGGAGCAGAAAACAAAAAATATATAAAACAGCCACACAAACTACATACAACCAAGCAAGCAAGTGGAGCTCACACATAGATACAACCTCAAATTAAATTAATAAAGAGAGTTCAGGTTATAAAAGTTAATCCACTTTGATTCTGGCCAAGGATAACCAAGCATCCATCAAGAGACAGTCACAGAAAAACAGTATTTTGGTGATAGTCGTGGAAAAAAAACAACTTCTGATGAGTGGCCTCTTCTTTGGCAGGTTGAATAAAGTCCTCGCAGCCAAACATGCTTTTTTTCTCCGTGACATTATTGTGATGTCTGACATCTGTTCGGACGCTCAGGGGGTGTATTTGTTTTGTCCGCAGGGGCCGTGCTGACCTTTTTTTTCTCCTCTTTGTAAAACAGCCTTTTCATTATTTCTGTCGTAAGAAAGAAACAAATTAAAATCAGGCGGTAAGGCATTACATTACATTATTATTAAGTCAGACGTTTTCCAGAAGAGGGCGGAGCAGCTGCTCAGAGAGCAGGATTCAGGAGGATTGTTGAGAACTGCGGGAAAACTGCGTTTTTGGAAATGGCATAACAACATGGCTAAAAGCGCCAAAAAGTCGATTTTGCATGATATAGGACCTTTAAGGACCTGGGAAGGATATTTCTGAGGAGCAAAGCTCTGCAGCAGTAAAGGCATTCTTTGTTACAAACTGCTTAGCTGGGTAAGTGGAGGAAATGGTGAATGTGATGATTCTTGTTGGAGCGACTAAAGTGGAGATGTTGTTGCAAGAGTGGAATAAATGAACTCAAAGCTTTGTAACTTCTGAAATGAATAAAATGGTCTATAATATATAACAAGAACAACAGTCAAAGGAAAATAGAAAGTGCGTCATTTCAAATTGACAGCTCTCCTAGTGAGTCTCAAGTCATTTAAAAAAGGAGCGGTTAAAAGTTGCACTTTACAAACCTCTTCAGTTTCTCTATTTTGAGGATCAAGGATTCACTCACTGAGCCTAATCAGCAGATCTCATGAAGAAAACTCCCTCTGACCTCGTCCCTCTCTCCTCAAAGCGCCGACGCAGATGTGTGGAGATGTGGGTGACGCGGGCCGTGAACCCGCAGTTGACCCGCTGGAGCCGTGGGTCAGGCTCGTATTCGCGGATGTTTTGGAAGTGCACAGAGCAGCGCTGTTAACGCGTCTCACACTCGCTCGGCTGGATTAATGGACTCTGAGCGCTTTCAGTCTGCTTCGCCAATACAGCTCTCAAGGACGAGCTGAGACGTGCACAAAACGAGAAAACACAGGCAAGAGAGGCTTTTTAAACACCCTCTCTGTCCTGTTTCACTTCCATTTCTGCAGAACAGCCTTGGAGCAAACAGGGCTTAATAAGTATTTTTCTTTATTTTCTTGTCATATTTTTTTCATTTGGATGTGTTTGTGTGACTCTTCTGACCCCGCAGCAATAACAGTGTTTCATTTGGAATCTGCTTCTATAGCGTGGCCTCTGACCTTTGTGAATCTAAAATAAAAGGAAATTATGCCTGGATCTTCTGTTTTGCGTCAGTGTACAGTACATGCAGCATAAACAGCGGAAGGTTCAAGTCTTTCATTATTTTATTTTATTTTTCTTATGCCGGATCCTTCATTTCGTCCTCTTGTAGTTAAAGGCGCATTTTCAGAAACATTTTCTCGTCATCCTCACCAGGTGGACATGAACCACGTGACTATCCGGAACAAGGTGTTAGAAAGGCAGTTCCCCGTTGACTATAACGCAGCTTTGAGACTTCGTAGCGTTTACATTTTGCGCTTCATACAACTAAACACAGAAAGGACAGATGGCGTACGACCTCCGGAAAGAGTTATTAGGCCGGCTACTCTGGGAAACGTTGAGAACTCTGTATTTTGGTCAGTTTGGTCCATTAGCATTTAGCCTCAAACATCGCAAATTATGAACAATGCAGATGTTTTCAGCTGTTGTCAACACATCGACCTCATTTAGATGATGTGAAAGCCTAGTTAGAAGTCATTCATGAAATAGTCAATAATAAAATTAACAAATATAAGTGGCTTTTGATCCAAATGTTGAAGTTTTTTTTTTCTGTGTGTGTCGGGTTCACTTCCAACAGACACTAAACATCATCTAATAATTTGTTATGAAGAAACATCAGAAACTATATAAATGCCATGAAATGGACATTCTTACCTGGCCATAGTTTGGAAATGCTTCACCATTCGGGACAGAAAAAGCTCTATTTACAGGTCCATGAAGCCGTTTACCTCGTGAATGCGCATTTTTTAGGAACAGGCTCAGAAACGACCACAGTTCAAAATAAATAACTTTTTTTTTGATTAGATACAGGATTTTCACTTTTTTTTGTAATTGTAATTTTGTAATAATAATTTTCCATATATTGTGTTTTTAGTACATATTTGTGTTTCAGAATATGATGTTACTCTTAGATCCAGCAGAAGTTCTGTCTAAAGCAGAAGCTCCATGACTTCCTTCTTCACTTCTCAGTCTGTGACTGAAGAGCAATGAGGCCTCAGTCTTTTTACTGCAAACAAAGAGCTCACTGTATTTAGTGTCATGTTACTGTCACTCATGGTGTCTGACCTAAAGTCTCACTCTGAAGAAAGTCACATTTACACTGAGAAGCTTGGAAGAGCGCCCCCTTGTGACACCTTGCATCCAAATGCCCGGAACATAACAGCGGGTCAAAATGACCGAAGGCCCCACGAGGGTTAAAACACGGTTTGAGAATAGCCTCTAAAGTGACGCGGCGCGCTCCACTGTGTATTGAAATCCCACATGGATGTGCGTGTGTCAGAGGAGGTGCCGCGGTGCACTGCGTTCTGCTGTGCGTTGACCTTAAAACTAAATGAATGTTTAGTGTTGAGTGTCGAGAAAGTGTGATTCTGATTTTAACACCCCAAATCAGTCAATCAATCAATCACGAAATCTACATGATTTTTGGTCAAAACTGTAGACAGCCGCACCCCACCACAGCCCCGGGAACTGTTAACTTTTTCACCATGTCTGTGTTTGCGTATTAAAAAATAAAGAGTGCATTGTATTAAGTGCCATGTTACCATCAAACAGTTGAACACACAACTTGAACACACAACTTGTAAAGGTTCGGCACCAGTTTTTGGAACCAAGAGCCAGCATTTTTCAGTGAAAAATGAAAGAACCCGTTCTCGTTGTGAAACCAGATCCATCCCAGAACCAGCACCAGCTTGGTGGAAAATTGTGTTCATATTTCCAAACGAGAACCTCAACACATCATGAATGTCCCTCCTTTTGGCTTCAGAATGATCCGCCCCCTCAGCCTCTCCACCCACACACTACACTGCTGACGTGTCCTTAGGCCAGACACGTCCCCCACATTGCATATGTATGAACATCGTGTGTGAGCGAGTGATAGTGGTGGTTGGAGGGGCTGGAGGCACAGATTATCAGCCACACTGCCGTCAGTCGGCCCCAGGGCAGCTTTGGCGACAAACGTGGCTTATCATCACCAAGAGTGACTGGGAAATTAATGAATATTGCATGAGGTTCTAAAAGAGGATTCAAAAGAATCAAAGATTTTCAGTCGTCACATCTTTATTTTCTGTGAATTTTGGTCACTAGATTTGAACTATACAATTTGGAAATGTCTAAAATGCGAAGTAGAAAAAAAAAGAAGTAATAAATCATAGATCCAGGAGCAGTTTAATAAATGGAGAAAGGAGATACTGTGTTTAGATCAGGGGCTCCAACGTTTTTGTAACTTTTCAAGCGGTTTTCTTTAATAACGTTAAAATACCATCTTACCACTACTAAGTTTCATTTTGTCTTGAAACTTTACAAACTGTACATAATGTTTGTTTGCAGATTCTGTTCAAAACACAAAATGCCTCTGAACTAGGACTTATGAAGCGCGTGTAGAATTGTACAAAGCCTTTGGCGAGCGACCAAGAGAGGCTTTGAGAGACGCTGGTTAGGTTATTCACATAAATCCTGCACCGTTTCCCAGAAGCATAGGGTGTCGAGTTTGCATGTTCTCCCTGTGTCAGTGTAGGTTTCCTTCGGTTTCCACTAAAAACATGTACAACAGGTTAATCCTCCAGCCAGGGGGAGATGGGTCCCCAGGTGCCTACTTACTGTGTTTGCCCGCTGCCCCTCCAGGCTGCCCCAGCGGCATCGAAGGATGGGTCAATTGCAGTGAAGGAATTTCCTGTCGGTCAATAAAGTACACCTTAATCTTAAAGCAGGGGTGCCCAAAGTGGGGCTCGCGGGCCAAATTTGGGCCGCCGAAACAATTTTGTTGGCACGCCAGAAAGTGACCTACTTTTGCGCTGCGTGTGGTAAAAACTAACTCTCTTCCATTCATTCTCAAAGGTAAATATGGATGCAGTACACTTTTTGACCACCAGCGTCAAATTGGGGGCGCTGTTTCACTCCTTTCACAAGGTTAAGGAAACACTGTTGTGGTGTCTTGGTATTTATCAATTACAGAGCGTTGTAGCATCAACTTTCCCAGTTTTCCAACTTTTATTGCAAAGGCTGTTGACCTCAACAACAGTATATGTTAAAAATGGACTTATAAAAGAATTGATCCTGAACTGACACTTTTTTTGCACTAAATTGCTACAATGGTTGATTTTGTTCTACTAAAACTAGGCTTTTGCCATAGTTACCATTTGTTTTCATATAGCATGTAGAAACAAATGCAAATGAAAACAATCGAAAACATTAAATAAAATAAAGTAGCTTTATAATTTGCAGTTATGTTTTTCGTGCTTGACATCGCTGTGTTTGGCCCGCGCCTCACAGGCACTTTTTCATTTTGGCCCTCGGAGACAAAAAGTTTGGGCACCGCTGCCTTAAAGGGATATTTCAGGATTTTTGACATAGGGCGTAATTTCCTAGTTATCCAGAGTGTTGCTGATTTCGGGAGATATTTTCTTTTTGTAATTCATGCAGCTATGCACTTATATTTTAAGAGTTACGTGGCTTGTGCTAGGCTAGCGCATTTCTATGGTATCAGCTAGCCTGCATTAAAAACAGTCTGACCCGCTCCACAGATCACCTGAGGCAAATCACTTATAACACCAGACTAATCATATAAATGTCTGTGTCGATAGAATAACTTTTGGAATATAACTGACCTTGTATCACATGAACGATCGCATTTTGAGGGACTATTTTCTAGCAGATCACTCCGCCGCCGCGTAGCTTATACAAACACGAAGCTGATGCTGCTCAAATATAAGTTCTTTTAAATGCAAAATGTTTAAAATTATTCTATCGCGCTAGCCTTAATGCGCTAGCCTTGCACTAGCCTAGCGCCATAAAACTCTTAAAGTATGAGAACTGCTTGAATTACAAAAAAAATATCTCTAGAAATCAGCAACACTCTGGATAACTAGGAAATGAGGCCCTATGTCAAAAATTCTGAAAGATCCCTTTAAAGTGCATATGACACATTAGACACAATTTTTGCTAAAACATAGTTTATGTTTTAAGCTAGGGGTGTGTATTGCCTAGTCTCAGGCGATACGTATCCCGATATATAGATTGCGATACGATATATCCCGATATTGAAGTATTAGATGATTATTGCGAATATTTTTTACTACTTTGGAAACTAATAAACTAATCAGTGAACTAGTACACCTTCATTAGATTTGTATCAAATACATTCTATCTATCAGATGATATAAATGCTTTTCACTAATGTGCACTTGTGACTGTGGTGTTGTATGGTCAATGTGTACTGTATTTTCCTCCAGGCCAGTCGAGCACCAGAAAGAAAGTTTGGAGTGAGCGAGAAGTGAAGGTTACTCTGAGAGAAGAAAACAAATTCAGCTAATCGTGGGCTAAAAGCTAGACGGCCACAGCTAGAGGAACGAGTTCACAAATGAGAGCTGAAAAACGTGCTGCCGGGAGAGGCTTGTCAAAGATGCAGTTATGCCTCCGTGCCCAGGTCGTTGCCAAGGCGATTGTTCAGAAGTGACTCCGAGGATGAAGATTTCAATGAATTTAGTGATTTGGAGCGAGATGGAGAGTTTGGTATGTTCTTTATGCTATAGTTATCTGAACTGTTTGAGACGTTAACATACCAGACACTGATTTAGTTTGTTGTTTGTTCTCCCTGCAGCTAGCCATCAATGTGTTACGTTAGCACATCGTACGCCTATTCAGCCTGTTGTTTTTTCTTCATTAGGCATTTTTTGGCTGGTGCGTTTTATGCCAAAATTCCGTAACTTTGAACGGAAAACAGAACTCTGTAATCACGGGTCCTGATGAATATGCAAACTAAGGCAATTTTGCCACAATGCACAAAATTTACCATATACAGTGCCTCTCGAAAGTATTCATACACCTTGAACTTTTGCACATTTTGTCATGTTTACAACCCTAAACATAAAGATTTTATTTTGTTTTTTTACTGAACGTGCACGCACAAGTAACAGACAACTGTGAAGTGAAAGCTAAATGATACATGATTCTGTTATTTTTCAAAAAAAAGAAAAGTGAAAAGTGGAGCGTGCATATTCATCCAGAATGAATGAATACTTTGTGGAACCCCCTTTTACTGCAATAACAGCACAAGTCTTTTGGGGTCTGACTCTACAAGATTTGCACATGTAGAGACTGACATTTTAGCCCATTCATCTTTAAAAAACAACTCAAGCTCAGTCACATTAGAAGGAGAGCGTTTGTGAACAGCAGTTTTCAGATTATTCCACAGATTTTCAATAGGATTTAGGTCAGGACTTTGACTGGGCCATTCCAACGCATTAATATGTTTTTATTGAACCATTCCATTGAAGATTTAGCTTTGTGCTCCGGGTCATTGTCCTGCTGGAAGGTGAATCTCCGCCCCAGCCTCAGTTCTCTTACTGACTCCAGCAGGGTTTCCTCCAAAATGTCTCTGTATTTGGCTCCATCCATCTTCACAACTATTCTTACAATCTCCCCAGTCCCCGCTGAGGAAAAGCAGCCCCACAGCACGATGCTCCCCCCCCCCCAAATATCAACTTCTTTTTTCACATAAAAAGTTGCATAACACTCCTTTAAATTGCTGCTTCACTGGAATAAAATGATAATTATTACTTACAACAAATCTAAATAAGTCATATTTTCAAAAGCATTAAAACCTGGCATTCGCACTTGAAAGGTGAGACAATATTCACCTCATTCAGGATCTGTCGATGGTGTCGGATCTTGTGTTCTGAACCATGATCCCAGATTTCGTGTTCCTCACAGCTAAACCATCAATGCACAGTGACTCATTTCCTTTGAGCTTTTTCACACATATTTTCTCTGTTGAACAATCGTTTTCCATATCAGAGTGTCATTACAATTTCTCTCGTCTTCCGTTCATTGCCACCCCAGCAAAGCACTATTCATCGTGCCCCTGTCATTTGTCCATTGAAGTGTTTTCCGGTTAAAGCTAAAGAAATAAAAACCCTTGTGAAGTTCACCACCAGGGAAGTGCGTCTTTGTACGCGGCCAAAGCTATTACATGCACACATTCAGCGGTTCACCTCCAGTGTGTCCTCCACCGGGAACAGAGCGCCCAAGGACGTGACAGCGAGGCAGGCCCTTTCTCCAGCACAAAGCACCAGAGGAAATTTGTTCAAGTGAATGTAAGTCCTTTCAGAGCTGAGCGAATCAGAGGTGTTAAAACATTCCACTAACCTGAATGTCAGGATCATGCAGCGCCTTATTCATTCACCCGGGCACTCAGAACAGAGGCTAGTGTAGAAAGGTGTCTTCAGCCTCTACGCACTCTAGCCTCCAAACACTGCAGCATCTTTGTGTATCACTGATTATTTGATTTTGATAAAAAAGGAACAAAATCTGTCCCACTAAAAATGTACCTAAATAGCCCTGCTACGCAGTTTAGACTTTAAACCTTTCTATAAGTAGCCTCATCAATTTATATCACCTTTTGAACATGACAGTTGTTTTTGTTTTTCTCTTTGCTTCAAGCACTTCTAAACCATCTTGTCTTGATGAAAATCAACCATAAAAAAGGAAAAAACACCACAAGTGCCTAACAAAATAGGATGTGCTTCCACACAGTGAAATGTGCGTCATCGTAGAGTTTTGCAAAGCTAAATCTCTCTCATTTCTACTCTCAAAGCTCCATCTCACAAGCAGCTCGAAAATAAATTTGATTCAAGGTTGTAGATGACAATAAGTGAATACTATGTACTTGAAAACATTACAACCATCTTGCGTCTCTCTAAAGCAAGTCGGGCACTTCTGGTAAATCCTCACGCTAGCAAAAGGAAGAAAACACCACTGTGGAAACATATGAGCTTCTTACTAATTATTACATTTGTCTCGATTGATAAGAGGCTGTTCCTGACACTGAACACATTTGACTAAACACTGCATGCTTTTTATTTATTTGGACACTGCCCTTTAGCGTCAATTGTGCACTTTATCAAAATGTGCACAGAGCAGAAGTAGTAGGACACTGCAGCAAAATACTGTTCAATCAAAATTTAAAAACATGCTTCCAAGGGTAAAATAGTTTGAGATTTAGATCTGCCCTGATATAATAGTTTCTGTGTTCCACATAGTTTCACTGGATACTTTTGTACATCATGTGTTTTTTGTGGAGGTTCGGTGGATTTTTTTTTACTGCAGAGTCTGTACGAGCCATGAAGTAAACAAACAGCTAACGTTAGCTGAAGAACTAAAGACATTTGAGACCTACAAATGTCTTCTTCTGAAACACGGAAGAGGCACCAAGAGCTCCTACACCTGCAGCACAGTGGGGGCGTCACAGGAAACAAAAAAGGGACAAATGACAAGATGGTGAAAGAAGGGAGCTGCGCAGGAGGAAGAGGAAGGAGGAGGAGCTGACCAGTGCAGAACACCACGCTCTGAAACAGGGAAAAAGGGACAAACCCAGGAGGCGGTGCACCATTTCAGAGGAGCACTGAAGGCAGTACTCTGGTTTCCCCTACCTCCAAAAACATGCTTTGAACAATGACAAATAAAACTATTTATTTATTTTTTCATATTTTATGTTGTGTAACCAAAGCTTTCCCATGGCCTTACCATCAGTTCTGCTCCAATAAGCCTTATTGGTTTATATTAATCAACCAAATCGAAATGAACATTTCACTCGTTTGTTTATATTTTTAGTGCCCCGCCCATCGGTCCTGCAGCAGAGCGGTGTTCAGAGAGAGGAAGAGAGAGCAGAGGGCTGCTCCTGCACAGAAAAACAAACTCTGCATCTTGTGCTTCAGAAAGATCTTTATGTTTTATTTCCGCACTCATAATCACAGAACAACGAGGTCAACAAGCAACAGTTTTGTATGGTGTAAAAATAAACCTTAGGCCGGACACGAGCACTGCTTCCCGCTGCATCCTCGCAATATACATTTAAACAGTTACATCATCTGCCTCATCTTCCGAAAAACACTGCTAAACCAGACTTGGAGAGACTAATTCATGTGTTTGTCTCCAGTCAATTAAACTATTGTAACGGCCTGTTCACAGGCCTCTCTAAACCAGCTGTTCGACAACTGCAGTACATTCAAAATGCAGTACTTTCATAAATGCTGCTGCTTGAGTCCTGACCAGAACTGTCGCTCAGAATAGATTTTAAAACAGCTCTGCTTGTGTACAAGTCTCTTCATGGTTGGGCACCAAAGTGTATAGCTGACATGTTACAGCCGTATGAACCACCTCGGGCCCTGAGATCCTCAGGGAGGGGCCTCCTGGTGCTTTACACAGTCACCACTAAACACGTTGAGGCTGCGTTTCAGTTTCATGCAGCAAAAGTGTGGAAGAGCCTTCATGAGGACGCGAGACAGACCTCAACTCTGACTATGTTTAAGTCCAGGCTGAAAGGACACTTTTTTACTGCTGCCTATGGCAATTGATTGTATTTTCACAAATTTTAATATATACATATTTTTTTATGTAATTGTATCGATTGCTCAGAGTACAGTTGCTGCTACTTCACGTTGAAAGGAGCCAGTTGAGGTGGCTCGGGCATCTGTTTCGGATGCCTCCTGGCCGCCCAAGCATGTCCTATTGGGAGTGGAAGGCCCAGGACACGCTGGTGGGACTATGTCTCCGAGCTGGCCTGGTGTCGACTCGGGGTCCCCCCAGAACAGCTGGACGAAGTGTTTGTGGATCAAGAAGTCTGAGCATCTCTGCTGAGACTGCTGCCTCTGCGACCCGGCCCCGGATAAACTTGCCCTTGCCTACTTTTGTTACAACACCTCATCGCTATCCACCTTATTCCTGGCGTCGCTTATTTCAGAATCGAGGATGGGGACAATTTCCGGTCAGATGCCGGAAGTCACGCTGAGTCATTGATTTTCAGTGGTTTCCAGGGCGAGTTTTCGTTTCACATAGCGGCTTATTTCAACATTTCAAGATGATTTTGTAAATGACCAGCCCCCGCAACATTTGAAAAAATGTCCTCGCACAGCTCAGGATCATGCTTCACTGTGCGCGGATGAATTAAAAAACAGAGATAGTGACCTTTCAATGTCCCATGTTTGGTGTCTCTCCAAAGTCCTCATTGACACTTCTGTGGTGTTCAAGCAGACGTTGTTTTTGAAGCTCTTCAGTTGCAGATGCCTCTAATAGTAATTGGGCTGCAGTTCACTCCGGTAACGGCCTTCATGTGGGTTGAACATCATCCAGTCTCTTGATGGACAGTCAATCGGATCCTCCGGCTCAGTGCTGGTGACATTTTTTTGAGTCTTCAACTTGACTTTTTTGTTCCATAACCCTTAGGATCTTCTTGAAATTAAAGACATTCCAAAAGACTTTTACTGCGTTTTGATGTTCTACTTGGAACCTTGCTAAGATCCAACCGTGCAACATGTGATTTTCTGCCAATTTTCAAGTGTTCTTAAACTTTTGATCAGGACTGAATATGCATGTAGTTTTCTTTGGTAATTGTATCAGTTGATTTGTTTTTATTGTATTTTCATTATATTTCTGGTGTTGTTGTGAGGCACACTCTTATCTTTGACCTGAAATGTGCTGTATAAGTAAACTTGCCTTTTATGCTGACAATCCATTCTCTAAGCCTAAAGTACCACATCTGAGTGAAGTCTTTGAGAAACATCGCACAACATTAGGAGATATCCACAGAGGTGGAGAGTGGAGACAACGTGGCCGTCACGCCCATGGCTCATGGTCATTGTGAACAGCTAATCGCGGCTCCTAGTTTAGTTTCAGTTGTCAATGGAATTTATTGTCTTATTGACTTAGAAATTATGTAAACACACTTTCAATTCAAAGGTCTATGAGAAAGTTTAGACACCAAACATTTCGAAGACATCTTAAATATTAAACACACTCAGGGAATTAGTGAACCCATATGTGACGAGCCTCTGCCTTTAAAGTCTTACTACATTTTTAAAATGATCTGCAAGAAATATGAATCAAATGTTCCATTTTGAAACCAGACGTCCCCGCT
The DNA here is from genome assembly GCF_951799975.1 of Gobius niger. NCBI lineage: Eukaryota > Metazoa > Chordata > Actinopteri > Gobiiformes > Gobiidae > Gobius > Gobius niger. Next base: position 35,183,394 of record NC_136856.1, read on the forward strand.
TGCTGATGCTTCCAGTACTCACTGTAATGCTGCACGCTTCTCAGGCGCCAAAATCTCAAAGCCCCAAGTCGGACGCTTGCGCTGAAGTCAAGTCGCTCTGAATGCACGTCTGCTCAAAGTGTTCAGAAGCGGAGCCGCATCTTGGAATTAGCTCTTGACTGAAAAATAACTTCTGTTTTGGGGATCACTCGTCCCTCTTTGCCACTGCCATGTCCTATGGATCTTTAACTATACCCCCATGGTCTACGCCATGACCTCCCCAGTATTTAAGCCTATATCCAGCTCATACGCTTGAAAAAAGGGGCCGACTATTTGTGCCGGTGACAAGTGGTGATTCCAGGTTACCCCAGTTAGCATGTTACTATCGCCTACAGCTCATTGTTGATGAACAGTGTGCAATAAATGTAGCGCAATCAAAAAACACCTACATCTCTTTTGCTGCAATTACAGGGTATGTCTCGAACAGTCCTGTACATTTTGAGACTGGAATTTTGACCCATTCTTCTTTGCAAAACAGCTCAAGTTGAACTGCCATTTTCCGATCTTTCCACTGATTCTTTACTGGATTTAGGTCTGGACTTTGACTTGGCCTTTCAAACACATGGATATTTTTTGTTTTCAACCATTCCATTGTCGCCCTGGCTTCATGTTTCGGGTCGTTGTCTTGCTGGAAGGTGAACCTCCGCCCCAGTTTCAAGTGTTTTGCAGACTCCAACAGATTTGCCCTGTATTTGGCTCCATCTATCTTTCCAGTAACTCGAACCATCTTCCCCAGAGCATGATGCTCCAACTATCACGTTTGACAGTGGGGATGGTGTTTTCAGGGTGATGTGCAGTGTTGCTTTTACACCAGCATTTTGCATTTAGGCCAAAAATGTCAATTTTGGTCTCATCTGACCAGAGCACCTTCCGCATGTTTGATGTATCCCCCATGTGACTTCTGGCAAACAGCAAACGGGACTTCTTTTGGTTTTCTTTTAAAAATGGCTTCTTCTAGCCACCCTGCCATAAAGGCCAGATTTATGCAGTGTATATGTCACGGGTTACGTTATGGAAGGATGCATTTTAACCAAGGCTGAGAAATGTATTGGTTTACATTTTTTGCAACATGGTGAGTGTGAGAGCAGAGAATAGGAGCAACCAATAAAACAAACAAGTCTTTTCAAATTTAAATTTGCTAAATTCTAAAAATACAGTTTATAAATTTAAACACAGGCCACTAAATTAAATGTAAAATATGATAAAGGCGGTCATTATCCATGATGACTCCTCTACTCCTGCGACGGGCGGCCAGGGTTCGAACGTCCACACCGGCAAGTTTCTCTCCCTCGCTCCCTTCGCACCATGATCCCTGGTCTTAGTCCAACGAGCGAGGCTCCCCATCCCGCTGCCCTCCTCAAGATCCACACCACGGGACGTCTTCTCCGCTCCACGGGCCACTCTCTCGCCAGAGCTCCTCCTTCCGCACGGTTCCCGCCACTTCGTCCTCCTGCACTGCAAACACACAGGCCAGCACATCCCAAACACACACGACCCTTGGGCCATAAGAACACCGCTGCAGTACAGTACAGTGTCCCAAGTCTCAATCGACTATTGAGACACAGATATATTAACCCAGGGCCTAATTATCTGTGGCATGTCGACTCGTATGATAAACTAAAGCCATATGGGATTTGTATAAATGGAGCTATTGAAGGATTTTCGAGATTAATCATATGGCTTCATGCCTATTCAACAAACAGCAACCCACATATCATTGCAGTTGAGAAAAGGAGAGGCACTCCTGCTGGGATTCACTCGGATTTGGGAACTGAAAATGGATCACATTGATTACTTACTCGATCTTCCTGCATCCCTTTGCCTCAGCCTTTCCGCAGACCTCTGCCTCTCTTGGCTCTCATCGCTACATCTGGCGTCTACAGCTTCTTCTGCGTCTACAGTATCTTGTTATTTCATAATAAATTGACCTCACGAAAAAACTTGATATTTTCATATCATGAAATAATGTGATAAATGTCATGCTATTTCATAATAAATTGGTATCATGAAATAACGTGATCCGTATTGTATGAACATGAAATTATCTTGAAATAACGTGATACATATATATCAGATCAATCAATATCATATATTCATGTCTGGCAGCGCATGTGACGTCATTCAGCCATGGCTGGTATGATTTTGAACACTTCGTTTTCATAGGTGCCAGAGTCCAAAATAGATTGACATGTTATATTGAGGCTAAAAACTTCTGAAAACTTCTGCTAAACCACATGACTAAAGCGCTGCACAGTTTGAGAAAAGCCTTTGAAGTGCCGTGACGCACATTGCTCCAGTGTGTGTATTGACACGGCACATGGATGTGTTGGCCTTTAGATTTATCTTGTAAACTTGTGGTGCAGGTGACTCCCCCCTTGAAATGTGATGTTATTTGCAGTATTGAAGAAGTACATCTACATAGTGTAGTTGTACGCGCATGCCCGCTGGCCGGCCAATTGCGCCGCGGCAGAGCCTTGATTGCGGTAACTTGCGTCACCTGTCGCCTCACTTGTTTTTTTCAGCAATGCAAAAAGATAAGGTGAAAGAAAAGGGACCTTAGAGGAACAAGCTCATACCAAGCGCAAAACACAGTGTTTGGAGAAGCTTGCGGACATCCAAAACATCGACGCATACAAGCTCACTGCAGCAGAAAAGCACAGAGACCTGGATCATTTACCTCTGTGCACATACATTGACATAGTAAATTACCTTGTTTTTGGTGTAAGTTACTACACGATGCAGGAGTTTAAAAGCCACAAGTCTTTGGAAAGTTACAAGACTTTCTGCTGTGGCTGGTGCAGGACTCGGCTACAAGCCTCCAGCTGGTGAAAACAGCGTTGTACTGACAAAAGTACCTTTCTTCATATGCGTTTTAGTGTGTTGTAATTACATTGCCTTTAGAAGACACTTATTGACCAAAATGACAAAGTAATAAAATGCGTGTTTCGTAAACATTACATGGGATGTTCAATGTACACAAACGTTTCCAAGCTGTTTTGACAGGTCAGAGACTTGCGCGCTCCTTGATGCTGTGTCCATTTAGGTAACATAAAAAACTGTATCCCATTGATCCTACGTATTCCATGTCTATCGTGTGAGGTATTGGAGCAGTTTTTAACGTAGCAGTGACTTCCAGGCCTGGTGACACAGTGTGGAATAGTAAGAACCTCCACAACTACCGCGTTAAGAACAAACTGTTTTATTCATATCTATTGTTTTACACTCATATAGCGGTAGAGCTCATTTGCATTGTTTTGGTTTTATTGATTTTGTTGCATGTGCAGCACTTTGGAAACGTTTTGTTGTTCTAATGTGCTATATAAATAAAGTGGATTGGATTGGAAGAACACACGAAAACAATCTGTTATGCCGCCGGAGTTCCACCACCATGGCCACCACCAACGCCATCTCTCCAGGTGGCGTTTGTTGTTAATTTGACCATTATTTCTAAATTAAAGTGTATTTATTTGTGCCCTACCTACTAGTGATGCGCGGGTTGCGGGTTCCACCGCGGGCCCCGCGGTCTGCCCGCGGTTCGGGTCGGGTCGGGTCGTGAAATTCTCCTTCGATCGCGGGGCGGGTTGGGGCGGGTCAAAAAATGCTGGTCGCGGGCACTCTATGCCTCCGTACGCGCATTCATTGAATTCATTCACAACTTATTCCGTCGTCTTTACAGCAGGTTTTTAGCGTAAATATACGTCGGATTTTCATAAAACAAGCAGCGTTTTGCAGCTTGTGATCCAGAGAACGCTTTTGTGGAGCTCATGTTTCCTGTTTTCCACCGTATGTGCGGCTGTGTGTGACTTCGCGTTAGGCCGACCTCTGCTCTCTTCCTCTCTCCCTCTTGCCCAGCGCTCTTCGGAGGGGGGGAGAGAGAGAGAGAGCGCGCGCGCGCGCGAGGGGCTGACACGCCGGTGCTGTTCATACGGATAATAGTTGTAACGCGTAATTTTTAATGGTTGCGGGTGCGGGGCGGGGCGGGGCGGGCTGTAAAAATAGAACAACGTTGCGGGGCGGGCCGGGTCGGGTTAGAACCTGCTCCAAATGCGGGACCCGCGGGTTGAAAAAAACCCTGACCCGCGCATCACTACTACCTACCATACAGATTACACCAGGCCTCCATCCACCGCCTGCTGCTGGTTCAAAACGCTGCAGCGCGCTTGCTCATGCAAATATGAGTATATATAACTCCTGTTCTGGCCTCCTTGCACTGGCTCCCAGTGAGCTACAGTGAGCTCCAATTTAAGGTCCTATTGATGTTAAAGTGTTTGAATGGCGCATGGCTCCTTCTTACCTGTCAGAGCTTCTGTCTGTTCATGTCCCAAAGAGGACAGCCAGGTCGGTAAATGAAATGTTGCTTGTTGTTCTGAGATCACAGATGGAAACGAGGGGTGACCGAGCTTAAGCGGCGCCCACACTTTGGAACAGTCTTCCCCTGAGCGTCAAAACAGCTCAGTCTTTGAATATTTTTAAATCTCTTTTGAAGACCCGGGGGCCTTCAACACAAGCTGAGCTGGATTTTCTTTGGTGGTTCTTGTTTTTGCTACTGTTTGTGATTTACTTTTGTATATTTGTATTTTGTATCCCCTGTGTACAGCACTTTGGGCAGCAATGGTTGTTGTAAATGTGCTTTATAAATAAATTTGACCTTGACCGACAGTGAGTTTCCTTAAATAAGTGCTGCGTCCTCGGGTGACAAGTTTGAACTATTTTAGAGCCTTGACAGTGGTTCATTCATTGCCATTATTTGAGCGTAACTTGTGTAACCAACTGATATCTAATAATAAATAAGTGATATGTGATATTGGAAACTTCTGCACCAAGTGTGCGTTTGTACATGTAAGAAATATAATTGTATCTGCTTGTGTAAAACTTATAAACAACCCATTCGGAGATGATTTTGCTTGTCATTGTTACATTATTGTCCAAGCTTGAAAAGTACTGGCAGATCTATGTTGGCCAAAGTTTAAGAAAAGTCATGGAAAACAAACTTGTTTTGCCGAAACTTGCACATACAATCTGAGTCAAGGTCAGTATCGGCGTCTGGTTTAGAGGCAGGACTAACAATACAGTGCCTTTTGAAAGTATTCAAACACCTTGAACTTTTACACGTTTTGTCATGTTTACAACCCTAAATATAAAGATTTTGATTTTTTTTTTTTTTACTGAACGTTCACACACAAGTAACAGAGAACTGTGAAGTGAAAGCAAAATGATACATGATTCTGTTATTTTTCAAAAAATAGAAAAGTGAAAAGTGGGGCGTGCATAAGTATTCATACAGCATGAATGAATACTTTGTGGAACCCCCCCATCTTTTGGGATGTGACTCTACAAGATTTGCACATGTAGAGACTGATATTTTAACCCATTCCTCTTTACAAAACAACTCAAGCTCTGTCACATTAGAAGGAGAGCGTTTGTGAACAGCAGTTTTCAGATTATTCCAGATTTTCAATAGGATTTAGGTCAGGACTTTGACTGGGCCATTCTAACGCATTAAAATGTTTTTATTGAACCATTCCATTGTAGATTTAGCTTTGTGTTTAGGGTCATTGTCCTGCTGAAGGTGAATCTCCGCCCCAGCCTCAGTTCTCTTGCTGACTCCAGCAGGTTTTCCTCCAAAATGTCCCTGTATTTGGCTCCATCCATCATCACAACTATTCTTACAATCTCCACAGTCCCCGCTGAGGAAAAGCAGCCCCACAGCATGATGCTCCCCCGCGTATATTTGACACTGGGGATGGTGCACTCAGGACCATGAGCAGTGTCAGGTTTGCTCCATACATAATGTTTTGCATCTGGGCCAAAAAGTTACATTTTTCTCTCATCTGACCAAAGCTCCTTCTTCCACATGGAGCTGTGTCCTCCATATGACTCCTAGCAAACTTCAAACGGGATTTCTTATGGCCTCCTTTCAATAATGGCTTCCTTCTTCAACTGGTTCATGAAGGCCAGATTTGTGTAGAGTAAGACTTATAGTTGTCCCATGTACAGATTCCCCCAGCTCAGCGGCAGGACTTCACAGCTCCTCCAGAGTTATCTTGGGGCACTTGGTTGTATTTCTTACCAGTGTCCTCCTTGTTTGATCTAATATTTTAGATGGGCGACCGTGTCTTGCTAAGTTGGCAGTGGTGCTATACTCTTTCCATTTCCGAACAATGGATTGAACAGTTGCTCCGGGAGATGTTTAAATCTTGGGAAATCTTTGTATAACTTAATGCTGCTTTAAACTTCTCCACAGCTTTATCCCTGACCTCTCTGGTGCTCCTTGACCTTCATGATGTTGTTTAGTGACCAATACACTCCGACCATCGCTCTGAAGGCCTAAAAGAACAGCTAAAATTATACTGAGAGTAGATTACACACAGGTGGCCTCTATTTAACCGTTAGGCCAAGGTGTGAACATTCTTGAGTCATGAGGAATGTTATAAAGGCAATTTAATGCACTCAGAAAATGCTTTATGAATACTTATGCACGCCCCACTTTTCTATTTTTTGAAAAATAACAGAATCATGTATCATTTTGCTTTCACTTCACAGTTGTCTGTTACTTGTGTGTGAACGTTTAGTAAAAAAATCAAAATAAAATCTTTATGTTTAGGGTTGTAAACATGACAAAATGTGCAAAAGTTCAAGGTGTATGAATACTTACGAGAGGCACTGTAATACCAAGACAGACTTCCATAGACAGACTTCCCATCAAATACTTACATAGGATGTAACTTGTATTTTGCGCTATTGATCAAATAAAGACTTCTTCGAACGGACACCTTCTCTTGAGTTTCTTATGTCCTGGAGCTGAAGGATCCCACATACATCTCAAGTGACGTCACATGTTTCATGTTTGTCAGAATTGAGGGATCTTGGTCTCTGTTGTTCACCCCGACCGACAGCACCACAACTTCACATGTTGGTGAGGTTGGGCCTTAGCCATCACCTCCTGAAAATGATCAAATGTGGCACTGGGAAACAACCAATTTTGACAGTATCGTTCTGGAAACTACCTATTCTAGCCAGGTTTGAGTCACTGAGGATGTTGATTAGTCTCGCACTATGGAAATTCCAGTTGCGTATTTTTGCCTAGCCTTGTGGACTTGGCAGTCTCACACAGTGACCCGCCAGGTCCGCACAGAGCTCTGGCGCCTGGTATTGAGAGAACTCGCCCCCATAGGGAAGTGATGAGGGTTGTGTTGTGATGCCCTGAAGAGTACAGCACTATTATGCCTGATGGGCTCTTCTGTCATCATCGCCCATATCACCACCAAGCCAAGGCACCCTGCACCGAGTGGGACACAGGATCTTGCGGGGGGCACAGAGGAAAGAACGACATTGTTAGTACATTGTTAGTACACTGGCTATTTTCAGATAACACTTCTGTTACGGTTTGCAGGATCGCCACATTGGATTAGTGGGTGCCTCTGTCATTTCAAATTACAGAATTTGGGAAGGTATCTGTCTGCAATGTAAATCATTTCTGCTTTGTTTTTGTAATTGTTGTCCACAAATTTTTCAAAAAAGTTTATAAACCTTTCAGTTTGTTCTTCCGATTCGGTATGCCTTCTCTGTTCATCCGCCGATTCAGCTTGGAGGAAGTCCAGAATTTGTTGGTTAGCATTCTTCTTCCTCGACGATGGGTCTGGCGTGGCAGACAGGGTGGTGGGAGGTTTGGTTGAAGAGGCTGGGGCTGACTGAGGAAGGTCTTCCCTGGGGGGGTTCAGGATGTGGTGTGACAATGGCCTGTTCGGGCCAAAAATAAATATGAGGTCATATTGCAAAGTTATTGCCTAGTTTGTAAAATGTTATAATTGCCAATTTCTCGATTAGCTTGGTAGCCGTGTTTTCCAAGTGCATTTCACTTACAACATGAACGGTAAAACAAATTCCTGCTAAAGCTCCCAAGTTTTGAATTAAAGCACTGCTAATAATGTGAACGGCCGTAAAGAAAAGTAATATACAGCCCAAAAACTGACCTCACATTGGCGCTATGATGGTGATAAAAGTAAGGATTAAACAACTCGGAGCGGTGTATTAGACGGTTATAATGCACAACGCGGAGTCAAGAACACTGCGAAGTGCATTATAACATTTTATAACAAATGTTTTGTTCCATTTACTAAACTCACTAAATATGCCAAACTACAGGGACTATTTTATGAGGGATTTTAGCCGGTCACTCTCTGAACGCGCATCAGAGTGAGCCATTCTCCGCTGCTACGAGGATCTCTGTCAGGCTCAACGACACAACATCAGCACACGCTGCATCGCCAGAATCACAACACAACAGGACTAACCCAGCACTTTTCCGTGGAAGTAAACACCGATATGCGGCACTCGTGGGCAGGAGTTATTTCACTTTTACGCTGTTTAACCTGAAGCTAGTTAGCTAGCTCAACCAGCTCAACTGTTTATCGATCAGTTTATCAAAGCTGCGGTGGAGTCGCTCACACCTGGGCTCCACAAACTGAAACTTTTATGTTTGACTTTACTAATCCAGCCAAATATGCTTAAATGCTGGGATCATTTTATGTACGTCTGAAAATAATGAATAGTGCCTTAACCGTTTTCAATCGAAATGGAAAGCTCATATTTAATTAACAGTAGCTAACCTAGCTGCTCACTCTCCTCTACTTCCCATTTATCAAAAGTTTTGTTTTGGCCCAAAACGTTGAAATTAACACAAAATCCATCTCATACGTTCCTGTCAGTCACTAATTACGTGTTTATCTGATTCAGCTGTGTCATGCGTTGCTATGGTGACGCCCACAGTGGAGGGATATCCCAGATTTAACTACCGGACTACGTGTGCGGTTACACCAAAATAATGCACACCAGCCAATCAGAATCCAGTATTCACTCAGACCGTGGTATAACGTTTTTGTGAGGTAAATGCCTTTCTTTTTTCTACCGTGCACATTTTTTGCAGGACTTTAATGTTAAAACTGAAAAATGGAAACCCTGGTAACCCAGCTAATTCAGAAACTGGCAATTCACCTTACCATTATCAGGGCTGTGGGGTCCTCCTGAGCTGGTCTGAAGGAAGCCACAACGTCTGGGGGAGCAACTGCTGGCCTTCCCCCCCAATAAGCATGCTCTCCCCATAAAATGCCCAATTTGACACAGTTGTTTCTCCGCCGTCTGTGTCACTGCCCGTCTTTCAGGCTTCCACATGTGATAATGCCCTCTTTGAAGGAAACGAGATTTGGGCTTTGGGACAGTGCTCGAGATGAGAGGGGGTTTCTGTCTCTCATCCATTGGAGCTTGTTGGAGGTTTAGAGAGAGGAGAAATGTCTTGTGAGGAACCAGGATAGTGGTATCAGCTATGGCTCTGGTCTTCTTAGAGATGCAGGCCATGCTTTACTGCCAGCTCGTGACCCGGTCTGCAGCATTCCGAGAGGGAGGGAGAGAGAGCCCGCACAGCAACTCGTCTGAGGGGATTTACAGTCGGGTCCAAAGTTCTGATCCAATGGGTCTGTATGCACAGTGACCCCACGTGATTTCTGCCTGGACAGAAACATCGCCGCTGTTCTTCCTCTGCCCTTTCTTTTACATTCACGATTAGCAGGGTCCCACAAATGAAATGTAGCTTCTTAACTGGAAGAAACCTCTGTGTTCATAACGGGGGATGTTTTGTCTTGAGGCTAATGGCTAACAAAAAATAAAACTCTAAACTAGTGCAAAGTTTTGAACGAGCCACGCACAAAAAAGGTTTCACCTGTGAGTTATTGTCAGTATTTAACACTAGCCTTTAGCTCCGAGATCAAACCTCATTACGAACACCGGCGTTTCCTCCGAGGCAGGATTCACATCCATCATAATATTTGTAACACGTAGCAGTGACTGTCCATCAGTAAGTTGTTTTCCTTTATTAAATCCTGAGCTGTCTCTTCATTTGTTTGGGACACTGCTAATTGTGAATGTAAAAGACAGGGGGCAGGAAGTGCAGGGCAGATCTTATTGACCGGCACCGATCTCATCATTCAGGAAGAAATCACATGGGGACACTGACTGTGCTTATTTCCCATATTCAGGTCCGGATGTAAAAAAATGCTTTGAGCTTGTGAAAGTGTGCCTTTCTCTGCTCTGTATGTTATGGTTTATAAGGAATATAATTCACACGGCTGTAAGTTTTATGTTATATTTTCACTTTGGTTGATATATTTTATCTATAAACTCTATTTTCTTATGAGTCAAATTTGTTTGAAAGGATCACCGCCATTTTGGTCATCGATGTTCCTGTAACTATTACAAAGGGGCAACTATTACAATAAGACAATGTCTTCATCATGCTCCTTTTCACCATTTCACCTTTTCATGTACTATTTATATTAATGTTTGACCCTGCAAAGAAAAATATGAACACGGATGAATAAATAAAGAAATGAAAAAAATGAATAACCGGGAGGAGCTCGGAGTAGAGTCGCTGCTCCTTTACGTCGAAAGGAGCAGCTGAGGTGGCTCGGGCATCTGTTTTGGATGCGTCCTGGTCGCCTCCCGCCAGAGGTGGAAGACCCAGGACATGCTGGTGGGACTATGTCTCCGAGGTGGCCCACGACCTGGCCCCAAATAAAGCGGAAGAAAATGGATGGATGGATGGATGGATTAAGCAGAAAAAATATTTATTATTATATTATTATTACCTCAAGCATGCATAAAATCCAAAAAAACATTATTTTGTCTCTAAGCCCACAAATAGTTGATCATGATTTTATTCTGGATCAACTACATAATTCAGGTGATGTATCAGTTATTGTGTGGTTTGAATAAGGATAAGCATAGATACAGCCGGCATCTCGTCATAGAAGGGGGCGTGGCTTCGCCGAGGGGGAAAATAGAATCTTTAGAGAAACACAATTTTCCACTCTTTTTTGCCATTTTCTGGTGGAATATCAACTTATTTATCACATATAAATAAAGTCAAGTGAAAATCGGGGCCATATGGATATTTTCTCACAGCAGATTTTTCAGTAGAAGTGAAAAAACGGCAGTTGTAGCAAACGCTAGCTAACCGTTAGCATTAGCCCGATGCTAACATGTAGCATCAAGTTAGCATTCTCCGTTATTCATGCATTTATGGGCTGTTGAACCACTTTGCTCCTCCCCATGTTTTTGTATTATTATTTAGTAGAAAACTATATTCATAATTCAACGTTTGTTACAGTAGTTTTTTAATAATTAGAGAAAATATAAATTTTTTCAAAATTGTTTTCCCCCTTAACTGTTTTCAAAAATGACCATATATGGGCGATTCCAGAGATGCCGTCTGTATCTATTGCTTCAGCCTGTTCCTATTTCCGTTTAAATATTTTTTGTTATAGTTTGAAAATTGTAGCGATTTAAATGCATCAATCAACCAACAAAAAAGCCATTCATTTTTTTTTAAAGCCAGTATTTACAACAGACAGATTGTAAAGCATAAAATAAGAGGATTTCCAAGCCCCCATTTTAGCAAACACATTCCACTGTGTGCAGAGCAGTAGTTATGCAGAAGCTGTCGCTAACAAGCTCTTGGCATCCTCCCTCACGCAACCATACTGCGAGCTTTGAAGATTACCAGCAAATGCATTCATGGAATACAGTGAAAAAAATGTGCCTAATCTTTTCTCTTAGCCCCTTCTCAGTGTTTCCCGAATTGGGGGAATATATTAGACGACCAAGTGCAAATGCAATATCGACTCGTGTCTGCAATCCGTCATATCTGTCAAATATACGGCACTGTGGAAATATCCAGCGCTGCCATTTACGCCGGGCTTTCATAAAACATATTCTTTGGTAATAGTGTTCCGCCGACAGCCGCATGTATTATTGAACAGCTCTCATTTTCATTCAAACAACCTGCGGCCGCACATGCGTAAACACACACACGCACAGGCTCGCAGCACGCCGGTGAAGGCATCAGTCACGGTGGCGTTCCGCTGAGCCGGCAGGACTCTGCGCTCGCTCACCTCTGATCAGTCAGCCCTGTCCCAACCTCCTCCTCCTCCTCCTTCGCCGGGACGAGGAACAACCAAGAGGTTAAGGTTAAGATAAACATTCGGGGCGTTTGACCCACTGCTCAGCGCCGCCAGGGCCACTTGTTGCAGGTGGTGGCAACACGCTTTGACCATGTGTTGTCTTAACCCCATTGGTGGTAGCATATAGTACATGTAACCCAGGTAATTTTCCGCTCCAGGTCCGTCTCTGCCGTAGCACTAGGCCTAAACTCTCGCGAGATTTCCGCCTGTGGGTTGAGATTTTGCGACGCTGTCAGTCATTGATGCATCCAAGGCCTTTGACCGTGTGAACCATGTAAAGTTATTTATCAAACTGCGTCAGCGAGGAGTACCTAAGCATATATTGAGAATCTTAGCCTACTGGTACGCCCACCAGGTGAGGCAGGTGAGATGGGGCAGTAGTGTGTCGACTCCATTTGGTGTTTCCAATGGAGTGAGACAAGGTGGAATCCTCTCTCCTGTACTGTTTAGTTTGTATATGGATGAATTGTCACAACTGTTAAATGTGTGCAGGACCGGCTGTATGATTGGGTCTACCCTTGTAAATCATCTCATGTACGCCGATGATGTTGTTGTTTTTAGTCCAAGCAGTGCTGGGATGCTGGAACTTTTAAACGTGTGTTCCAAATATGGTGTGGACTATGATATCAAATATAATGCAAACAAGAGTGTCATAATGATTTGCAGAACAAGAGACGATAAGGCGTTGAACTTTCCTCCATTTAATTTGTGCGGGAATAATCTGACCTTGTGCAGCAAATACAAATATTTGGGACATTTTATCACTGATGATTTGGCAGACGATGATGACGTGCTCCAACAGTGCCGCATGATGTATGTGCAGGCTAACATTCTTGTGCGCAGGTTTGGTGCATGTACAAATGTAGTGAAAAGGACACTGTTTAATGCCTATTGTACCGCACTTTATACGGCACACCTGTGGTCAAACTATAAGCGTTACAACAAGCATAAGAAAACTGAACGTGGCATATAATGACTGTCTAAGAATTTTGCTGAAAAGACCTCGATGGGAGAGTGCCAGCCACTTATTTGTTTCTGCTGGCATCAGAACTTTTCATGCTGTTTTGAGAAATTTAATGTACAGATTTATTTGTCGGCTCAACAACTGTGCCAATATGATTATTATGAGCTTGACAAACATCAAAGTCAGTGCCACGCGCTATCAGTCTGAACTGTGGCGACACTGGTACAGTTGTCTGCTCTAAATGTTGCTGTGTTTTTTTTTTTTTTTTTTAACTGGACCTCGAGTCTGCAATAAAGGTTGATGATAACAAAGATGGCTGCGCCCTAGTGCGCAGAGTAGGTGTGGGACGCGCCGGGTAGTGAGCTGCTGCAGGTATGCGTTCTAAAACCCGTTCTTTGCTTGCTTCATTTTACCGATCGCTAGCCATTTTACCGATCGCTAACTGTTATGCCTGTCAATCCCTTAAGACGCCTCCGCCGCTGTGAACCGGCGTTTTTGTATGATTTTGAGCACTTACGAACAGTGGAACTGGTGAGTGTTACGCTAACGCTTCCTATTGTTTTGAATCAGTCAGCTGGTGCTGGCGCTGGCTCGGCTGTTTCATTATGTGTATCCACACTGGTTATTTTGTAATGAATTGATATGTGCGTATTTTAAGAGTACTCGAGATTAATCAACGTCTATATTGCGGTTGTGCTATATAGCTGTAGCCATGTACATGTGCATTTATGACTTTGCTGTTTGATGTAAAGATGGTTTGTATGGTTGTTATTGATTGCTTGGTCCTGTTTTGTACAGGCCAGGTTTCCTTTAAGAGTCAGAACTCCAGTAGAATGAGCCCAACAGCTGTGACGAGAGCTAAAGTTATGTTTCCACATATTAAGTAGCCATGTGACTCTGGTGTGTGCTCAGCGTAAGGCCTTCAATATCATACATTACTAATCTGATGCTGCTGTGGTTCCTGAAGGGACTTAAAATGCTGGCGTATAATTAAAACCTTTTATGTTTAGGCCTAATTCGTATTGAGCAATAATAGTATTGAGTAAAAAATGTAATTGAATAGCACTGCCACAGACTGTCATTGCTCACTCCTCATTTGCATGGATTACTCCAGTCGAGAGAGAATCCATGATGCAGCTCAGTCTCCACCTGTCAATCAAAGCCCAAAGTCAGAGTTTTTGGAACCAGATGTTTACGTTGTTTTTGACATGTGTAATGTCGCTATTGTTTTCCATGTTAAAGCAAACCTTCTGGAGCCACCCCCATAGCCACTAGGGGGCGGTATCACGGCAATGTCCGCCTCCCGTCATGAAGGACCAAAGAGAAGTGTTTCTCTCGCCCACTGGCCATGTCCTGGTGGTCATTGTGCAGCTGCGACGTGTGCACTCAGAGGCTTGTGTTCATGCAGTGACTTTTGCAGTCCCTTTACACTTTCCTAAATGCAAATTGAACATTTCTGTGGGTTATGTTTGTGGAAAAAAAAAGAGTGTCAAACACTAATGGAGCAGCTTCACAACTTTGACTGGGGAATACTGACGAGAACCCAGTAAGTGCCTGTTTTAATCAATGTTCGCGGTTTAGCTTGGCACTGAAAGTCTTTCTTGTGGTATTTGACGCTTAGACACTTTCTTTTTTAGAGTCATGTCGAACTGCTGTTTTGGAACTGCTGTAGCGTTGTTGAGTGTGTTTGGTTGTGTGCCTTGCATCAAATCAAATCTTTCATTCCACAGGCCTGGCTTAGTTCTAGATTAGCCCAGGCGAACCTCCGTAAAAAAGGAGAATAGCCTTCTTTTTGTTGGGCTTGGACCCCCCTCCAGTTCTGGAGCAGACGCTCTCTGCTGACGGACTTGCATACACATACAGTAGCCTATATATATATTATTGACACAAGTGACAAGGAGTCACTTTTTAAAGCCTCAAGAACCTTTGTCATTAATGGATGTGTTGATGTATCTTGTTGACACATTAGAAGACAAGATCTGGTCAGAGGGGATTTTAGATGTGACATTTGATATCTGAATTAATAGTTTTTTTGTGGTTTAGTTACTTCCAAAGAAACTTTCAAAATGTTATAAAGGAAAGACGCTGCATCTGAATGGGGAATAAAAATGGGGACAAAAAAATGTTTTTTTCATATAAAAAAAAAATAAAAAAATCATAAACACAAAACAATCTGAAGAATGGATAGAGCCAGGTGTAAATGTATAGTTTTATTTTGTTGATATATTAGTTATAAAGATTTTGTATATCTTTTCAATTATATGTGAAAAAATAATAAAAATTTGCCTTGGTTTTTTGGTTCAAAGCTCAATAAATCAAGCAGGAATTAGATATTAAAATAAATCCCTGTGAAAAAAACTTCAAGTGGAGATGTTGCCAGAGTGGAATGAAAACCTCATTTGTAGAAAACGGCCCAAAAGTTTGCCCATGCGCGGGTATTTCTCCTGTCTTTCATTGCATCTGTCTCCCAAAAAGGAAATGACCATATTTGGATTACAGCATCATCTCGGTCGCCTTCTGCAGTGCAGGAGGACGTAAAATATGTCAATATTTTGTCAAATTGTGAATGAAAAATCTATGTTTTCACCTGCAGCATCTCACCTTAAAGGGATATTTCAGGATTTTTGACATAGGGCCTCATTTCCTAGTGTTGCTGATTTCTGGAGATTTTTTTAAAAATATAATTCATGCAGTTCTTATATTTGAAGAGTTTCGTGGTGCTAGGCTAGTGCAAGGCTAGCGCATTTCTATGATATCAGCTAGCCTGCATTAAAAACAGTCTGACCTGCTCCACAGTGCACCTGAGGCAAATCACTTATAACACCAGACTAACCATATAAATGTCTGTGTCCATAGAGTAATTTTTTGAATATAACTGACCTTGCATCACATGAATGATCGCATTTTGAGGGACTATTTTCAAGCAGATCACTCCGTCGCTGGGTAGCTTATACAAACACGAAGCTGATGCTGCTCAAATATAAGTTATTTTAAATGCAAAATGGTTATAATTATTCTATCGACACAAACATTTATATGGTTAGTCTGGTGTTATAAGTGATTTTCCTCAGGTGCACTGTTCTCAGACTGTTTTTAATGCAGGCTAGCTGATACCGTAGAAATGCGCTAGCCTTGCGCCTAGTGCCACGAAACTCTTCAAACATAAGAACTGCATGAATTACAAAAAAAATATCTCCAGAAATCAGCAACACTCTGGATAACTAGGAAATGAGGCCCTATGTCAAAAACCCTGAAATATCCCTTTAAAGGGGGGGTATTATGCAAAATCAACTTTTTCAAGCTTTACATCATGTTATTATGGCATTCCCTCATTAAAAACATGCCTGAAGTGTTGCCTTGGCACATTCACGTAATTTTGAGTAATCTGTAAAAACTGGCGGCCATTTTAGGGATAGGTTTGCCCGAGTCCTCCTAGGAACGCCCCCACCTCCTGGAGACGCCTCCGAGCTTTCGTCACCAGCCGAGTAACCAACCACTGCTCCTCAGCAGAACCCCCTCCCCACTGATGCCACAGACAGCGTGTGGAGGGGGCGTGTCGGAAAGGCTCAGAGGTTCTTAAAGAGACAGAGGCCTATTTCAAGACATTCACTACAGCCATTTTCAGAGAGCAATTTTATACAAGGCAGTTATTCTAACTTACTGCATTTACAGACCAACAGAAGGTTTTGTCATCATTGTAGTGTGATATAGACTGGTGCTATGTGGCTGAAAAAAGCATAAAACCCCCTCTTTAAAGCTGCATTATGCAACTTTTTATGTGGTGTTTTTCACTGCTCACCAGAAAACCTACAAAACAATTGATCCTGGAGCATTGTAGAGGACACTATGATGGAAAGTAAAGGCGCCATGATAACCACTCATACAGCCGCTGGGTACTAGATCAAATATGCACAAATATAACATTTTTTCCCACATAAAAAGTTGTATAATGCAGCTTTAAAGCCATACCAGATAGAATTTTACCCGACAGAAATTTTCATCATTGAAAAATACCTCATAAATGTACAAACAAACATGAGCCTTTGCTGTGAGCGGCTCAACTCTCCAAAGACATGAC
This sequence comes from Gobius niger, assembly GCF_951799975.1. Taxonomy (NCBI): domain Eukaryota; kingdom Metazoa; phylum Chordata; class Actinopteri; order Gobiiformes; family Gobiidae; genus Gobius; species Gobius niger. The sequence continues at coordinate 35,200,489 of NC_136856.1, forward strand.
TGTAACTTGACCGGGAGTGGGTACGTCTCCAGCTCGTCTCCATGGAGATGTGACTAAAGTCAGTAGAATTTGAGATTCAAACGGGTCAGGTTCTCATCCAAATCCAGTCTTTGATCACCCACTGCAGCAATAGCATATTCTGTGTCTAGCTGGTCATTAGGAGCATGTTTTGTTCTGTACAGTCCAAAATGTTGCGCGATGAGCCTTTAAGTATTGACAAATGTTGGTATGTGGGTGATACTGATGTGGGGATACTAGCTTTGCCTGCAGTTTGTCTCCTTAAATCACTGTTCGTATTTTCTGAAATGTACGACTAGAGAAAGATATCAAGCAGCTTCGACGCCCTTTCAAGAAAACTCGATCTTACCGCGGTTGCAGCGCTGTCGACCTAGTTAGAGCGTTCAAACGGCTCCGTGATGTCGCGCTGATTAATTCAGGGGGAACAGACTGCACTAATGACTCGGGCCCGTGCAGATGAACGGGTCATTTCCCTTGGACGCTGTGCATCTTCCTCAGCAGTGCGCAGTGCGGTCGCTCTCTGATATACTTCTGCCCGAGCACTAGAAGCAGTCGGTGTCTGTAATTATGTGCGCGCGGAGTAAAAGGCCACTCTCGGAGTCCGACCTTTTAAAAGTGCGCGGATTGATTGCTGTTTATTGTAAAGGTTTCTGTGTCCGACTGAAATAACGAGTGCGGCGTCTGCGGCTTTTGAGCAGCTAAAGCTCTGCCTGTGCTCTAACTTTATCTCAAGTGCCTTTTACCTGACCTGATGGGGGACTTCATTTGTGGTGTGGTCTTGCAGCGGGAGAACGAGCAGGGCTCGACATCTACGCGAGCTCTCAGCCGTCCAGAAGCTTTCCATCGCAGTGTTGTTTTTGGCAGCCATTAGTTTTGGTCTTAGTCTTTTTAGCTTTTGTCACATTTTAGTCATTCCTAAATGTGACAGTTTTACTCGTTGATGAAAACTCGTCAAGCTTAAGGGGAGACACTACAGGCAAAACTCAATTTTTTCAGTTTTCAGGTTTTGGGCCAAATCTGTCTCTGAACATATAAACTTTCACCCGGAAATAAAAAATATGCCTAATCTTCACAATAACATGTTTAAATATTGCGCTGATTCAATGTTCCCCCATAGACTTATATGGGAGAACACTATTTCAAGGGCCTTTTTCTCCAAACACATTTTTCTGTCATTGTGGCGACACTATGTCCACGTCAGTCGGACCTAAAGACTTCACATTTTCCAGCCTTGGACTGAACAATATTTGGAAGATTTTTTCAGAGGGACTTTTTATTATTTAATCCCTAAACCCCATTTATTGAGTTTTGAATGTCAAAAAATAAGGCGAAAATTACATTTTTACAAATGTTTCCACTAAAAAACAGCTTATTTTAAAACTAAACAAGAAATCCAAAATCCTCTCTGAGAAAGTCTCGGCAACTCATTCATCAATAAAATGAAACCATAAATTTGAATGTAGCTCTATCCATTATTCACATTTCGTCGCCGAAAAGATGGGAAATTTGGGGCATTTTTAGGCATAAAACACCTTGTTCTTATATGAAAAGATAAAATGACAGAACACTTGCCATGTATTTTTTTCTCACATTTATGCCAGTGATCGACAGCAAAAGCTTCAAATTGATATCTGTAAATATAAATTTTTTCCCTATTCACCTGCAGTGTCTCGCCTTAAGTCTCATTGAAGTATTAGTTTCATTAAAAAAGTAATTAATACACCCATCAATCTATTTTCAGCCGCTTTATCCAGGGCGGGGTCACAGAGGCAGCAGTCTAAGCAGAGATGCCTAGACTTCATGATCCACGCAGACCTCCTCCAGCTGTTCTGGGGGCCCCCCGAGGCGACACCAGGCCGGCTCGGACACATAAGTGGTCTTTCCACATAGCGCGACCTACGCCACGATCTACGTGCACGTATCGACTCTACCCCGCACACACTTCTGTTTCCACCACACATTTGTTGCGTGCTACGCCCCCACGAGGAGCACGCTGCACAGATCGTCATTAAAAGTTTTTAGAGCCGCGATGAAAACAAATGTGGGCAAATGCTGCCTTCTAGTGGGACTTATGGAATCATTCAGAGGTGCTGAGCTGTATTAAATAGAAAAGAAACCGCTAAAATCAACTATGAAGGTAAGCTACATGCAAATGTTACACTAGCATCAGCTAAGGCTAAATGCTAATATCGGAAAAATCCCCTTTTAGAACAGCATATGATGTTGTAAAATATTAAATTCGTATGACCTGCGCGTTGATAGTGTGGTCTGTTCACACTCTCGTTGCCAATCAGGGGCCAGCTGTCAGTCTGACAGGGACTAGCACGCTTTGGCCACAGTTAGAGGTCGGTCCCAAAACCTATACCTGGTCAGACCGGTTTGGCCATGGCCTTTGATATGGAAAAGGTGACAGAGCCAGCTATAGTCCCATCAGCGTGCCCTGGGCCTTCCATGAAGCCTTGTCCCAATAGGACATGCCCAGAACACCTTGCGAAGGGGGCGACCAGGAGGCATCCGAAACCGATGCCCTAGCCACGTCAGCTGGCTCCTTTCGACGTGAAGGTGGAGCGACTCTGCTCCGAGCTCCTCCCGGGTAAATGAGCTCCTCACCCGATCGCATAGCGTGCGCCCAGCCACCCAGTGAAGGAAACTAATTTCGGCTGCCTGTATCCACAATCGTTACCCAGATCTCTTGACCATCGGTGAGGGTGGGAACGTAGATCAATCGGTAAATCAAGAGCTTTGCCCCCGACTCGGCTCCCTCTTCACCAAAACAGTCCGATACAGCGACCACATCGCTGCTGACGCCGCACCCATCTGTCTAAAAAAGTAATTAATTCATGTGGATAGTATTGGAAATTGGGATGAAGCTTGGCAGGTGGTACTAAGCTTTTGACAGATTCCCTCACAAAAGGATAAAAAATGTCCTCATTGTGAACACAGCGTTTCCCAAAAGCGGCCGCATTCCTCATCCTCTGATCATCACTTCAAGATTTTTTTTATTAACAGCGCCATCTGCACATTCGTTCATCAATTCATGCGCTACGGTATTTAAATTTGGAAAAACTGTCCGGAGAATAGAGAAAGTCCCTGTGACATCGCAGTCAGTGGCGCTCAGAGCATGGATCTACTGTATACGCTCAGACTGGACAACGGGGAGAGAGGGGCGCAGACCAACCTGCAGCAAGTGAGTCCATGTGACCTGATGTGGAGCCTGCTTCTTCCTGAAACCAAAAGGAAATTGCAGCTGGCTCCAGATGCTCTTACGGACTATCCATTGAAGCTGTTTTGCCCCTCTTCATTGTTGAACACAGGCAGGCCCACCTTAATGTACCCATAGGCCCCAGGGCTTAAACAGAATTGTAGGCCCCCACCCCCCTTCAGCGCAAACCCTAACCTATAACCCTAAATCCCACTAAAACCCTAACCTGCAAAGTGAAGTGACTAACATGAAAATCAACAAATCACCTTGTTTTTTCTTTTTTCCTTAATTCTGATAGGCCCTTGTATATGGTAGGCCCCTGGGCTCCAGCCCCTGCTAGCCCATTGGATAAGGCTGCTCTGAACACATGGAGGATAGGATGACAAGCCTGTGTTTATGTTAACACGCGCAAAGTCATCCTAATTTTATCCTTTTACTATTTCAATTTTTGCCCTATTCTTCATAATGAAGCTGGCTCCAAAGAACCCAGTCTAGCATGAACGAGCCTCAGCTTACCTCCGCTGAAGCCCTGCTCCCTCAGACCATTCCTAATTTTACAGTCTATGTGTAGCAGGTCTGTTCTCAGGTGTGTTTTGCGCTCAAACCGTTATTGCGAGAATGAACCACTTTCTCCAATTTACTTCACGTAAATCAAAACTCCAGAACGTCTAGTCATTGTCATTGTCATTGAAACATGAATAAATAAATGCTAAGTAAGCACTTTATTTGTCCCTGTACAGCTGTACAACACAATTGCGTTCAGGTGTTGGGTTAGTCCTAGCCTGGTTTTACCAGACCTTCGTACTCATTACAAGGGTCTGGACCTTCACAATTGAGCTACGTTATCAGGTGGTAGGGGTGAACTTCTTTGAAACCATTGGATCTGATTTTCTCTAGCGTTTGGTCATAACTCTTGGGAGCATTACTTGCACATTCCAAAGCTTCTGTTTGAATTTCTGGATATTTGGGAACCGAGCCAGAATGGATTGAAGAGCTTCCATTACTTTCGTATCCGCCGCCATTACCAAACTACAACCAGCAAATGCGGCGCAAATGCTCGACGTCACCGACAACACCCGTCACCGACAACCGATGTAACGCGGCCACTGAGATCAGACCCAGACGTACTATTGGGAAATAATTGACCGGAGTTTACGGAGGGCTAAGGCCAGGCTAGGTTAGTCCTGAGCCGCTGCGACTGATCGCGCCGCCACTGTGAGCCAACCATGTTTTTGGAAGTCGGGGAAACCTGAGTACTGCCTTCAGTGATCCTCTGAAACGGTGCAGCGCCTCTTGGGTTTGTCCCTGTTTCAGAGCGTGGTGTCCTGCACTGATCAGCTCCTACACCTCCTCCTGTGCAGCTCGCTCTGTCTAACTGACCAAAATATTACCGGTGTTATCATCCAGTTAACAAACACTACTCAGAAGAATAGCAGGGGCTTTGAGTCTTGCTTGGATACCTCCTTGTATGTCCCTGCTGCGTCAATGAAATTACATCGTTATAGTCTCGTTGACAAAAACAGCACTGTTCCATCGTAGCTTTTGCAGGACATTTTGACTCTTTTCTTAAGAGCTTTCTGTTGCTCATTTGGTCTGATTTAGTAGCAACACCATTGTTTAAATATATCCTGTTTTTCAGGCTTTTGGTGATCATTTCAAACATCCTTTTTCAGCCTATAGCTGCACTATTTGAAAGGACCACACAGAGCGAAAGGAAGAGACATGCAGCAAATTGAGTCTGTTCTATCATATGTGCAGCAGCCACAAGCCACAAGGCCAGGGAGCGAAATTGAGCAAAACTATGAGCGGGAATAAGTGTTAGTGTGCTGAGGAAAAGGGGGGAGGAAGTGGTTTCGGAAAGGGCCTGGGTGTGTTTGTTAACAGGCTGCAGCATTTTGCACCAATTGGAGGGGGCTTCTATTCATGGATTGATGAATGCATCAAGGTCGGCGCAATTTAATAAAGGCTTTACTTTGGTTAAAAGCCATAGTTGATAAAAATTTGCTGCTGATGTGCTTGTCAACTTTAAAACAGTTATTGAAAATCACCCTGAGGTTCTTCAGCTTTGTAGAGAGTCCACATAAACATTTGGCCAAATAAAATGTAAGTTTTATCTTTGTTCAGATGGGGAAACTTTTAACCTGCCACGACTTAATGTCATTTAATGTCTGCTATTCAGTCTGTTAAGGATTGTAGGGAACACTGGGAAATTGAGCTGCAAATTGTCGGCCTAGCAGTGAAATGCTAAATTGTGCCGAGCAATAATGGACCCCAGTGGCAACATATGACGTGAAAACAGCACAGGGCCCAAAATAGAGCCCTGGGGCATCCCACATGACGAAGAGGCAGCGGAGGAGGACAGATCACCCATCATTACTTTTGTATTAGCATGAAGCGAGCATAAATGGAGGTCTCATGAACACCGCTTCATGCAGATTGCCTCCAGTGTTCATCAAAGACCAAACAGCTCCCGCTTAAATAACCGTCATAGGACTGAATAATACCATAGACTTTTTAAATGGCAGATTTTTGTGAGTGATTCAATAGCGCGCCGCACGAGTGCTATTTTCAGACCGCAAGGCCGCGTGACGTCAGCAACGTAAACCGGAAGGGGGTCAACGTAGAAGCGCGCTCGGTTACGACTCGTGCTAGAACTGCTTGTTTTCTGCCGGTTATCGCTCAGATAAGAACATGCCGAGTAAACACTGCTGCTGTGGAACTTGCAGAAACGACTCCAGTCACTATGACCGTCCACATAGGAAGGATGTTTTCTTTATTCGTTTCCCGAAACCAAAAACCCAGAGGGATAACGATGGGTCAACTTGTGCGGGCGTCCAAAAGACCAGTTCTACTACAGTTCTACATAGGCCTACTTTCTTAAAACACTCTTGTTTAAATATGTAAGACATGTTCAGCCTCCGACTTTTTCTAGCAAGCCTGTTCATGCCTACAGGTAGATCCAACACATTTACTTTTTCTGTAGTAAGGAAACATCCTTAGGGGAAGGGTAAAATAATTGAGAGAATTGAGATTTTATATTAATCAAAAGTGAAGTGTTGTTGGTTGTGACTGAGTAGCATTAGCGATCGCTAAACAAAAAATAAATAAATAAACAATATTGATATAAATAACCCCCAACAATTGTCAGACGTAGCTAAGACAACCAGAGGACATAATATATATGACAGACAGAACGTAGGGTGGTAAAATATAGCTTGTTGAAACAGCAAAATATCACTCTCAGTGGCGTACGCTGATGTTATTTGGGGGAAAAATAGTGTTGATAACAATCTACCTCTGGATCAGGTCGGCTCTTTTCCCCGTCTTTTTCAGCCCTCTACACTCAAGCCGTCTCTTTAATTGAACATTTGTATGTTCTTCTACTTCTATACCAGTGAATCTGGCACCGGAGACATCATTCTCGGACAGAGTTAGAAGGCTTAGCTCAGTAGACATCTCGTCCGTAAACTATTTACATTCGTCTAGCATGAGTGACAGGCGCGGGTTTGACCCCCCTAGCAACCGTTGCTAGCTTAATGAATATTAATGAGGAAAGGTGACGTATATCGTGCGATACGCTATTGCAGAAGTCTGTCCCATATCTGCTCAGGCAGGAGTTAAAGGAAGCTAGATGAGAACGGAACCTTAAGCCATTGTCTCCAGTTTGGCAAGACCCAAATCTATAAGCTTCTTGAAAAAACGGTAAAAAAATAAATAGAGTATAAAATGTAACATACCGCCTTTGCTCTGCCCAATCCCGTCAGACCTTGGAAGCTAAGCAGGGAAGGGCCTGGTCGGTACTTGGATGGGAGACCGTTTAGTAACACCAGGAAGCCTAGCGAATGTAGTGAGTGAGTGTGTGGTGGTGGTCGGAGGGGCCGATGGCGCAGACTGGTTGCCTCGCTTCCGTCAGTCTACCCCAGGACAGCTGTGGCTACAATAGTAGCTTACCACCACCAAGTATAGAGTGAATGAATAGTGCAATGTGAAGCATCTTTGACTGTCCAGAAAAGCGCTATATAAAACCGATGCATCATTATTATTATTATTAACAAAAAAGCCACAAAAAAGAGCAACAGAAAGGTGACAAAGAATGCAATTTGCATTTTTTTTTAAAAACACTGAAAAAAAGAAAAGGCAACGCAGCAACAACACAAGGAAAATAGTCTGTTTAGATGAGTTGTAGGTCTTTGAGTGTTGCAGGTGTTCGCTTTCAAATGAGCCCTTACTCTGGCCTATAGGATGTACCTTTTAGATTTGGGTAAAGCTGAACTGGGGAACATGTGCTCTGTTAAGATAGGGGTTAAGAGGTTAAAGCATTTCAGTGCCTCATCATGGAATCATTAAAGGCAGGTTTGAACACATCATTTCTCAACAGTGGAGTTGATCTGGTGGGAGTGATAAATATATATATAATATATATAATATGGCGCCACGGTGGCAAACTGGTTAGTGCTCGTGCTTCGCCGCAGGAATGGGCCTTTCTGTGTGGAGTTTGCATTTTCTCCCCATGTCGGTTTCCTCCGGTTGAATGAGAGTGTGTTTCAGAGTGCGAGCGTGGGACAACGGATGGAATTTAGACAACGATCCGGCGTGGTTTACATGCCGTGTATATTAATTAACTTGCACTGTCCCAACTAAATGAATAAAAATATAAACTGCTTTCCAAAATGAACCCATACAGCGTCTTGAATGTAGCAATGATCACTGGTTTACTGATTACTAATAATAACGGCTTGCACTTGAATTGTACTTTTCAAGCCTGTGTTACTAACTTTGTCACTCGGTGGTAAGCTGCTATTATAGCCACAACCGCGCATTGGGGTAGACTGACAGAAACAAGGCTGACAATCTGCATCATCGGCAAGGTAGCCAGAATAGTTTTTTTTTTAAGTCTTTGAAAAAAGGTTTTCCGGGAGGGTTTTAATTGACATAAAATTGTATAAATACAAGGTGAATGGCGGCATTATTCTCAACTTCAGGTGTGATATCAGGGCAAATAAAGGCATACAGGATGACCCAGTTTGACCTATTAGGTCTGTGTTCTGGGGCTAAGTGCGGATTAACAGCGGTACTGCGCCAGTGTTAATTTTGTCGACTAAAATATTCAGTCTTAATTTTAGTCAAAGAGATATTTTTGACGACTAAAATTGGACTAAAACTAAATTTAAAAGTTTTTCATGAGACTAAAACTATGACTAAAATGTCCAGATATTTTAGTCGACTAAAATAAGACTAAATAAAAATGAAAAGGAGAGACTAAAATCATCCGACACTGTGAAAGAGCCTCATATCATATAGATTCACTGCCAAATGAACAGGTCTGTGCTTTACTCATGTGGAAGCAGCTCCATTAAGTCGAGGACATTGATTAAATATGATTATAATGAATATTCTAAATGCTAAGTCGACTAAATTGGTCTTAATTTTAGTCGACTAAAACTAGACTAAAATTGAAAAGTTTTTTTTTACTAAATCTCGACTAAAATTAAATAATTTTTTTTTTTTTTTTTTTATTTGCAATTCATGGGTTTGTGCGCTGTAAATAAATAATAATAAAGAATGATATTAAATAAAAACAAACAAAAAGAAACATATGTATATACATACATACATACTGTACATACACACCCACATACATATACATACATATACATACATATACATACATCTACATACATCTACATATACGTATATATACACACATATACATGCATGCATTCACAACACATAGGCACATTTATGTACATACACATACAAATATACACAAATACATATACCCATCTGCGCGTACATGCACGTACACATGCACACAAATTAAATTACATTTTAGTCAAAAGACTAAGACTAAAAATAAAAATAAAATAAAATATGTTGTCAAAATTAACACTGTACTGCGCACCACCAGATCTCATAATATATATATTTTTTAGATGATCTTGGGCGGGTTTGGCTGAGACCTGGCACCTGAGACCCTGACCATCAGCCCCTTTTTAGTGGTAGAGGGGAAAACGGAGGACCTTGAGGAAACTGCGCTACAGTGCCATGTTAAAATAGATGGGTTGACCGAGATCGAGCCGGTCAAAAAGACCAGCAGAGGGGACGAGGGACATGAATGTGTTTCCAGCTGCCACAATTGTGTGTTCACCGAATTTAGCCAAACTGTGGTTTTTAGTTATACTCACAGCCCAGTGAAAACATTTGGCAGAGAAAGGCCACCATCCAATTCTAAAGTACTGTCGGCCTAACTGGGCATTTTGCCACACTGCTGTTTCGATGGATACTGACGCTATTCTGATGGTCTGAAACCCCAGGGCAATCCTCAAAGTTACCTCATATACCTAATCCAGCTTTGTAGTACACGGCGCCGCTATTGTAATTGAAATTCCAAGCACGGCTCTCGTTGTGTAATAATAACGTAACCTCTATGGATAATTACTGTTGACAAACTCTCTGACAGACCCTCAGTGACAGAAAGGCAGATTAGACTGCGTTACAGAATACACATCAGGGACATAATAAAGGCAAAGCTAATATTCATAAATAAACATTGATATTCTCCGAAGTAATTACGGAACCGGGGCTGTGTGACATGACAGGAGCGAAAGCCTGGTTTAATCCTGGTGCGTTCAAAGACGCACGCGAGTTGAGGGATCCGCGGGCGCCCGGGGAACTCATTTACTGCATCCACCGCGACACTAGCGGGGGAGCTTTATATACATCAACAAATCTATGCAATTTTCATCCGACGTGCCATGTGCCGGGAGGGTTCTTTCAAATCCTCCTATAGCGTTCTGACAGCGCGGCGCGTCCAGCCCTCGCCCCCGCTGAGAGGAGCATGACCGAGGCCACAGCCGCTTGTTTACCAGGCCTTGCGGAAGTGAAGCTGTGCTTTGGCGACTGTGTGCAAAATCAGTGCTTCCCAAAGGTATAACTTCTCCTCAAGAGCTTTTATTTGAGTTACCTTTTGAAGATATGGTACTTGTAGGAGTAGGGTTATAATTAAGTTTGACCTCGGCTAGTCTTATTAACTCAATATTCTGACTTATAAGCTTATTAGGGCATAAAGCTGGAGCAGCCTGGGCAAGTTCTTTCAAGCCTTTTAAAGCCCGCTACTAAGCTGCAGTACAGTCCAATATCATGGTCTCTTTAAACATTTTCTCACAAAGCAGAGACAATCTACAGAGTGCACTGACAAGTCTTTGAATTCTACAGTAAAAAACTGTAGGTCAGAAAATGATTTATTTTTACAGTGAATAACCTTATTATTATTATTTTTAATCTGAAACAAAAATGTATGTAATTTGTTGTAAATATTACAGGTTTATTGTGTTAAAATCAAATGAACTGCAACTTTTTACCAATTGATTCTGTTTTTAACAGTTTAGAATGTTGATTTCAGTGTTAGATAAAGGACAAGCATTGATTAATTAATTTAGAAAACATTTTAAATGGCAAGATATTTCAGTATTAACCCCGATGACACTTAAAGGTACACTGCGTAACATTTTGGACTATATTGTTGCCGGCAAAACAAACCATGGCCTAATGACCAGCTCAATACTGAAAATGCCATTACTGCACTGAGTAATCATAGATTTGGATGAAAAACTAACATGTTTAAATCTCAAATTCTACTGACTACTCTGACTACTAATTCTACTGTCTCATCTCCATGGAGACGAGCTGGAGACGTACACACTCATATCATGTCATATCTTAGGAGAGCTGAGCCTCATAAATGTTTGGTTATGAGGTATTTTTCAATGGTGAAAATACCCGTCATAAAATAAATGCAAAATGTAAAATTTGACGCGGTGTGGCTTTAACCATGAGTTCAGCTCTTCATGAAGTTGCTTTTTCTCAGTGGAAAGTCAAAGGAATACATTCCATACAGGATTTGTTTATTGAAAATGTGTTTGCGTCTTTTCATCAGTTGCGTCAGAAATGCCAAATTGCCAATACAAATTTTTCTTAATATTTACAAATCCGTAGCTTTGTTAAATCAATGTTCCCATCTTTTCCTCGTCAGCCTCCCTGCTCAGACATGAATACTATACTTTTAAAAAAATCTGTTGTAAAAAGGGTGGATTTCCAAAATATGTAATGAACTGTCAGATATGGAACTACATGCCTTAACTTGATCACCTCAAAGAAGTTTGGCAACAGGACATTGGAATAAACATCACTGCCTCTCAATGGACTGAAGGTGAGTGGACGTTGTCTTTAGCTTCAGTCTGTGCTCGCCATGGACTGCTCCAATTCAACATTCTGCACAGGTCAAACCTCTCCAAAGTACGGCTTTTCCAAAATGTTCTACGGGGTGAATGCAGCTTGTGACCGGGCGGCCAGGAACAGGCTTCACTGGCTCACACTTTATGGAATTGGCGTAACACAACAGTACCTCCAGTAACAAGCAGAAAGCTGTCATTACATTTGTCTAAATTGGTCATAACATTTGGTCTGATCTTTATTTAAATCACAAGAATAAGGAAACAGTGTCTGCTTGATCCACCACCCAAACAGTCACATGTTATCATATTTGAATCAGCCATAACATGTTAACATTCACAGGACAGAGAGGAAAAAGTAAGTGAACCCTTGAATTTAATAACTGGCTGACCCTTCTTTGGCACCAATAACTTTAACAAAATGTTTCCTGTAGTTGCAGATTAGACGTGCACAACGATCAGGATGAATCTTGGACCATTGCTCTTTACAAAACCGTTGCAGTTCAGTGAGATTCTTGGGATGCCTGGTGTGAATGGTTTTCTTGAGGTCATGCCACGGCATCTCAATTGGGTTTAGGTCAGGACTTTGACTGGGTCGTTCCATGGGTATTTTATTCTTCTGAAATCATTCTGAAATTGATTTTCTTTTGTGCTTTGGGTCATTGTCATTGTTGATTCAGCACAGATGCTCTTAGAAAATAAATAAACATGTCTGCATTCTGGTAATTTCTTTAAAAAAAATCACAACTCTTCACAGTACTGGGCGAGAGATGTGGCCCGCGGACCTTGTGTTTGTCACGTGTTCTGAATTGATTCCTGATTCCTCAAACTTCAGTTCCCGGCATGCATGGTGGCTAAGTGGTACGGCATCGGTCTTGTAGCCCAATGATCATGAGTTCTTTTCCCATACATGCCTGAACAGAACTGCCCCAATGAATGGATGAATGTGACCCACCAAATGAGCATTCCCTCTAGATAGTGCTTCTTTGTCCAAATGATGAAACATGTGTTGTTTTGGCTTAAGATTGGGGAGGATTCCTGTGCTTTGAACAGCACCGGGCCAAATTTTCTACCTCTTTGATTTACAATAATCCATACATGCTCCGATTCATGCCGACCCATATTCCATGGCGTTGCTGGGGCAAATCAAATCAAATGTTGCAGGCCTGATTGAAAAGCATCGGTCTTGTAAACCAAAAAAATCCTGATTTCCATCCCCCTTTACTTCTCTTTATGCTACGAGAAATCAAATTATTTACCCTCAGGCAACAAATTCAGCCCAGATCTGTGGTATGTAATAAACAAGACCTTCCTTGAATAATACACTTCAACAAGCAGCGCTTCTTTTCAAACTTCATAAAGCCAGATTAGTGCAGAACGCGGCCCTTTGTCACCAGAGTTTCCGGTGAATCTGCTCAACACAAAGCTTCAGACATTTTCAGTTCAACTCCCTAATTGTTCGTTTCTGTGGCAGAGGCCGTTTCCGATAATAGCTTCAGCGTTCAGCCCGTTCAGCACATTCTCAGCCAATGCACACATGGACATAAAGAGCACATGATTGGCTCGGCTAATTACACATGTAAATGAATGCAAAGCAGCCACTTAGTGTAAGGAGCGCTCTGAGAGAAGAGGCTCTCCGGCGTACGCAGAGGGAAGGCTCAGCAGAGCAGCCGCTTTTATCATTGTATTGGTTTAGGTTTACATTTTCTAAGCCGGCGCTCAGGGTTTTCTTCTGGTGACTGTTCCGAGTATGGGTTATTACTGCATTAAGTTCTTCTGTTTCAGAAGGAAACCACAGCAATGGCGCAGAGTAGGAGAATGAACGGATGACGCGCCAGGAAGCCACGGCCAGCTGGGGGCGCTGTAGTAAACCGTCGCACTTTCCTTTTCGCGGAAGAGAAACATGTGTTATTAGTGATGGATCAACAGATTTGGATTTCTGTACAGTTTACAGGCTGTATACAGTACGTGATTTGTTTTTTGTTGACAATGAAATAACGAGTATTTTCAGCATTAAAACAAGAACAATCCTTTGGGTATAGTTGGGTCATATATGCCAATTCCGTGACTGTGGAGCGCGAAGGTCTGTTTCTCAGTGCATTTGTCATCTATGGAGGGTGAATGAACAGCTAATTCCCCATGCCCCCTTTAAAACATGCAGACATAAATTTGGAGGGCCCTAAACCCAAAATGGCCACCGTCAACAATTCTAAAAATGATCATTACCATGGTTTTGCCTATAATCATATGCAGTATGTGCATTGTGCAACCTTTTGGATTGAGAACTTCATCCATCCATCCATTTCCTTCCGCTTTATCCGGGGCCGGGGCCGGTCACGGGGGCAGCAGTCTCAGCAGAGATGCCCAAACTTCCCGATCCACGCACACCTCCTCCAGCTGTTCTGGGGGGACCCCGAGGCGACACCAGGCCAGCTCGGAGACATAGTCCCACCAGCGTGTCCTGGGCCTTCCACGAGGTCTTGTCCCACTGGGACATGCCTGGAACACCTCCCACGGGAGGCGACCAGGAGGCCACCTCAGCTGGCTCCTTTCGACGTGAAGGAGCAGCGACTCTACTCCGAGCTCCTCTCGGGTAACTGAGCTCCTCACCCGATCTCGGAGGGTGCGCCCAGCCACCCTGTGAAGGAAACTCATTTCGGCCGCTTGTATTCGCGATCTTGTCCTTTCGGTCATTACCCAAATCTCATGACCATAGGTGAGGGCGGGAACGTAGATCGATCGGTAAATCGAGAGCTTTGCCCCCGACTCAGCTCCCTCTTCACCACGACAGACCGATACAGCGACCGCATCACTGCTGACGCCGCACTGATCCGTCTGTCGATCTCGCACTCCATCCAACTTCAAATATTGGTTTGTTTATTGATCACTGGTCAGGGCCGTGCAAGTTAATGAACAAGCCACACTGGATTGTAGCCTTGGGCTAGTTTCCATCCGTCTTCCCCCATGTGCACTCTCATTCATCCTGGCCTATTGTGCATGTTTTTAGTGGTAGGGGAAACCAGAGTACCTGGAGGAAACCTACGCAGACACGGGGAGAACATGCAAACTCCACACAGAAAGTACTGACCGCTGTGCTACCGTGCCACCCATTTTTAAGACAGATTTATAATTTGACCTACTTTTGACCTTGAAATCCAAAATAGCAGCTGTCTGCCATTTTTAAAATGATCAATTACCACAAATATTCAAGCAATTACATCCTTAAAAGTTGTTTACGTTAAGTCCATTATTCTACATCAATGTATAAACACATCAAAAATATTAGGGATGATTCGATATCATTTTTTTCTGCCGTATTTGTCTTGCTGTTGTGGCCGATATCCGATATTTGCAGATATTAAACTTTATGGAAAGTGTATTTTATAATACTCATATGTAACGTGTGAAGTTCTGGCCTGTGCTCCCTCATCCCGTGGTTATGAGGGGAGATAAGGGAAACCCCCACTCCATGATCGCAGGGCCATAAATACCACAGGAACCAATGAATGACTGTTTAACTTCAGAGTTAACAAAGTTTTGGACAATGAAACTGTGAAGAAAACAATCTTCAAACGACCATTGGATGGACTTACCACCACTCGCTACAAAATGATAGATTTCAGATTTGAGTGCTAAAGCCAATTTATTCATCCACAGACAGAGAGAATGAACTCAACAAATGTGATCTGTTCCAATGATGAATTCTTTCTCAAGGTCTACAAAGATACAATGTACATAATGTCGAAATGTCGATAATGCATTTGTAAAGTTTGTGAAGTTTGTTAATTTGTTTATTTCAATAGAAATGTATTCCTTAAATGGAGTCAATATTTATTGACTCGGTTCGGGAGCAGGACCTCGCCTCAGCCAATCACCTTCTGCATACCAACCACTCCTGTTTTCACCTTACCACGCCTCTAACTACCCACAAGCCTTATATATACACCAGGCCAAGCCTCTTCATTCATGTTTGCTCGAAACTGTCGACCCCACCCTCCCACTACGTCTGTTTCATCTTTCAGCTCTGATTCTTTTGCCTGGAGGGGGGTCCTGAAGAGCTGGGTTCAATCGAGACAGAGCCCCCACCCACAGTCTCACCCAGCTTCACTCTGCACATTTGAACATCAATAAATTCTTCAACTGCAATTTGTTATGGCGTGGTCCTTGCTAGTGGAATCCCATTGCTGTAAGACTTCCTCCCATCCCACTGTGACTTGTGTCCCGATCATATCGAGTTACAGACTGAATCGATTGGTTGAGTATAAGAAACCGGTACAGGAAGGAAATCCTAGGATTGAGTCGAGATTGAGTTGGAAATTGAGTTGGAGAGCAGAGGAAGACGCAGTGGGACGGGAGGCCAACAGCCCATCCCCGCTGACCTCTGAACTTCTTTGTTTCAGAGAAGAAGGCTCCTGAAGTTTTTGCCCGCCATTGTTTTTGCCCCGTCATGTATCGGTTCAAGAATCCACATCCTTCAGATAATTCTGTAGTTTAGCCTCTTATTCTTACTTTTATTTTGTTAGCTTTTTCAAACTGGTGCCCCGTTCAATTTTAAGGCTAATCTACCAACCTATTAATTAATTAATAAACAAATTAATTGATTAATAAACCCTCATATACTACACATACTAATAATAAAAATACAGATAATTTATTTGTCTTTTTTATTGATGCTGAACCTTTGCATTAAAGTGTACTATCACATTGTACTTTCTTTTACACATGCAGGCAGGGATCTAGAAGCAACTTTTACAAAGCCCGAGTAACTGTAACATAATCATATTAAAAATAATAAATAAATAAAATAAATATCTCAGCATCATATCATCTGACTGCAAACTCTTTTGATGCATGAAACCGTCAACATACGCCTTAAATTTCCGTATGAATTTAAGCATTACACATGAGTGTAAAAGAAAAAGCTCCTCTGACTGAACATTTCTGTCAATTTACATGAGTCAAGCTTTGGATTTCAGTTTCAACACATGTATTACACTTGATTAATAATAATAATAAAAAAATGTTTGCTTCAGAACAATAAGTGAGGCAGCTGAAGAGATACGTTCACAATCGACGCTGGTGCATGGAGCCGAAAGGTACTTGCGGGCAACTTGAGAATGTGCAGGGAGGCGATTAGAGTTGTTTTTCCAATAGAGAAGTGGATCTTCTGACGTAGGTAGGGTTGGCTCAGTCAGATATTTCTGTACCTATAAAAAGAAAATCAAGACAAGCTTTTTTTAAATATATATATTTTAAACAGGATCTACATTAGTAGTTGGTTTAAGATTTACATGTTAATAAATCCTATCCTCAATTGATAAATATATATATATATCCTCTACATGGATGACATCAAGGCTGTACGCTAAGAATGAGCGAGACATCGACTCGTTGATCCATACCGCCCAGATATACAGTGCAGACACTGGGATGTCATTTGGACTAGAGAAGTGTGGTCGGATGGTGACTCAGAGAGGGAAGGTAGTCCAAGAAGAAGGGGTCTCACTCCCAGAAGGAACAATTGCAGACATTGTACTTGTAAGTACTTGTGGGAATCCCACAAGCAAATGGCAACCTCGGAGAGGTGACAAGGAAAGCAGCTACGGCCAAATACCTCCAACAAGCAAGGCAGGTCCTAGTAAGGCAGGTCCGTCCTGGGCGGTACGGTAGTACAGCGGTTAGCGCTTGTGCGTCACACAAACATGGTCCGCTCGGACTAGATGTCCCCAGCCTCCCTCGGAATCCCCACTCGGTTACTTTGGCAAAATCATTACAGGCAAAACCATGGTAAAGATCATTTCTATAATTGTTGATGGTGGCCATTTTGGAGGGCTCTAAAAAATGTTACCCACATTTTTGAGAGGGACATGGGGGGTAATTTGTTCATTTACCCTTCATGCACTTCTAAAACTGGTGTTAAACATCATGGTAGTGGTAAGTGCCTTATTTCTCATTGTACAACCGCACAACAATACTGTGTTCAGTGTAAGTCCTGATGAAACATTTCAGCTTCATCAGCAACAAAATACAAATCTGCAAAAGTCAAAGAGGCATTTTATGGAGTTGTCAGAAAAACATCCTTAGTTTTAATCTTCTCAAATAAATGTGGTGCTTTCTCACTCTTTCTCCTCATAAATTAATGTATTCTCTGAATAACAAGCTGCAAAACGCTGCTTGTTATATGAACATCATCTTCAAAAACCTGCTGAAAAGATGTTAGACCCAGTTTAGTACAATGCTAAATGTGTACACGGAGGCGATCGGCTTCCTTTGACCTCCCCGACCTGCGCCATGAACAAAAGACTCCGTGACACGACCCATGCTGCTGGTTGCGAAACACTCGTTGTTTGCTACGAGTTTGTGCAAGACACACGAGGAGTTTGTTTTCAGCGACTGCAGCACAGACAAACATGATTCTCCTGCACAGACACTTCTGATCGGCAGCGGCCAAAGGAAGCGAGGCTCAATCATTCTGATTGGCGAACACGTCTATCACTCAAACGGTGGAGGCACAAGGCAGAGAACAGAAACAAAAAACTACGTCTTGAGGTTAGTTTATCGCAGTAGTGACTGTGTCCCGAAAGTGACACACAGAAACACATGAGTGCACACACTGTACGCCGCACACAGCAGCACAGGCCGGGCATGAGCGGGCCTGACTCCACGGTTACTTTCTCTGAACTTTCCGTGAAAATAAACACTGCTAGCATGTGGCACTCGCCTGAGCTAAAGACTCGCCTTTTGAAGCCTGAAACTGCTACGATAAAAGTAGCTACTATTGTCTCTTAGTTTGACCCAGCGCTCAGCGGACACGAGAGCAGCTCACAATGTTTCCATCCCCACGTCTGTAATGTGACTCTAAAAATCTTATAAGACAAAAAGAACGCTCAGTGTTCACAAGGCATAAGGGGGAACACGTGTGAACTAGTAGAACTAGAACTTTGTGGCCATACCGCCTTTGCTCTGCCCAATCCCGTCAGATCTCGGAAGCTAAGCAGGGAAGGGCCCGGCAGGTCTTGGATGGGAGACTGTTTGGTAACACCAGGAAGCCTAGGGAATGTAGTGAGTGGTTGATGGTGGTCAGAGGGGCCGATGGCGCAGACTGGTTGCCTCGCTTCTGTCAGTCTACCCCAGGGCAGCTGTGGTTACAATAGTAGCTTACCACCACCGAGTATGGAGTGAACGAATAGTGCAATGTAAAGTGTCTTTGAGTGTCAAGAAAAGCACTATGTAAAACCAATGCATTATTATTATTATTAACTAGTGAGAAAAGTGTATAAAGTGTGTGGTGAGTGGTTTTACAGCCTTAAAACATATAGAATAATAAAAAAATATAAAGCTTGCTACTCCGCGGATTTTATTTATTGTGGGTTATTTTTAGAACATAACCCCCACGATAAACGAGGGACCACTGTACACACAGAAAAAACAATGTAGCTTCTCTCTTTTCATGGCCCTGCCATAACAGAGCACCTTTACCAGCTGCATATCAACCACAAACAGGGTTTGTTTCTCCTCACATTTACCTCCTTTTCTTACTAAATGCACTGAAACACGTCACGCTACTTCATGTCACTACTTTTTAGTTACATTTGACAGAACTATAAAATGTAAAGTTCAGGACTTGGACCTGCAGCACTGAACTGTGTTGTGTTGACAGTGATCACATGACACTGTTGACCAATCGGGACACGCACCTGTTTCCAACACTCACAAACTGTTGCCTATCCGCTGATCTGGGGTCAGTTTTTCTCCTCCAAAAAGAGAAATGAAGCCGGAGAGAGACAGAGACGATGTGTTATACAACATCAGCTGTAACAGACTGGTGTTGTGCGGTCGCTCTTATGATTCTCAGTCGTTATGTGTGACACCCCAGACGTTCTATAATCGCGCTAAATCCAGTCGTTATTAATCTTTTAAGACTGAAAACAATTGGTGTAGTCTGTGCTGTCAGCTTTAGTATCACCCTCTCAGTGGTCGCTCAACAGAACTGGACTCACTGTTTTGAGCTGTGTTCTATGTTGTGTAGCACATGTGGGCCGTCTGTTCCTCACATTCCCGCTCCTGCACGGAGCCTTATTTAAATGTGTTTAACATTTGGACCGTATTTGTACAAAGTGCCGTTTAACCTTAAAGCGCTGCCGAGCCGATTCTCCGTCTGACTAACAGTGAGAGCCAACACCGCTCGCTCTGTGCAAAGCGAGGGGCGCTTGCAGGCGGCAGATGACAGTACGCGCCCGCCGCTTCAAAAACACATACAGCTATATTTAGGGTTCAAGGAAGTGGCGTGTATTTATTTTTAAAACAAATGTTTATTATTCTGTTTTATCGTCCCGGCTCTGGAAAAAAACATGTCAGTTACAATCTGCCGCGTTCCCCTTTGCTCGCCGCCGCGCTGGGAACTCACAAGAACGGTTTCAGAACGTTAAAGGCCTGTTTAAGGAAAGGGCTGGAGATAAACTTAAGACCCTCGGAATTTTCTCTTGCACGTTCCCTTGGGGCCCTTCCTTTTAAAGAGAATACAAATCACTTCAATTATTCAAACCCCCCAGAGAACTCACGGCAAATAAATGTACGACTGCGCGGCGAGAAAAATAAAGCGTTGTGTAAACAAAGCCTTGTGCATTAATTAGACCAAAAGAACGCGGAGGCTGCAGCTGCTGCGAGAAGAAAAGACGAGCGCAGTGGCGTTGGAGCCGGCAGCGCGCTAACAAGCCCACACAGGTAAACAAAGCGGCTCCCCTGGTACAGCCGACGACTTCTTTTGCCTGTCTTTTGTCATCTACCCGCTTGATCTGAGGCGCTCTTGTCGCCGGGTGTGCGGGGACATGCAGGGCTTTTGCGGGGGAAGATGTTGTTTCTTTTTTTTTTTTCTTTTTGGACTTGTTCGACAGTGGAGGTTTTTGAGGAAACAGTGGCCTACTTTCCGAGGCGTACAGAGAGCGGGAGACAGTAACCCAGGAGCGAAGAGGAAACTATGCTACGGAAGGATCGGCTTACAGGCTGTTTACAACCAAACCGGGGGCTACACGATGGCCCATTTCGATAGGAGTGGGACGGGGCAGAGCTTAAAGTCTCAGACCGGGTTGGATATTGATTCGATTAGAAGGAATAATTATCCTCGGCGTACCTGGGACATTTCTCTCAACCCCACAGACAGTCTATTCCCTATTCTCTTGTCAATGCGGAAAAAAAACAAAACAACTCCTGATGTTATGGATAGGACCAGCGGTACCTAGCGCCAATGGGCTATGGGATCGTATACTCGCGCAAAAGCCTAACAGCAGAAACAAACCACCCATAATTCGACCTAAAGGACCAATCAACCCGAGAGCGGCGGTTTGAATCAATGTGAATCAGCACTTTAGGAGCAGTTCCTGGTGCCCTCTGGAGAGTGGGGGGGTTTTGAAGGTGGCCGATCCCAGGCCAAATGAGTTACGCTTTCATTCCTGTTTTTGAGTGAAGAAAGAACATATTTTCAATGAACACGCACTGCAGGACTCGGCGATTATTATATTACTCCACCAGGCGTAATTGGATTGACATTTTATCAGATTAGATACTTCTTTCCTGTCATGTGAAAGGCACTGTACAAATAAGTTTCCATTTCATTTCATTCCAAAAACAACACTGACTCTCTCCTCCTCTTCCTGTTTATCACTAGCCCCCTCTCTCGCCTCTCTCTTTATACAGTATGTGTCTCTTCCATCTCTGACTCTTTTCTGTTCCTCCCTCCACCCCCCCACACCTCTGAGGAACAAAAAACAACAACCTCGAAACATCCTGTGCTTCACGGATGGTGCTTCTCATCACGAAAAGGAACAAGCACAGAGCATCAGCACATGAAGCACACTTCCACGGTGTACGCAGCTTTCTTCCACAAGTCTCTCGACACTGCACACAAGGTCTCCTCACATAGAAGCCACGCCTGCTTGGGTCTACCCCCTGCACACTTATTGGCACCAGCACGTGCTGCACACCTCCCACCCTCCTGCCTTAACAGGAGGGATGGTCACTACCAGTGAATGTGGTAGTGACCATCCCTGAAAGGTCTCCTGATGAAGAATGTATGTGTTGGTCACAGGAATGTCAGGGAAATGAAAGAGAACAGTTCTGTACCAGCGCATGGTTTTCTGTCCAGCAGTGGAGTATTAGATGAACCGATCCGACAAATGGATGCCCCCCATGAGCTTGTTGTACTCCATCACCAGCTCTGGGCAGGGAATCTCGCGATGCACTCATCTGCCATCTTCTTGTTTAATCCACCGGCTCACGATTTGTCCAGTGCAAGCCGAGTGGATGTTGGAACAGACAGACACATCCCTTGTGTCCATCCACTTGACAAACGGGATGGGGACATCCCTGATTCACTGGAAGCTGCCCCTTAGGTCTCCCTCCTGTTCTCCACGGAGGTACCACAAGCCCTGACGTTTTGGGCATACAGATCCTTGAACAGTTTGGGACTGAACACTTTGTAGCCACCCCCCAGGTAGCCTACGCTGTTTTTTTAAGGGACAGGACAGAGTTATATGCCAGCCCCACACCAGATGGAAGCCGGTTCTTGCCGGTCTAGATCCAAAAGTCCATCATGTGGCCGTTTTGTCCTGTCGGACAGCACAAACCGCCTGAAGCCCCACTTTGTCGGCTTGTTTTTAAATGTACTGTTCATACCTGCGCGTGCTTTTGTTCCCATTATCCTCTCATCAATGGTGATGTCTGGTAGTATGATAAGCATGCCACAGTAGAATGTGTTACCGAGGCACAGCGGCCAGTGCTCATGCTTCACAGCTTGAAGGTCCCTGGTTCGATTCCCATCTGGACGGGGCCTTTCTGTGTGGAGTTTGCATGTTCTATCTGTCATGGCCTGGTTGTCACCAGGGTCACTCATGTAAATATTCCAGGATATGGTCTGGAATCTGTTGCGGGCCATCACTGTACATGAAAATGAGATAGAGAAAAAAGTAAAGTAAAGTAAAGTAAAGTTTTACTGAAGAAATCTAAAAAGAAATGAGTAAAATTCACTTTCCTTTAATTTGGTCCAGATGTCCTGGTCCTAGCTCCTGCGTGAAGAGAAAGATGGACTGTGGACTGGCAGGCTTATTGACTTACTTGCTTGGGACATGCACTTAGTGACTTATTCCCACCTCTGCTAACTCAAGCTCATCGATTGCCACAGCATTGTCATGTGGACCGCAACACGACAATGAATTGCAGTAGGTATATACTGATCATCTTCAAATTGAAATTGTTGCTAAATACTGAATAGTAGGGCTGGGACGATCCACTTTTGTCACGATCCGATACGTATCACGATCCAATAGGTATTGCGATACAATAAGTCATTATGATTTGTAATGTTAACCTTAAAATGTATAAAAAGAAAACAGTCATGTGTCTGAAGTTTATAAACCAAATGCCATTTGACACATATTGAAGTGTTAAGTGCATTAACACATAATGTAACAAAGTGCTGTTTCTGCAAACGCAGGATAAAAATGGCTCCAAACACAAGTATTGAAAGCAAGGGTGTCAGGGGATCCAATTAGTTACATTAGTTAGGTTTGAATAATGGGGGGGTTGTAACCCCGAAAGTATTGATACTTGGTATTGCAGAAAAAAGTATTGTGATCCAAATCCCAGCCCTGCTAAATAGACTTATGTGGACTTTGATCTTTTTAAATTTATTAATAAATTGTATCATAAAACAATCGCAGAACAATCAATGATTACTCAATGGTAACACAAGTTTCAACAATTGCTTGGTCACATGCGAATGACCTAACACAATATACCTGGTTAAAGTGAAAGGGAAAATGGGTTCATTTTTCCTGTCCATTTGAGCTGCAGAATGTTGATATGAGCCATTTAGACTGTGAGTGAGGAGCTTACAGACCGGCGTCACAATGGCCTCCCTGTTTCAGCAGTGTAAGGTCTTAAAGTGATGTTTATGGGGCCGTGAAGTACGTCTTAAAGCGGCGTTGGGCCATACAGTTAAATGTAACACGCGCATCACCGCCTCTGTGCCAGATACCCCTCCATCTCCCTCCCTCGCCGTCTTTGGAGCATCTTGACATTTATACATCACAGACAAACAGAGAGTGCCCTGGGTCAGCCCTGTGTCCTCGGTCCACTCTAAATGTCAACCTCGTCTCGCTGTCTCTGAACACACGAGTCCTGCAGATGGACAGGCAGAAAGCACATAAAATCATAATTGTCCATGTCCATTGTCCACCAGCACTTCCGCTTTATCCGGGGCTGGGTCGTGGGGGCAGCAGTCTCCGCAGAGATGCCCAGACTTCCCGGTCCAGACACACCTCCTCCAGCTGTTCTGAGGGGACCCCGAGGCGACACCAGGCCAGCTCGGAGACGTGACCCATGCTCGGAGACTTGTCTTCCACAAAGACCCAGGGCCTTGTCCCAATAGGACATGCCTGGAACACCTCCCGCAGGAGGCGACCAGGAGGCATCCGAAACAGATGCCCTAGCCACCTCAGCTGCTTCTTTCAACGTGAAGGAGCAGCGACTCTACTCCGAGCTCCTCCCGGGTAACTGAGCTCCTCACCCGATCCCGAAGGGTGCGCCCAGCCACCCTGCAAAAGAAGCTAATTTCAGCCGCTTGTATCCGCGTTCTTGTCCTTTCGGTCATTACCCAAATCTCATGACCATAGGTGAGGGTGAATAGGTAAATCGAGAGCTTTGCCCCCGACTCTGCTCCCTCTTCACCAAAACTAACCAATACAGTGACCACATCACTGCTGACGCCGCACCGATCCGTCTATCGATCTCACGCTCCATCCGTCCCTCTCTTGTGAACAAGACCCCGAGATACTTGAACTCCTCCACTTGAGGAGAGGACTCCCCACCGACCTGAAGAGGGGAAGCACCTTTTTCCGGTGGAGAACCATGTCCTCGGATTTGGAGGTGCTGATCCTCATCCCGCCCCACAACCGCCCCAGAGCTTGCTGAAGGTCCTGATTTGTTGAAGCCAACAGAACAACATTGTCTGCAAACAGCAGAGATGAGATCCGGCCCCTGGCTGCAGCTAGAAATTCTGTCCATAAAAGTAATGAACAGAACCGGTGACAAAGGGCAGCCCTGGCGGAGACCAACACGCACCGGGAACAGGTCTGACTTACTGCCGGCAATGCGAACCAAGCTCCTGCTGCGGTCATACAGGGAACGGACAGCCCTTAGCAGAGGGCCCCGGACCCCATACTCCCGGAGCACCCCCCACAGGGCACCACGAGGGACGCGGTCGAACGCTTTCTCCAGATCCACAAAACACATGTGGACTGCTTCGGCGAACTACCAGGACCTGACACAAATCTCGCGGGAGCAGGCGGGATTCAATCGGTCAGACCAAAACATGTCCCGAGAAATGCAACTGCAATATAGAGAAAACAACAGAGGGTTAGAATCACGATTATTTTTGTCATAATTGAAATCACGATTATTCAAACGATTATTTGTTGCCTTTAAAAAAAGTCTTTATTTTATTTATATATTTATTAATTTAAAAAAAACGATGCTGAATATTTTCTGTTTTCTGAACAGTCATAAAAGTACAAATGATTTCATGTATGCCTCGATTAAGGAGAGGTCTCTGTTTCACACCTGCCCCCTGCTGGCCAGCCCTCACACCTGCGCAAGTAAACTTAGCAGCACGGCCTGATGCCATCATCACACAGAGCTGTTTGTTTTTATGTCAGGCAAAAGCATGAGCCATGTCACGTGAAATGCAAAGGGAAAATAATCCCAGCGCCATGAAATAATGCAAGTCTGCTTTGCCAGAAAAAAAATTGAAAAAAAGAAAAATAAATAAAATAATTTGGTTATGCTAATTTTGTAATCGTTTAGTGTAATAATCGAAATCGTAATCGAATTTCGATTAATTGCACAGCCCTATGTTAGACACACGTAGCGCAGCCTTTTACGCACCACCGCCAGTGGACACCAACCGGGATGATGCGATATTGATCCCCCCCGCTGCGCTCACCTTCACTAGCTGCTCTTGCTCCGCACTGACCAACCGGACCTTCAGCTGAACTACAGTCAAACCCGCTGTTATCTCCTGGCGCAGGTCAATTAAAAACGTGTCAAAACCTCCCTCTG
This sequence comes from Gobius niger, assembly GCF_951799975.1. Lineage (NCBI taxonomy): Eukaryota > Metazoa > Chordata > Actinopteri > Gobiiformes > Gobiidae > Gobius > Gobius niger. The sequence goes on from NC_136856.1 coordinate 35,226,052, forward strand.
TCCACGCGCTGGGCTTTGGATAAGTCATTAAAGCCAACGCATTCAGAAACAGGCCCCATTATCTTATGTAAGGTAAGGGCATCTTGACTCCAGTGCCACTTGAGCTGCATTATTAAAACACACAAACAGTCCTCCTGGTAAATAACACTTAAACACTACAGCTCCTGGTAATGATGGCAAAGTTCAACACGTTTGTGCACATCAAACATGTACAATACGGCAATTCAGAGCAGACAATTAGATGCGAAGTGGCGATTAAAAACCAAATAGAAAATACAGCTACAAGTTTCAATTTCTCAAATATTCACCTGCAGTTGGGGCTCAGGAAATGGATCTAAAATCGAAACTTCCCCCCCTGCTTTCCCACATTTTTCTGTTTTTCCACCCAGCGCTTGAAACATGTTTTGACCAGGCCGCCATAAACAAAAGTCCACATTTCTCTCCAAATGTCAGCGGTGCCCTCTCCCACACTGTGTGCCTGTGCGGCGCTGACAGAGCAGAAGAGGGAGGCTGATTTACGCCGCTCCCACTCGGGCTCTACCTACCTGCCTGCCTGCCTGCCTGCCTGCCGCCGCCGCCGCCTCGTCCGGGCTGAATGAGGGCCTGATTAGCCTTGCATGGGCCTCTCTGCCAAACAGCGCCATTGTGGGGATGTGCTGACGCGGCAGGGCTGTGACAGGAGGCTGGCGGCGGGGCGGAGGGAGAGCTGAGCACACACGGGGAAAAAAAAACGGTAAATACAACAGGCATAGGGGGGGAAAAAAGAGAAGAAAAACAAGGCCAGGAGCAGGGACAGCGAGGAGAACGGGTGCAGAAAGTTACTGAGCCAGTCTTCTGCTTAGTACAGTCATGCAGAGGAGAAGTGAGACGACATAAAACTGGAGCTGTCCCCATAGGTAGACAGATTTATGTTCTTCCCAGTGGGTGCCCAGTCAAATTATGAATTGAGTAGCGGCTTTACAGGTTAGCATATATTTATGTAATCATTGTGTAAGTAGGGCAAAGATTTGAGTGGGTGCTCCAGCCCCGCAGCATCCACGGGATTGGCGACTATGGCTGTGTCTAAATGAGCGAGGAATGACAGGTACACTGGAACTAGAAGATCAGCATAAATAAGATTGATTCTATAAAGGTACGGATGCAACAATACATGTTTTAATTAAAGCAGTACTATAAGTAACGTGTTTACCTTAATAAATCCTTTTCGTAGTCCCTCTTGGGGTAATAAAAGTGTTAATGGGATGATTGGGAGGGTCTTTCATCTCCCCCTGGTGTCTCTGACCCGTAGGCAGCGAAGTTGCAATTGTGGTTTTCTGGCCAGAGTCACCAATACACACTAAAACACCTTTTCACGTGACCCCAGCACTTGACCTAGCAAGGCGCACCGCCATTTCAAGAGCTTTTGCTTGACAACCGCCAATACCGTCATTGACCGCTGACAACGCGATGGAGATCTTGCAGTCTGGCAGATTTTTATTGTACAATGCCCAAATCCTGTGTAGTATTTGGCTGTCATAACGAAGCGTCTTGATTGGGAGTGTTTCTCAGGCTGCAACACCCCACCCGTGCTGTGAGCGTGTGGGAGAAGCAGATGTAGATCTTGGAGGAGGCCTGCGTCGTGCACCTCAGCGTAGAGACTGTTTGGGGCGAGGCTTGTTCGAAGAGCCCTGGGAGTCCCGGCGTCTCTCCCCGAGGTCTCCGGCTTCAGCCCAGTGCACTGAGGTCAGAGTGACACAATCCATCCTCCATCTTCATCACGGGTCCTTGTCAAAGCAAGTCCTAATGTGAGTAGAAATCCATCCCCGAGCTGAGAGAGGAGTCAGTCCCAAACATTCTTGGGATCCAGAAAACGGCATCACTTTGCCAGGGGAACTTTTCAGCCTTCAACATAAGACATGGCCTGATATAAAGAAAGTATGTGAAGAACAGGAGTAGAAACACGCTGTAGTTCATCGCAGCCGGTATCTGTGAAAGATTGTTCAGGAAAATATGAAGTAAAATGTATTAAAAGAGAAATGTATGAGAAGAAGTGGCGTCTGTGTCTTGTCAGAACAAGCGACTGACCCAAGTGAGCTGTGGGTCTCAGTGACTCCCACTGCCACAGGTGAAACACGGAATGTGTGATGTCACAACAGAACTGATGATGTCACTGCAACCGGCCAATCAGAGGTCAGAATCTTTTTTCTTTTTTGTTGCCATGGAGATTACTCTGCCTAAATAGAGTTTGGGATGGAATTTTCTGAAGTGATCGTTACCATAGAAACCCGCCATGTTTGGGAGAACTAGCAAATCAATGAACCTGAGCTAAAACCAGTGTAAACAGTATAAAAGTGTCCAAATGCTTCTATGTGAACAATAATCCCAGTATTTTACGTTTACACAGGGGCATGCTGGGTAGGAAAGTCCGAGTGTTCGACAGTGGGCTACAGAAGTTTTGGGACCCCAGAAAAAAATATATAGATTTTTTTTATTACAGTAACATGAAGTGCTGTGAAACATTGATAAAGTATCAATACTTAGTGAGACGTACTGTGTTATGTTGCTAAATGAGATATTGTTCCAGCCCTCAGCATTAGCGCCTAAATCTGATCTGTGAATGAATGAATGGTGCGTTTAGTCAGTGGTGCAGATGGTAGAGCGAGTCGTCTCATGATCGGGAGGTCGTGGTTCCAATCCCAGCTCAGTGTGTGCAGGGTGTGTCCTTGGGCAAGACACTTGGTACATGGTAGGGCCCGACCGATATGGATTTTTGGGGTCTGATCCTGATATGAAAGGGATTGACCGATAGCCGCTATATAGGCCGATATTTTAAGTAATTTAATATGATGTAGTTTTTAATCTCTCAAATAGCCTATAAGTAAACATTTATTATTATAGTAAAAGTTCCAATCATAGGAATGTATAGGAATATATCTAATAGAGGTCGTCCAATGTGGGTTTTTCTAAGGCTGATACCGACAGGCACGTGCACAGATAGAGCCCAGGTGGTGCTCAAGCACCAGCCCCTTTGCCCTGTGCCCTTTAAGTGCCCTTCTCAAGACCATTTTTTTTTCCTCCCCAATATTAAGTATTATTTCTTTTATTATTCTTAGATATTTGCGCGACTAAGCCAACATGTGCTGAAAATACAGTTTTAATGTTCAGCAACTTCAAATCGCGCTTCATTCCTCCTCTGCCTCTGCCTCTATTTTTGACATGGACAAAGCAATGATATTGACAAACCAGATGTTTTAAGTGTAGGCTATAGTACCTTTGCATAATTTATTTGTATTTGTGCTAATCTTAAGTGCAGAGCCTTGTGATAGTCTTACATCGTCCTCTAGGTCGATCTAGTTTATTATTAGGTCCACATAATCGGACATTTTATGTTGCTGTGTTAATCAATGGTCTGTTACTGTCAATAGTTACAGAAAAAAAAAATCACTTCTTTTTTTTTGCGGGGTGGGGGGTTTGCCCTTTTGTCTTGGTTGAGCACCTGCCCCTCAAAATGTCTGTGCACGCCACTAATGAAAGGGATTTAAACTAGTCGTGGACGATGCAACTGCTTTTCTATCATACAAGAGCTTTCTCACCTCGACCCTGAGCTGACATCTAAAAACATGTACTGGCTCTGGCTCTGCATAACACCATTTATGCAAAAGGCTGTGCCTCTGCCCACAAAGCAGGCCATCACAGACAAATGCGTCGACCTTTGCTGGCAAGACTTGAGACCATTTTCTGTTGAGAGCGCCAAAGGATTCAAAGGTCTGCCCAACAACTAAATAATATTTGTGCAACTTTTGGCCACGTACCTGCCCCACTACACCGCCATTTCAAAGGTGAGCACTAAGAAGGTGAAGGGGTTTGCAAATGGGACGCCTTTCCAGCATTTTTTACGTCTGGCTTGGACCCCACATCCTTAGCCAACATAGCGTGGGTGACAGACCAAGGAAGCAACATAGTAAAAGCCTTGGAGTCCTACAGGCGGCTATCTTGCCTTGACCGCGCCATCCACACGCTCCTGGACATGGATGCACTATCTGAAAACGCCCCAGATATCGGTGAGACCATCTTGTCCGTTAAATAAAGTAATCTGGTTGGTCAGCACAACTTTCAAAAACAGTGCTCCAAATGGGTGAAACCTGAATCTTCTGACTCTCAAGTCCATACAAGAGGTTGTGCGAGAAGCTGCAGTTATGTGGAAAGCAGGAGCGCATGGACAACATTGCGCCAGACTTGCTGGATTTGTTGATCTCCTTTCTAGAGCACAACACAAAGCGAACTGGAAGGAGACAAAGACGCCACACTGAATCTGGTTTGCCTCTGGAACGAAAAGCGAAAGAAACACAGCTAACTCTGTTCCACGGACTCCACACAGCAGGTGTTTGCACATCACAGGCACGCTGAGCTATTGGGCTAAAAGATGAAAATACATATTTTGCACAAAGTTGCCCTGTTCCTGTGGCCAAATTTCAAAAAGCTTCAAATGATGACACCTGCTGATGATTTGCATCTGCGGGTTTGCTTCGGGCTCGGGCCTACGGTTCAAGCTAAAAAAAAGCGGGCTCCGGTCGGGCTGGATTTTTTTGGTCCTGATCTTCACTCTTGTTCAGATCAAGGGACATTCTTGGCCAGTCCATCACCTTTACCTTCTGTTTCTTCGACGTCATTTAAAATGATAAAATGTAAAATATCCGTACTAGGCTTCAAACCTCAATTATGCAGGATGTGTCCACTTCAAAAGCAAAGTATTGTGTAAAGGTTTTCTGAGGAGCACTCTAGTGCCTACTATCAGGCTTTATGGTTTGTTCCAGAGATCAAAAAACGTTTTGATCTTGTGTTTATTCGTAGCCTGCATCATATCTCATCCATGTTTTCTTTGTAGTCCCAGATCATGTGCTATATTTCATCAGACCTTTTCATTGGGCGAGTGTGAAGCTGGCGAGTGTGTTGTCAATGATAAAAATGCCCCGATGCCATTTGGTTATGCTGGTGGAATTGGGAGAATAGAAATGTTTTTAAAAGTCCCGCATCATTCAAGAAAATAATGTTTCCATCAGTAATCTACAGTAACAGTTTAAAATTGAATCTCTCGAAATTATATCACCTGCAGTGTCTCGCATTAAAGGAACAGGCCAGCATTTTTACATACTGAGATATGTTCTTACCTGAGTTTAGACGAGTTGATGGGTACCTGTCTGGTCTTTAGTCGTTGTGCTTGACTGAGCACACGGACAAAGATATTGTTAGCATTTGGCCTCTCCCAGTATATTCCTATGGCTCCAAATGGGGTGAAGTTAGAAGCGACCGCGCTCTTCCACGAGCACACACAGCGACTAGACAGGTACGTATCAACTCGTCTAAGCTCAGGTAAGAACATATCTCAGTCTGGGGAAACGGTGGCCTGTGCCTTTAAGCTACTTCCAAAGCAAAAGACTAAAGTAGTTATAAAAGACTGAAATTCCCACTTGGTTTAGTTTTGTTTGGAGACAGACAGCTTTTACTAGCCTGTCCAGCCAGAATCCATGCTTTTCCTCTTCTTTACAAAGAAGTTTATCTGGGACGTGATTGACAAGTATTAACCAATCAGAGAAAAGGCGTGATGGCGTGAGCTGCGTACAGCAAATGTTGTTAACAAGGAAGTTAGTGGTTTTAACGAAGCATCGGTCGAAGAGTAGAAAAAAATGTGAACGATCTCTGTCGTTTTTGCCACACAAAAAATGAAGGATTAAAGAAGTCATTAGCAACTGTTGAGATTTTATACGTTGGAGAATTCAACACAAAAGTGCAATGTTTGTTTTAATCTATGTACATTTGGAACTGGCGGGAAAAAAACTTTCGATAGATGGCAAAAGGAAGAAACTTAGATTTAGGGGTGACCAAACTTTTTTTATTTAGGGCCGCATACATAAAAAATACAATTTTATCTTAAAATATCTAAATAAATAAAAAATAAAATGACTTAAAGCAGTACTGAGTAACTTGTTTACCTTAATCAATCCTTTTCGTAGTCCCTCTGGGGGTAATGCAAGTGTTAATGGGATGATTGGGGGTGTTTCATCTCCTCCTGGTGTCTCTGGCCAGAAAACCACAATTGCAACGTTGCTGACTCCGGGTCGGATGCACAATACACACTGTAAGAATCACGAAGAAGCTAACAGGCTAACGGGCAAAGCTAACTGTGGGCAAGCACCATTTACACAGTATTTACAGACAAGTTTGAGTAAAAAAACAAAAAAATCTCCATTGTGTTATTGGATGTACAATATCCCTCTGTCCCTTTGTCTTTTCTGACAGAATAGCATTTACTCTTACGGACAATTAATGAAAAAAAAAAAGCCCATGCCCTCTAGCACAAGTTACTTAATACTGCTTTAAAAGATGGAACAAGAATTATTTTTCTTTCCTTGCCTTATTTTCAAGTAAATTTCTCTTATTTTAAGCAAATTTAGGCTTGTTCCATTGGCAATCTTATTTCAAGACAGTCAGCATTAATTATGTTACTTCAGATGTCATTTTTCCGGTCCATTTAAGTGATTCGACGTGGAGGGCTACAGATCGGTTGTCAATGTAGAGAACATTTCACCTAAGTGAGTTTAACCCGTGCCCAACACCTTTATTTAAGCTTGGAATCTTAAAACCAGCTCTTTCCCACAATACAATGTTAGTTTTTGAGGTTATAATTGTGTAGAATTATGAGTTAATGCAGTTCCTGTCGTGACAATGTGCTCCGTGATTGGATCAATATAGAATGCTTTGAGATTTGATTGACTGTTGGCAAAGCTCCAGACGGTCCTGCTTTCAAACCGAAACAAAGAGCGAAGCACAAGAGGACTGCTGGCCAGGCAAACTGTTTACTGAAATGACACGCTGAACGAACAATAGCAAACAGGACAGTGAATGGCGGTTATCACTCTGCATACATGTAATCGGTATGCAGCAATTTGGCACTGCACTTCAGACACCGCAAAGAGAAGAGCCGTTGTTACACCGGGCAAATTGCAGTATTTGTTTGTATTCATGTTTCGCGCGTCAATCTCAGCCTAAGATAAGACGTCCGCGCAGGAAATAAGCACATCTGAGCATTTACTTTCCCATTGACTACTTCCTCTTTCCGCCTCCAAGCAGCTGCATCCCACGGCTGGAACCACACACTCAACGGCTGCTTCTCGATTGCGAGGTTTCTCTGCGTCGTGAACACTTTGGACGGAATCCATGCCATCACAGCACCGCCGAGTGGTGTTCCAATTCACATGGACCATTCGCACCCACCGCAGCTCGACCCCTAAATATGATACATGTGAAATAATAGATATTTTAGTTTTGTTCCATGTTTGTGCAGAATAATAAACTCAATGGGAGAAGTGTTGTAAAAGATGTAAAAGATTTGGTTTATTTAGCGGAAGTCATGACATCACACTTAACAAACGTATTGGCTTACTGGACCTGCTAAATATATTAAAAGACAGGGTATTATGCTTTTTTCAGTCCCACAGCACCAGTCTATATCACACTACAATGATGGCCAAACCTTCAGTTGGTCTGAAAATGCAGTAAATTAGAATAACTGCCTTGTATAAAATTGCTCTCTCAAAATGGCTGTAGTGAATGTCTTAAAACAGGCCTCTGTCTCTTTAAGATCCTCTGAGCCTTTCAGACACGCCCCCTCCACACTCTGTCTGTGGCATCAGTGGGGAGGGGGTTCTGCTGAGGAGCAGTGGTTGGTTACTCGGCTGGTGACGACAGCTCGGAGGCGTCTCCAGGAGGTGGGGGCGTTCCTAGGAGGACTCAGGCAAACCTATCCCTAAAATGGCTGCCATCAGAGTTTTTACAGATTACTCAAAAATACGTGAATGTGCCAAGGCAACACTTCAGGCATGTTTTTAATGAGGGAGTGACATAATAATGCAAGCTTGAAAAAGTCAATTTTGCGTAATACCCCCCCTCTAAGATTTTATTAAAGTCCTTGTAAATCCTAGCAGAAATTGCATTGTCTTTATTCAGGACAAAATGTTCAAACAGTGAGACAGCCAACCAAAACCAGTTAACAGCTTTCCGGCCTCTATTAATCATGAAACAGTTGGCGGAACAAAACGTTTTGTGCTTTCTTGAAGTGACACTGTTCACCTGGATACACAAAGGTCTAAAATGCACAATGAACTTGATCACTGAAAGATCATTCCTCTGGAGATTTACATGGAAAGTCAAACGACCGCAAACAATGAAAAGAGGCAACAATCACTCAATAATAATAAGCTTTCACTTGCATTGTCTCCTCTGCTCATATGAGTTCACTCAGCCTCATTTAGTGTAAATCTGTGTCAAATTGAACGACATGTAAAGAAAAAAGATCAGGCTCTTCAAAATTGAGCTATGGTTCAAGCTGTTTACGTTAAAGGTGCACTGCGTAACATCTTGGACTGTGCTGTTGCGGCAAAACAATACATGCTCCTAATGACACAGAAAATGCTGTTACTGCAGTGTGTAATAAAAGAATGGATTTGGATGAGAAACTAACCTGTTTAAATCCCATACTCTACTGCCTTTCGTCACATCTCCATGGAGACGAGCTGGAGACGTACCCACTCCCAGTAAAGTTTACAGTCATATCTTAGGAGGGGTGAGCCTCGTAAATGTTTGTTTGTACATTTATGAGGTATTTTTTAATTATGAAAATATATGTCATAAAATAAATGCTTGTATTTACATTTTATTTACTGGGTAAAATTCTACGCTGTGTGGCTTTAAAGAGTTTAACATTCCAAAAAATAACAACAAAATCTCAGTGTAAGAGATTTACCGTCATTGTCCAGTCATACCGCATAGCGACTGTTGCTATCCGTCATTCTTTGATCTCCTGACATAGAAAATATTGAAGTGCAGCAGGCTTTTTTCACCCAGAAAACACAACCTGAGTGGTGCCTGCAAACTTGTAAGCCAATATCCGAGTTGCCAGTTGCAGCAACGTCTCCTCCTCTGAGATAGGTCCTTAAAATCGACTTTTTCAAGCTTTACATCATGTTATGATGTCACTCCCTCATTAAAAACATGCCTGAAGTGTTGCCTTGGCACATTCACGTATTTCTGAGTAATCTTTAAAAACTCTGATGGCGGCCATTTTAGGGATAGGTTTGCCTGAGTCCTCCTAGGAACGCCCCCACCTCCTGGAGACGCCTCCGAGCTTTCTTCACCAGCCGAGTAACCAACCACTGCTCCTCAGCAGAACCCCCTCCCCACTGATGCCACAGACAGGCGTGTGGAGGGGGCGTGTCGGAAAGGGTCAGAGGTTCTTAAAGAGACAGAGGCCTATTTCAAGACATTCACTACAGCCATTTTGAGAGAGCAATTATATACAAGGCAGTTATTTTAATTTACTGCATTTACAGACCAACAGAAGGTTTCGTCATTGTAGTGTGCTATAAACTGGTGCTATGTGATTGAAAAAAGAATAATACCCTCTCTTTAAGTTAAGGCTCTAATTGCAAAACATGGTGTCTCCATCACTTGTTACTTACGCAAAATTTGAAAATGTGCATTAAAAACAAGTGACGACATGTGGTTCCACCAGCTTATGCCTGTGGAAGTGTTCAATTCAAACCAAGACGTGGTAGTAAACAGTTGCTGCGATAGTAAAACGGGTCCCAGGCCTTGTATAACGACTTTATGAAGACTGGGAGCCTTTGTGATTGAAACATACTTTCATAAACATTGGATTCCTTCCTGTTTTTAGATCGGAATACTAATGTTGGTAGTTGTGATGGAGGCTCCGCGCTGCAGCCTCCCTCCTCCCGGTGGGGTTCAGACACATTACACACTAAAACTGGATTTACAGCATCTATGACAACTCAAAGCCTACCGCAGACTTGCCGGAGCGGGCGGAGGAGAATCAGATTTCTCCTTCAAATCACAAATAAGGCTATTAGCGTGCAGCGAACTGCGCTAAGCCTCTTACGCCTGCCGACACACCTAGCCTGCAGGCCGCTCCCTTCCCTCCGCTGATCCCCCAGAACGCTAATCTGACACGGGCTGATCAAACGGGCCAGGAGCCTCTGTGCGCGGGGCAACACGTCCTCAGAAAGGAAATCTTATTAGAGCGAGAAAGCCGGAGTTTACACCGATCGCGCCTATTCACCGAGATAGAGGGAGCGATGTGACGGAGTCGGATCGTTTAAAGCTCGGCAAGTTTATTTGTAAGGCACCGTTTGTACAAAAAGGTAGTTCAAATTGCTTGGCAGGAGAAGGATGCATAAGGAGAAGGCGGCAGAAAATGTTAAAAAGGCAAATCAAATCAATTAAACACATTCATTAGGACTTTAGATTCAAAGTGAAAAGGGCAGATAATAAACAGTTGTCATATGAACAGATACACAGAACTGTTGCAGCCTGGATTCCAACATTGAGTTTTGTTTTATTCTTTATTATGATATTTTCCAAGCGTTTAAAGCTGCCCTGAGCTATTCCATTTTGCTGGCCTGGAACTGATACATTCCCACGTTTCATCACAAGACAGGCCACCTGCAAAACAGCAAGCTAACCTTCTCCCGCAGAAGCAAAGACGAGCTCTGACAACATGGCGGCGCGGCCGACGTTTGCAGCGGTCTCTGTGAACACCGACTTTTTCGTGCAAATGTTAGCGTTAGCGTTCAGCACCGCAGCATCACTAACAATGGCAACAAAACCTTTCCTGACTCTCAGGCCTGACTCACATCTACAGGACGACAGCTCTGCAACTAGGCTAAATCGACCTATTCACCTTATTCCGGAGGTTCAAGTGGGCGCTGCCATGAATTGCGCCCGCCCCTTTTCTCCTATCTGTTAACATGGGACTGGAGAAGTCGAGATGAAATCAGTTACTACGCGAAAACAAAGCCGTTTTCAGGCTGTGCAGAGAAATGAAAATTGGACATTTTACACAAATCTAAACAATCTAAACTGACTAAACATCAGATTTCAGCGGAAAATGAGATAAAGCAAAAAAAGGCAAAAGTGGGCGGGGTGGAATAAGGTGAATAGTTTAATAAATTACTGATAAACAATACACTTTTGTCCTCAATATTTATCATCTGTACATTTATTTGCATTTTTTCCATCTATTGTCTGACTTACTTTTTTGTAGGGGGGGGGGGGGGGGGTCAGTGTATTCATGTATATAGTGGGATATTTTACGATTAAGTACTGTTTGAACAAAGCTTTACGGTTATTTTGAGGCTTTAGGGCCAGATCTTGTGGTTACAATTACAAGAGGAGGTGACATTCATTTCCTCGTTTACTTTGCGCTGCCTTGTGTTCTTTCTTTAAGAGGAGGTATTATGCTTTTTTCAATCACATAGCACCAGTCTATAGCACACTACAATGATGACCAAACCTTCTGTTGGTCTGTAAATGCAGTAAATTAGAATAACTGTCTTGTATAAAATTGCTCTCTCAAAATGGCTGTAGTGAATGTCTTGAAATAGGCCTCTGTCTCTTTAAGAACCTCTGACCCTTTCCGACACGCCCCCTCCACACGCTGTCTGTGGCATCAGTGGGGAGGGGGTTCTGCTGAGGAGCAGTGGTTGGTTACTCGGCTGGTGACGAAAGCTCGGAGGCGTCTCCAGGAGGTGGGGGCGTTCCTAGGAGGACTCAGGCAAACCTATCCCTAAAATGGCCGCCATCAGAGTTTTTACAGATTACTCAAAAATACGTGAATGTGCCAAGGCAACACTTCAGGCATGTTTTTAATGAGGGAATGACGTAATAACATGATGTAAAGCTTGAAAAAGTCCATTTTGCATAATACCCCCCCTTTAAGCCTTAGGCTCTCACATAGGGCTGTGCAAGTAATCGAAATTCGATTTCAATTTTGATTACTACACCAAACGATTACAAAATTAGCATAATCGAAATATATATATATATATATATATATTTTTTTTTATATGTCTTTTTTTTTTTGCAAAGCAGACTTGCATTATTTCATGGCACTGGGATTATTTTCCCTTCACATTTCACGTGCCATGGCTCATGCTTTTGCCTGACATAAAAACAAACAGCGCTGTGTGATGATGTCATCAGGCCGCGCTGCTCAGTTTGCTTGCGCAGGTGTGAGGGCTGGCCAGCAGGGGGCAGGTGTGAAACAGAGACCTCTCCTTAATCGAGGCAAACTTGAAATCATTTGTACTTTTATGACTAAATAAATAAATAAAATAAAGACTTTTTTTAAAGGCAACAAATAATCGTTTGAATAATCGTGATTTCAATTGTGACAAAAATAATCGGGATTATTATATTTTCAATAATCGAGCAGCCCTACTCTCGCAGGTCAAACCAAAAACTTTATTTACCCCATCGTGAGCGAAACGATGTTCACGTCTCGAGAGAAAAAGAGCTACAGCGTCCGCTGTGATGCGGATCGGCCCACGCTTGGTGTGAACGCAAAACAAAACAAACGCACATGTTCACCCCCCACTCCCCCACAACCCCTGTGTCTCTCCACCCACTTATATGCACTAAGTCTGGAGTGCACTAGTCACACTATCCTGCCCTTAGAGTTAAACCTGTGACTTCAAAAAGTCTTCAATAATATTCTGCCTCAATATATCGAACTTCAGATTTTTTTTTAAATTGTTGGTATAAATCCATACCAGGACTTTCAAGTGAAGCGCTGACTCTCACCCGTGGGCTGTTTTGAGAGGATGAAAGTCATTGATCTACCACCGGTCTGGAGCGCACTGCAAACTAGGAGGCTTATTACTCATATTGCACAATACAAAATATTTGAATTTGTATTTTTATCCTTGCTCTTATGTGTTTCATGCACTATAAACAGTAGGACAGTTTGCTCATTCATCAATATCTGGAATATGTTTTGAAAATGATTCAAACAAATGATGAGCCGATCCGCAAAGATTTAAAATTTGATGCCAAAGGATAAAACTTCTGGGTTGGGTCGGGCCCAGGCCATAAGTTTAGTCAGTTAAATACATAATGAAAACTGTAATTGCTGTTTCCTCTTTTGTGAAAAGAAAGTGGGATACAGCCGTTAATTAGACATGAGTAGCGCATACAGTGTGAACACGGCCCGCCCGCCAGCTGTTCTTCTCAATCTCTCGCGTCTCTATCACACTTGGCTTGGGATCCGCCAACACTGGGAATGGAGCAGCAAGACGTCAAGCAAAAACACGAGAGGCGACGACACAAAGCCACAGCGGGAAGTCGAAGGTATGGAAGTGGGCGTTGTCACTGCCATAACCTGCGTCAGATATTACAGACATGCGAGAGCACTGGCACCTCCACCCTGTACAGGGATGAAAAGATGATCGCCAGAGCCAAACATCCTGATGTTTGTGTTGTGGAAATATGTGTCTTCTTGTTTGCAGTTTTCTAAATATAAATTGTTCTTAGCTTAAAGTGAGATAACAGTTGTTTCTCTGCTATCTCCTGTGACCTCCTGTTGACCTAAGTTGGCCTTCCTGCTGACCATGCAATAAAGTTAGATTGCAGTTGTTCAATTGTTATTACAGTTGTATTTACGACATCTGTTTAAAGACATCTATTTTAATGTCCTGGTATAGAATGCTTTGTTGTAAACCAGCCTACTTGGTATAAAAGCTGTCTGCTTTGTTAAACCGGCAGACTCTCTGCGACTGTCTTCACGCTGTCATCTTGTGCTAATAAAGGCTCTAAGAACTACTTTGCTTTTAGCATTTTCTTAGCATTTTTGTTAGCCACAACATCCACAGTGTTCAAGGCCATCAGTGGTCTGGCCCCGGCCTACCTCGCCGAATTAGTAACGGTCTACCAACCAGCCAGAACTCTGTGCTCCTCTGAACACACCCCCCTGGTCACTCCCAAGTTCAAATCCAAAAAGTTTGGAGGCCGGTCATTTGCCGCCCAAGGCCCAAAGCTGTGGAGTGCACTTCCGGTACAGCTTTGAAACATCACTGAGCTGAGTGCTTTTAAATCACAGTTGAAGACGCATCTTTTCAGAAAAGCATTGGATACATGGCCACTGACTCGACTGCTGTTTTTATGTGTGTTTGTGTTTATTGATGTCTATTGTGATTCTTGTTTTTATACTGGAAAGCGCCCTGGGCACCTCTGGCTGTTGTAAGGCGCTATACAAATAAAATTGTATTGATTGATTGATTGATTGATTGATTGAAACATCCATGGCATCTTTTGTGTAGTGCCCCTGCACGAGCAGCTCCTACAGACTCCGGATGTTACAGGCTCGGACTGAACAATATTTAAAAAAAAAAAAGTCAGTGGGATTTTTTTATATCAAATTACCAGCCTGATTTGTTGAGCAAAATTGTATTAATTTATTAATTTTATTTTATTTATTCATTTTACAGGTGTTTTTAACCAATATGTCAACAAAATAAAATCATGAATTTAAGTAAATTAAAATCGCCTATCCATTTATTAGATTTCTTTGTTGAAAACATACATATTTAGAGGAACAGGCCACCGTTTTTCCATACTGTGATATGTTCTTACCTGAGCTTAGACGAGTTGATGCGTACCTATGCGTACAGTATGGAAAACCGGTGGCCTGTTCCTTTAATCTTGGCCATTTTTATGAATAACATGTCTATATTTTTTATATGGAAACATAAAATGGCAGAAAACTTGCAATACATTTTTTCTCTCAGATTTATATCAGTAATGTTCAGCAACAGTTTCAAATTATCTCTCAATTCAAATGTTTCCCATTATTCACCACCTCTTCTTAACAACTGACTTCCTCTGGCTCCAGCTCAAACTCCGAAAGAGCCGTAAATGTTGACTCCTCGACGAGCTTTGGACGGGTGCCCAGTTAAAACGGTGCTCATTGTGGGACGCACTGAAAGCTACAACACTTCATCCTCCACCAGAGCATTTCCCACATGAACTCTTGGCACCATTTTCACTACATTAAAACTTAGAGCCAGCCAATGGACGAACACAAAACTTCCCACAAACTTAGTGGAGTGAAGCATGCAATAAACAGTTAACTCCTCCTGCTCCATTTAAAACCTCTACAAGATAAACGTTCAAGTTTTTCAAGAAATTGTGTGACTATGTTTAAATTGACCCGTGTAATCATCCGCTTTGATTGTTTTATCTTGCTTAACTCATTGCCTGAACTAAAAAGGTTTATTACTCTGACGGATGTTACGTAAAACGCTCAAAGGATGGGGTGTCCTATCCAGGGCTGTTTGATAAATACAGTCCCTGCCCCTGATGAAAACGCTTAGCTAGAGGCTCGGTACTGGATTTTTTTGGGGACCCCATCTAAATTCTACATCAAGATCAGACCAAAAGAGCAGAGGTGCCATTAGTCCGACATCTCCAACCCAGTTGTGTTGTGGATTAGAGAGCCATGGTCTGGGTGAACAGGGGCGTAGCACCAAATTCTGGGCCCTGGGTACAAACTATCTTGGTGGACCCCCCCCCCATTTGAAATTCACATTTCATATTCTATGTTCTTTGACCACATGACAGTGGTTTAGTGGTTTGACAGCGCAGTTCATTTATATTCTATTATAACTTTATTATATATACCTTAACTAAGTGAAAAAATGGGTTGGCCAAAAAAGTGCTTCATATACAAACGCATATCCAATCCAATGGGTACTTTGGTCATGGTTTGTTGTTTATTTGTTTGTTTGTTTCAAGTCCATGTTTGACTTGAAATTTCATCTGATTTGGATTCAGTTACAGAAATTGAATAACCTTTAACCCTGTGGTGACATAGATATTTAGATTAGGGTGGACTATTCTACTTTAATTGGGCCAATTGAAATGGCTAGTTTTAGGCTGAGCATAATGATTATTACCATCACATTAAACAGGAGGACTGAACTAGGGACAGAGGATATTTGTGCTGAGAATAACACGTGTGACTTTAAAATAGGCATTAAAATGCTATTTTACAAAAAATGATGATACTATGATGTCTCTGTGGCCACAGGCCTGAACAAAAAACTCTGATTTAGCACAGAATCACAAATGGCCAGTCTGATTTTCACCATATTTGAAGCCAATACCTTTAAGTGTATAGTCAGTAAATTGTTGTTGTAAAAGGTTACGCTGGAATAGGCTAAATGGCACGAGCTCCACCTTTCACTAGAACCAGGTTGACTCGTCTCCAAAGCTGCGCATTTACAATGCGTGGATTCCAAATGCGCGCGGCTAATTAGCATAATTAATTCGGCGAAAACGGCGTGCGCGACCTGTGGCTTTTGTCAGTGTATTGGTCTGATGGCTCAATTACAATAAATATGAGGAAAGAGAAACTTTAGAGGTTAAAACGAGGAGAGAAGGAGCTCTGTCTCTGACTCTGCACCATCCTCAGAGCAGGCAGAGGCAGGACTCGCATGTTTAAGTGTCATTTATGACAAGAAAGTTTCCTCTAAGGTCCGCTAGAACAGGCTAGTGTTAAATAAAAGCACATTAGAGCGAGGTAAGACTAATATCTGTCTTTCCTCATAGCTCTGTGTCATGACATTACAGAGTCAACCTCATCAAGTCACTGCTGAGTTGAAGCTCACGGTGCTTGAACACCGGTGTGGGCTGAACCATTTGGCACATTTTTAAAGGGGTGTCAGGGCCCTGAGATATTATCCATCATTATTGTTTGTGCAAAATTCTGTGTAGCAACCATTGTATTTTAGCCCGGTTGTTCTCTTCTTATAGTATCAATTATGAAGAAACTTAGAAAGTACAGTACATAACGCTTTTTGCAGCATTATTGAGGGCCCCTACCCTGCTCTGGGCCCTGGGTACTCAGTACCCTTTACCCCCCCAGTCCGACGCCGATGTGGGTGAATACTCGATTCTGATTGGCTGGTGGGTGCTAACAAGCGTGCATTATTTTGGTATAACCGCACACGTAGTCCGGTAGTTAAATCACTGGGATATCACTCCACTGTGGGCATCGCCATAGCAACGCATGACACAGCTGAATCAGATAAACGCCTAATTAGTGACTGACAGGAACGTATGAGATGGATTTTGTGTTAATTTCAACGTTTTTGGCCAAAACAAAACATTTGATAAATGGGAAGTAGAGGAGAGTGAGCAGCTAGGTTAGCTACTGTTAATAAAATGAGCTTTCCATTTCTATAGAAAACAGTTAAGGCACTATTCATTATTTTCAGGCGTACATAAAATGATCCTGCATTTAAGCATATTTGTCTGGATTAGTAAAGTCAAACATAAAAGTTTCAGTTGGGGGGGCCCAGGTGTGAGCGACTCCACCACAGCTGTTTCCATAAACAGTTGAGCTCGTTGAGCTAGCTAACTAGCTTCAGGTTAAACAGCGTAAAAGTGAAATAACTCCTGCTCACGAGTGCCGGTGTTTACTTCCACGGAAAAGTGCCGGGTTAGTCCAGTTGTGTTGTGATTCTGTGCTGATGTTGTGTCGTTGAGCCTGACAGATCCTCGTAATAGCTGCGGAGAAAGTCTCGCTCTGAGACGAGCCTTCAGTGACCGGCTAATAACCCACAGAAAATAGTCCCGGTGGTCTGGCATATTTAGTGACTTTAGTAAATGAAACAAATATTTAACGTAATATTATAAATGTTACGTTTGTGGGACCATGGTACTTCGCACACCACTCCGCTGTGCGTCGTGGTGTTCTTGACTCCGCGTCGTGCATTATAACCGTCTAATGCACGGCTCCAAGTTGTTTAATCCTTACATATACAATCACTGGCCCTAACCTTAAGGTCAGTGGACTCATGCCTGAACATTTTAGGAATAATGAGACGTTGGACAAATGGGCCGACCCCGAAAAAAAACCTTCACGAATATGTCAGTACAAGAAAACTATACATTTAAATCTGGGTCTATCCGTTATTCAGATTTCGTCGCTGAAAATATAGGCAATTTGGGACATTTTTATGCAAAAAATGACTGATGAAAACAGAAACTTGCAATACATTATTCTCTCATGATTATATCAATAATGTTCAGCAAAAGTTTCAAATTGATATCTGTAATTTTTTTTTTTTCCGTGTACACCTGCAGTGTCTCGCCTCAAACCCCTGACCTTAGAGCTGTGAAGCACAAGCACCAACCAGAGCCTTTTCTACCTTTTTCAGGCCCAAAGCGCTTTACATCAAGGAACCAGTCACCCATTCACACTCTCATTCATACACCGGTGTACGCAGACAATTACTTTCTTTAGTCATACAGTGGCAAATTATTATGATTCTAAAATGATTCAAGAAAGGTGAAAACCTTTGCTAATGAGTTTACAATCTGTTAGTCGGCTTGCTGATCAATCTGTGGGTATTTTTCGTCCGACAGTCAGGAAGCTGAACTCTCCCATTCTCGCACATATGTATTTGATATTGCTCAGTTTACTATTGTCTTTTGCATCAATGTTTTGAGAGAAACATTTCAATTCTCTGCATGTGGTGCAATAAAGCTAATTGAATTGAGGCACTTATTTTAACAACCCAAGTGAAAAACAGTCCTGCCGTAAAACTGGATCTTACATAGTATGAGTAATTAGGGTAATTTGGGGGGAAAAAAAGAGTCAGGCTTATGAATAGCTCGTTGAAATCGATAAATCCCAAAGATTCAGCTCTTTGCGAAGAGATAAGATAAAAAAAGATGAATAGTCGACAGAGAGCGGGTTCGGCGTCTCCTGCTCCCTCCACAGACCCAGCACTGTCGCTGCGTCCCACAGGGCCACATCCACGCTGCAAATGGCTGTTTGATTTGCTCCCCGTGAACAAGATGCTCGTGAACCTTCACATGAGAAATAAATGATTATGTAAGGAAAACAAAGATCAGCTGGAGGGCGGTGTGGCACAGAGAGGAGCAGTAATGACTGTCAGTGTGGAGTGTTCAGGCCAAACGGCATCGCTTCCTGTGAGCTGTCTCCCCCACAGCACAGGCAATGTCCTATTAACTACAAGTGAAGCTGGTGGACTGCGGAGAAACATTTAGTGATTTTCTGATGATGTAAAGTCATCAGAAACATAGTGTAAAACTGGGAGGCAATTTGCTTTGTGGAGGGCCCATTTTCTTCATTGTCAAAAGACCCTCCAGTCGTACGCCATAAAGCCTGTGTTGTACATTATTTATGGCCTAAATGTTCTGCTAAGACATTTTAAAGGAATTGACAGTATTTTTCACATTTCTAGAGTACTAGCAGGCATTTCATCCCTGTTTTGTGTAAAAAGAATTTGAGAACAAACTTTGGAAATGTGCTGTATGTTTTAAAAGTTAAAGGAATAGGCCACCGTTTTTACATACTGAGATATGTTCTTACCTTAGCTTTGACGAGTTCTTTAGGACCTGTCTGATCTTCCCCCCGTGCCTTCAGTCACGTAAACACAGCGCAGACGGCGTTAACATTTTAGCATTTGGCATCCGCAGAGTAAAGTGAAGATTACTGCGCAGTAAAGTGAAGATTACTGCGCAGTAAAGTGAAGATTACTGTGCGGATTTCGAA
Source organism: Gobius niger (assembly GCF_951799975.1). Taxonomy (NCBI): domain Eukaryota; kingdom Metazoa; phylum Chordata; class Actinopteri; order Gobiiformes; family Gobiidae; genus Gobius; species Gobius niger. The sequence continues at coordinate 35,245,466 of NC_136856.1, forward strand.
CTACTCCTGGTATTATTACGCCTTACAATATAGTTCCCCCTTTTATCCGCTTAAAAAAAATCCACATTGTTTAATTTTGTGTAATCATACTTTGTAGTGTAACACTTCACGTAACCATATTTAAATAGGGAAAACGTGGAAGAGCTTGGTAGCTTCTATCTTGACCTGTTTTGGAGCTATAGTGGAGAGGGGGAGAGGCTAAATGCTAACGCCGTCTGCGCTGTGTTTACGTGACTGAAGGCACGGGGGAAGATCAGACAGGTCCTAAAGAACTCGTCAAAGCTAAGGTAAGAACATATCTCAGTATGTAAAAACGGTGGCCTTTTCCTTTAAGGTTCTTCATTATTATGGTTAATACCAGGGCCAAGCAGATACTAAGTAGAAAAGAGAGTAGAGAAGAAAAGAGTAGAGTAGAGAAGAAAAGAGCCGAGAAGGAAAGAGTAGAGAAGAAAAGAGCAGAATAGAAAAGAGTAGAGTAGAATAGAAAAGAGTAGAATAGAAAAGAGTAGCGTAGAGTAGAAAAGAGTAGAGTACAAAAGAGTAGAGAAGAAAAGAGTAGAGTAGAAAAGAGTAGAGTAGAATGGAAAAAAACTAGAGTAGAAAAGAGTACAGTCGAATAGAATTGAAAAGAGTAGAGTAGAAAAGAGTAGAATAGAAAAGAGTAGATTAGAATAGAAAAGAGTAGAGTAGAATGGAAAAAAAATAGAGTAGAAAAGAGTACAGTCGAATAGAATTGAAAAGAGTAGAGTAGAAAAGAGTAGCATAGAGTAGAAAAGAGTAGAGAAGAAAAGAGTAGAGTAGAAAAGAATAAAATAGAATAGAAAAGAGTAGAGTAGAAAAGAGTTGAGTAGAGGAGAAAAGAGTAGAGTAGAATGGAAAAGAGTAGCGTAGAGTAGAAAAGAGTAGAGTAGAATAGAAAAGAGTAGAGTAGAATGGAAAAAAATAGAATAGAAAAGAGTAGAGTAGAATAGAATTGAAAAGAGTAGAGTAGAAAAGAGCAGAATAGAAAAGAGTAGAGTAGAATAGAAAAGAGTAGAATAGAAAAGAGTAGCATAGAGTAGAAAAGAGTAGAGAAGAAAAGAGTAGAGTAGAAAAGAATAAAATAGAATAGAAGAGTAGAGTAGAAAAGAGTTGAGTAGAGGAGAAAAGAGTAGCGTAGAAAAGAGAGTAGAAAAGAAAAGTGTAGAGTAGAATAGAAAAGAGTTGAATAGAATAGAGTAGAGTAGAAAAGAGTAGAGTAGAATAATAAGAACGACCTGCCGGAGGAGCTCAGGGCTGCAGAGAACGTTCATGTTTTTAAGAGCAGGCTCAAGACCCACCTTTTCAGCTTAGCTTTTAACTGACATTTATTTATTTAGTCCTAATAAAGAAAATATATATATGGGAGGTTGTGCCAGGCGCATTGTTTTAAATGTTGTAAACTGTAAAGCACTTTGTGATACCTTTCGGTATGAAAAGCACTTTATAAAGTTTGATTGAATAGAAAATAGTGTAGAGTAGAAAAGAGTAGAGTAGAATAGAAAAGAGAGTAGAAAAGAAAAGAGTAGAGTAGAATAGAAAAGAGTAGAGTAGAAAAGAGTAGAGTAGAATAGAAAAGAGTACAGTAGAAAAGAGTTATGTCTCTTTAAAAGGCACAACTCAAGAGCAAAGCAAAACAGCAGCTTCTGAGTGACACGCGGAGAATGAAATGAGACAAAGTTTCCACACACAGTCGAGGGGTCCTGGTGGTCTGGTGGCACTACTGAAGTCGATGGAAAGCGGTGCGAGCACGGCTTCAGACAGGCTGCTGGTCATGTGCTGCCGAAATTAGCCTCACCAAAGTGATTTAGTGGATTTGAGGTGTTTAGAGGCACTGTTAGAGAGGATGATATGACAGAGATTTACCGGGAATCTTGTGGGAGTGAGGGCTGGACTCGGCACGCAAGAAACATGCGTGAATGAAACAGAAGGGTTGAAACCTCCCAAAAAAAGTTGATCTAACACGATATAGGCCCCTTTAACATGCTGAAAAATCTCATCTTACAAACTATTGCGAAACATTCCTTTTCAAAATGAGCAAAAACCAAGAGTGAGTTTTTTTTTTCTTTCCCCCCCAGACATCACATTTCCTCCGTTCAATCTCGGATAGAGTTGGATCAGTCTGTTTTCAAAAGGCTTTCATTTCACCTCTATCTGCTGTAATATGAATACAAAACAAATCCAATATTCCGCGTATATCCGAGTTATTAGTAAGAGAAGAACGCTGGAAATACAAGGCTGGTCCGGGACAAAAGCTTTTGATAAAACACAAGTACAGGCAGTTCCGGTCTGGATGTGCGCGTGGAATTGGCTCTTGAAATTGCACGCCTGTACGCTGTGCTCGCTCTGGTGATGGATTCTGTTTGAAAAGTCTACCTCTTACCTGATAAAGTGCTCGGTGCTTGTTATGAGCTCACTGTTGCGCTGGTTGCGTCCCTTGTCGGCGGCGGCGGCTGATCAAAGCGTTTCTCTCGGCCAAAGCCCTGGGTGCGTCATTACCTGCCGGCCGGCCGTCCACTCCCCTGCCCTGGCCCGCTCTCCCCTCCTCCTGCCCCCTGACCTCAGATCGGTTGATTTGGTTTATTTATTTCGCTTTGGATAGGGGAGGAGGTTAAAGCCCATATTTTGTCCATAACATTCATTCACTCGGTTAAACAAGCGCCAAATTGGGCACAGAAAAGTTGCTTAAGACTTTTGTGTTTCAGCGAACCTCCCTCCAAAAAAAATCAATAACGTCGGCACATTCCAAGTGGGTTTTCAATTATCCCTGAAATGTTTCCTTTTTAACTACTCACTTTAGGCTGAGACAGGGTTGCCAGGTCCGCGGTTAAACCGCGGAATTGGGCGGTTTTTAAAGCCATTCCGCGGGTGAAAAAAACTGTCCACGTTTTTTTGCCTTGCTGTAATCAATGTTGACTTGATCAAAATCACTATTTCGAAGGCAAATCCAAGGCTCTGTAAGCTGCTTTTTCAATAAGGGGGGCAAATAGGGGCGGTTTCTCATCATCGCAGGAGCACATGGGCTCTGTTAACTAGTAAACAATATTGAAAAATCCAGCCGCGCCGCATGTCCGCGGGTTTTCCGCGGTTTTCAGATATTTTTGGGCGGGTTTGGCTGCCCAGACCTGGCAACCCTGGGCTGAGATTACCTTGGCGAGACACAGCAGGTGAAAACATTGATTTTTCACACAGTGGTCAATGTGGATATTTTAGCTAGTTTATTCCTTAAAGGGATGTTTCAGGATTTTTGACACAGGGCCTCATTTCCTGGTTATCCAGAGTGTTGCTTATTTCTGGAGATATTTTTTTTTAATTCATGCAGTTCTTATATTTGAAGAGTTTCGTGGTGCTAGGCTAGTGTAAGGCTTGCGCATTTCTATGGTATCAGCTAGCCTGCATTAAAAACAGTCTTACGCACTCCACAGTGCACCTGAGGCAAATCACTTATAACGCCAGACTAACCATATAAATGTCTGGCACACGATGGCACAGCGGCCACAAGTAACCTTTGCGGGCCTTTTGCTCAGCAAACTCGTGATCAAATCCATTTTCCTCGCTCAGTTATTTTCAATGTAGAGTTATGCAAATCCGCGCTACATCCGTCTGTCTTAAAACACGCTCTGAGGCAAGGAGTTGGCTCAGGAAACGTAATGGTCAGCAGGGGGCGCTGTGCTAACAGCCAGGACATCATCGATCGCACTGGAAAAGTTAGCCTTGAAAAGTTCACTGGTTTCACGCTAAAACACTAACTTCTGCGGTAGTATTCCATGTAGTAGTATTCCAGCGTTAGCATTCAGCTATTCAGAGCGTTAGCAACAGCAGCCGGCCTCTGTGAGACACACGGGGAAGCGTTGCATAATCATGAAGTCACACACACACAATGACACGCCCCCACGGTGTGCGCTTTTTCTCCGACTTTTTCACCCTGAGATTTCACGCTTTTAAATATACCAATACTGTTATCGAAAACATGGTGAGGCTTCTTCATGATTCATGATTTCTGCAATATAGTTAAATCCAGACCAATTGTGGTGCATTCATCACAAGATGGAATTTGCAAGATGCCAAATTTACATCACAGCGCACATAACATTTGCATCATATTCATATTGATATGGAAAGGTTTGTGCCTCATTTTATCACTGCCAAGTCTCAAAATGTCACTAATTGCACTAAAACAATTAGAATTGTAAACTGGTATTTGTGTTTTGTTACTCCATTGTCGCCACATTGTGTATCAGTGTCACAAAAAGAGCTAATGAATTTCCAAAGCTCTGCTCCCTCCTGTTACACAGTAAGTGTAATTGATACTGCTCTGTTGACTATTGCCTTTTTGCATCAATAGATTGAGAGAAAGAAATTGACCTTAACCCTTTGCATAAACATGTAGGAGAATTGACAATAAAGCTGATGGAATTTAATTTAAGTAATTGGAAAGAAGGGCCCAGCCGATATTTCAGGCCAATATTTTTTGTATTTTCATTTTTATTCATCAGCTGATATCAGCCTATTTTTCCGTCAATATCTCCGGAACCGAAAGTGACAGAGATGTTAATCACACAACCTCCTAGGTGGTGAAAATCGGTCACAAGTTTGTACACCTATTTTATGTATTTTCTTGTGCTGACTTGTGCTTATAATTTCAGAACCATAAGAGATGTGGGGCCAGATCTTGTGGCGGCGCACGGGGCGGCGCAGGCTCTTGGCGAATTATTTTCCGAGTGGCGGCGCTATATGTGCCATTCGCCTCCGCCACCTGTGAGGGGGCGTCACAAGAGAAGGTGACTGCACTGATGGAAACACGGCTGACATTCACTTCCTCGTTTACATTGTGCTGTCTTGCGTTCTTTCTTAAGCCTTAGGCTCTCACAGGTCAAACTAAAAACTGTATTTACCTCATCGTGAGCTAAACGATGTTCACGTCTCGAGAGGAAAAGAGCTACAGCGTCAGCTGTGGCGTGGATCGGCCCGCGCTTGGCGTGAACGCGAAGCAAAACAAAAGCACATGTTCACCCCCCACTCCCACACAACCACTCTCCTGGACGCGGAGTCGATCTGGTTGGAGGAAAATGTGTGTGTCTCCACCCACTTAAATGCGCTAAGTCTGGAGTGGCAAGATCACAAAGTGCGCTCCTACTGAGCGCAAAATGTCACGCTATCGTCTCCGTTTTGATGCACAAGATCGGGCCCATAGACTTACCCTTTTTTGTTTTGAAATCTACGGATTTTTATCTTTCAAACCAGCTCCTCTGAAGAACCGACTAAACATGAATGTAGCGCACCCCCTGCTGTCACTGTTCAACACTGGCACATTTAGAAACTTCATACACAAAAATATCATAAAAACATTCAATATCTCCAAGAAATCGGCATCGGCCTTAGAGAAACCAACATCGATCGACCTCTATTAGATACATTTATATTTCTATGATGGAAATATTTACTATAACAATAAATGTTTGACTCTAGACCGAAAGATAAAAAAACAAAAAACAAAAAAACATCAAATAAAACCCCCTTTCATATCGGTATCAGACCCCAAAAATCCATATGGGTCGGGCTCTATTCTAGTCTAGCCTCTCTTGGTGCATCAGCAGATGCAGGTGCGTCGGAGCAGGTGAAGCTGCTCTCCTCCTGTCCTCCTGCGGGGGCCGCTGACCCCCATCTGTCCGGGGCAGCCAACAAGAGCCCGGCTAATGAGCAGCTAAGCACTGTGTGCACACATCCTCCAGCCAAATGAACTTTTCCACAAGATTCTGAAAACCTTTTGGGAATGAAAGAAAGAGTGAGAGAGACAGAGCGAGAGAGAGAAAGAGAGAGAGAGAGAAATAGAGAGAGTGAGAGAAGAGAAATAAAATAGAAAGAGAAATAGAAAGAGAAATAGAAAGAGAGAGAAATAGAGAGTAGGACAAGAGAGAAAAAGAGAAATAGAAAGAGAGAAAGAGAGAGAGAAAGAGATACAGGAGAGTAAGACAAAAGAGAGAGAAAGAGAGAGAAAGAGAAATAGAGGAGAGTAAGATAAAAGGGAGAGAAAGAGAAATAGAAAGAGAGTGAGAGGAGAAAAGGTGAGTGAGAGAAAGACAAGAGAGAAAGAAAAATAGAGAGAACGATACGGAGAGAGAAAGAGAGAGAGAAAAAGAGAAAAGACAGAAAGAAAAATACATATAGAGAGAAAGAGAAATAAAAAGAGAGTGAGAGGAGAAAAAGAGAGAGAGAAAGACAAAAGCGAGAGAAAGAAAAATAGGAGAGAACGGGACAGAGAAAAAAGAAAGGAAAATAGAAAGAGAGCGAGAGAACGAGAGAGAAAGAGGGAAAGCGAGAGAGAGAGTGAGAGGAAGAAGTAGAAAGAGAGAGAGATAGAGAGCGAAAGCGAGAGAATGAGAGAGAGAAAGAGAGAGAGAGAAAAAGGGAGAGAGAGAGAACAGATTCGATTCTCAGTCTGTGTTGGACATTTTTTTGTGTGGAGTTTGCATGTTTCCCCTGTGTCTTGTGTTCTGAATGCAAAGATCTTTTTTTAATTTCTTTTTTTTATGTATTTATTTATTTATTTGAATTAGGACAGTGCACATGTAAAAGAAACATGAATTCACAGAAGAGAAATACAGACATAGTACATGGAACAACGATGTTCCAAGTTACAGTCCCAGGTGAGACTTTGTGTTGTGTTCAAAGACCTGTCGAAACGCGTTGTCAAGTCCTTATGTTCAAATCAAGGACTTTTACCTTGATTGTCAGAGTGCCTCAGATCCTCTTTTTCTGTCGTCGAGCATATCTCGCTGTTCTTTATATATAGTATATTCTGTGTGCAAATGCAGTTAGAAGAAGAGCTCAGTGGATCCTAGCTGTGACATAATGTCGTGTGACAAACAGAGAAAAGAACAGTGGGATATGTTTCCGCTGTGGTGTGAAAGTGCCGCTGCAGCAGAGATGTGATCTGTGACTGTGATCGAGCCTTTACCACAAAGCATCCAATCAGAATGATTCCCCTCTGGGGCCAGGACTCCCCTGACAGAGGGATTCTTAATCTCAGTGGGACTATCCTGGTTAAATAAAGGTCAATAATAATAAAAATCTAAATCACAATTAACACAGGCACAATGAGCTAATCCAGTTCCTACAGTTCTTTGGGTAATGTTTGCAAAACCCTCACCCTGATGTACAAACCCCACAAACATGCTCTGCGTTTATTGAGTTAGTTCAGCTCGATCAAACTTTCTTTATTCTGTAAAGTAACATGTGCAATAATCCCTTTGCAGAACACATGCAATAATCCCTGTATTTACAGCTACTTAGATCTGCGTCACTTTATCAACCACTTGCACGATGATGTAATCCTGCACTGCTAATACTGACTAAAACATTTCTTAGAATCGGTTTAATTTATTATTTACTGTTTATACTTTTTGTCCCCACAAAGGTTGGTTGTCCTTGTACATAAGATACCACTATTTACTATTTTTCTTTTTTTCTTTCACATTTCCTATAAGTACACTTCTCCATTGTGAGATCAATAAAGGCTTATCTTATTTTATCTTGGATAATAGACCATATTAGACAGCTCCCCCAGAGAACTTAAAGATATAACTCATGTTATATCAGATATAAAACAACACATTATGTTGTTCAACCTTGACCCTGTTAAGAGCGACAAATGCACTGGCTATTCATGAGAGGTGGTAGCTTATTGTGATTAAATATGATGTGATCATATATAAATAATGTAATTTGTTTCTTTTTTTTTCTTCAATAATTGTATTAGATTTAATGGTTTTACTCCTCACCAAGATTTTAATAAATTTAGATTCAATACTCTGACACAGTGGTTCTCAACCTGGGGGTTGCGAGACAAATTTGGGGGGGGTCGCCAGATCATTTAGATAAAATATCCATATTTTCATTAGCATATAATCTAATGTTTTACTGTAGCATGTGTTTGCTATTGTACCAGAGTGCCATTATTTGTCCGTAGTTTGATGAATTTTATTTCAGCCATTTGTTTTTTTCTTTGGGTTTTTAGAATTGTAGACTAATGTTCCTATTTCTCATGGTGTGACCCGGGCGGGGGGTCACAAATCCCTTTACCTGTTATAAAGTTTGAGAACCACTGGTCTGACAGGTTCATGCTGTTCTGCTCTGACTGGGACAGCATTCCATTCATTTAATAACCTTTTTTGTTAACGTTGTATGTTTGTGTGTGGGGCCCTGTCCACTGACCCCCCTCCTCTGACTGGCCCCTGGCCTGTGGCTCAGTGCCTGCAGCTTGGTCTTGACTGGACTAGAGAAAGTACTCGAGGCAAACTTTCATCAGGAGCCTCTGGCGGACGTCTGAGATTCTGTTTTATGTTGCATTTGTTACAGCTACAACACCTGTGAAAGTCAATACACAAAGGCTATGACTGTGCGTATTCCTGCGTTGTGATGCTGCGATAGAGCTCATCTTCTTTCATTTCCTAATTTTGATCTTTTTCTGTGAATATGAGGCCAAATATGATCAAATAAACTTGAGAAGCACAGAAGCTGTTCCCAGTGCCACGATCTGCCTGACTGTTGTTTAACCTGCGTCAGCTGCACGGGCACCTTTTACACGCCGCCTCCAAAAGGAGAGAGATACGGACTCTCATTCATGTGTAGAGATGGAAACAGGGTCTGTAGCACCAGCTTATGCTTGGATTTTTGTTTCTTGGACTGGTACAGTTTATGGGAAATAGTTACTGCGTTATATTAAACATACCCAATCATGCAGAGCTGCACTCTGATTGGCAGAGAGAGCTACCCCTGTTTTAGCCTCTCTTTTTAAATTTATGTCAGTTTGTTAAAAGCTAAGCTAAAAAGGTGGATCTTGAGCCTGCTCTTAAAAACTTGAACGTTCTCTGCAGCCCTGAGCTCCTCCTCAGGTCGTTCCAGAGGCGAGGGCCGTAATATTGGAAAGACGCCTCACCGTGAGTCTTTTTGTTGACTTTAGGAATAACTAGGAGACCCCTGCCGGAGGAGCGAAGGGGCCGTGAAGGTTCGGAAGGTAAAAGTAGTTCTGAAAGATAGGAAGGACCAAGACCATAAAGACATTTAAAAACCATTAAAAGAACTTTAAAACGATCCTGAAACACACGGGGAGCCAATGCAGCGATTCTAAAAACGGTGTAATGTGGTCCCGCCTCCTGGTCTTCGTCAGGACACGAGCTGCTGAATTTTGTAAAAGTTGTAGTTGTTGTTGTTAATAGTCTTTTTGGGAAGACCAGAAAGCAGGGCATTACAGTAGTCGATACGACTGGTGATAAAAGCATGCATGAGCGTCTCCGTGTTGGCCCGAGAGAGAATGGGGCGGACTCTGGCTATGTTCTTTAGATGGTAAAAACCTATCTTTGTGATATTCTTAATGTGTGGAATAAATGCCAGCTCAGAGTCAAAGATCACACCCAGGTTCTTCACTACCAGGTTGCCATACTTTAATCAAACGTATCATTCTGTACCTTCATAGTGTCACTTTCCCCTCTTCAGTACTTGTAACCAGAGCCAGCTGTGTGAAGTTTCCATGTTTGTCCTGTGTCTGATGTTTTCCCGAATCAGTCTAAAAACATGCAAATCAGGCTCCTGCTCTTGCTAGGCGCTCCTGACCAAGACCCTTGCCCTTGCTCATGGGTGTCGAGGCTCCGCAATGTGGACTGTCAGATGGCCCTGACACTGGACAAGTCCTACAAATACAGAAATAAATTAGACACACTGCATAAACATGAAATACCATAGCAAAGTCTTTAGCCTGAAGAAAAGGCCATTATGGTAATTTATGTATCTAATGTCAACTGCATTTAGCCGGATAGCGCAGCATTAAGAACCATGAGAGCAAATACACCTGTTTTATCCTCAGTTTAGTCCTGTCTCGCTGCGACACATAATCGCTGGTCTGAATTCACTGACAGCTTGGTACTGTGAGGAAACATCAGCCTGGGGGGAAAGAGCGGCATGATCAAAGTTTATGCAAAACACGCGTCTCCGTGCGCATTCATCATTTCCGAACGCGACACACGCAATAATCCAACAAACATCATCTCTCACGCTAATGTGAAAGGCTATACTGGAAATGTGCACACGCAGATATGTCAGGGCTCACTGTGGGTGTGCATGTGGCAGCTTTTGAAGAAAAAAAACAAAACACATGTTACAGTGGCGGTTCGAGTTAAAAGCAGACTACGCATGTGAGCTATAGCCAAAGTATCACAAGTTATATTTAGTCTGGGAACCACCCATTCCTCATAGGAGAGGTGTGTTTTACAATTGTCCATAGCCGTTTATTGGGCTATGTCTATCATATGCGTCTGCATGTAGCCCACAGCCAATCGTATCAATTGTATCCAATTACGTATGTTCTTCTTTTAAAACAAACTTTTGAGCTAAAATGTTTAGAACACGGTCTAAAGCTTGATCGAAAGATGACTTTGCGTCTGTTGGCATCATGTTGGATCTGTAAACAAACTACAAGCTTCCGTATGGCGAATAGTGCGTCATCGTCTTGCCATCCCTCCTCGTTCTGTGATTGGTCCCCAAATCCATGGGAAAATTTCGGCCATGGTCTCAAGGCTGCTCGAAGAGCTTGGTCGCTTCCAACTTCACCCCCGCTTGGAGCTATAGGAATACATTGGGAGAGGCCAAATGCTAACAACATCTTTGGTCGTTGTGCGTGACTGAGGGCACACACAAGGACCAGACAGGAACGCATCAACTCGTCTAAACTCAGGTAAGAACATATCTCAGTATGGAAAAATGGTGGCCTGTTCCTTTAAGTGCGCAAAGCAGCATGGGTATTCCCAGGCTATGTGAGCTGGGCCCCACAAACCACCAGGGCCCCCCAAAGATAAGTTATAGGTCGTTGTCCATCCATCCATCCATCCATCCATTTTCTTCGGCTTTATCCGGGGCCGGGTCGTGGGGGCAGCAGTCTCAGCAGAGATGCCCAAACTTCCCGGTCCACTCACACCTCCTCCAGCTGTTCTGGGGGGACACCGAGGCGACACCAGGCCAGCTCGGAGACATAGTCCCACCAGCGTGCCCTGGGTCTTCCACGAGGTCTTGTCCCACTGGGACATGCCTGGAGGACACGCGGGAGGCGACCAGGAGGCATCCGGAAAAGATGCCCTAGACACCTCAGCTGGCTCCTTTCGACGTGAAGGAGCAGCGACTCTACTCCGAGCGATCTTGTCCTTTCGGTCATTACCCAAATCTCATGACCATGGGTGAGGGTGGGAACGTAGATCGATCGGTAAATCGAGAGCTTTGCCCCCCGACTCAGCTCCCTCTTCACCACGACAGACCGATACAGCGACCGCATCACTGCTGACGCCGCACCGATCCGTCTATCGATCTCACGCTCCATCCGTCCTTCACTCGTGAACAAGACCCCGAGATACTTGAACTCCTCCACTTGAGGTAAGGACTCCCCACCGACCTGAAGAAGGGAACCACCTTTTTCCAGTAGAGAACCATGGCCTCAGATTTGGAGGTGCTGATCCTCATCCCGGCCGCTACACACTCGGCAGCAAACCGCCCCAGAGCGTGCTGGAGGTCCTGATTTGTTGAAGCCAACAGAACAATATCGTCCGCAAACAGCAGAGATGAGATCCTGAGGCTCCCAAACTGGACACCCTCCGGCCCCTGGCTGCGCCTAGACATATATATATATATATATATATATATATATATATATATACTGTATATACTGTATATATATATATATATATACTTATATATATATATACTAGCTGAGACCCTCGCTAGTCTCCACATTTGATATTGTGAGATTATGAGTGATTACAAAGAAATGTCCAACCCGTCACACAGGTCAGCTGTAGACCAGTGGTTCCCAACCCATTCCAAAAACTATGGCCACTACAAATGTGTAAAAGAATGAAGGCAAAAAACAATTTCAAACAAACTGCAATTGGAGTGTTTGATGCACCCGTGCTCCTTTCTTATAAACTACGACAATATTTTCGCTAAACTCGGGGAACAGGATTCAAGAGACAGTGGAATAATTATGGATAAATATTAGGGGTTCAGCTTTAACGGTTCGGTTCACGGTGCAGGACCCGTGGTTTGGTGCATCACGGTAGTGTACAATAAAAAAAATAATGAGTAGGTTTTGAACTGAAATAGCCTAATGATCGTTATTAGACAGTATTTATAACCTTACAATAAAATTGGCAATGCGTTCAAAGCTGCTTTAGAATAAAATGTACCTCTGGGCTCACAATACGTGAAAGCAAAATAGAAAACAAATGGTACAGCAGCAAAGAAAAAAAAAAAGAATAAAAACTACGCAGTGCAGGCCATGCGCTCGTTAAGTGGTAGTTTCATTTTCGCTTTTAGTCACACGGAGGATAAATCAGTCGGAGCAGCGCGTTTGATTAGAGGCTCGTGTTTGAGCAGGTTTTGGGCACGCACACGCACACACATACACACACGCCCACATCGCCCTGTTTGGATGGGCGCACACGCACGGCAGTCAGATCTCGTGCACTCGCGTTTTTGTGACAGCGGGTTGTCCTCGGACAGCAGCACCACCAACCACGCACACACTCAGTACTGTCGCCAGGTTTCCTGGTGTTCCCAAACGGTCTCCCATCCCAGTTCTAACCAGGCACTTCCCTGCTTAGCTTCAAAGTCGGTATGGGAAATAAACATGGCGGCGCCCAGGAGGCAGCCATTGAGATAGCGTTTTCTATAATAGATACTTATAATACCTATAATATACCTATAATATATATATATATATATATATATATATTATAGGTCGTTGTGTCATATCCAAAACATAGCAACTGTATTTCCTTCTCAATGTTTCCAAACACAGGCCCCCACCTGATGTCATGAAGTGAGGCTCGGTATTCTGTCCTCACAGACAGAGAGAAAGACTCCGGAGGCCATGTAGAATTTGGTGAGTCTTTACTCAGGGTAAAAGTCATTAAATGAATTGTGCCAAAATCAAGGCGTTAAATGTCATTAAAAAAACATTAAATTAGATTCAAACTTAGTATTAAATCAAAAAATGATGGTTTAAAACATGTTCAGCTATAGTTTGAGCTGAAATCGATCACAGTTTTTTGCTTCCAAGTTTTGTCCAGTTATCTTTCTTCTTTAATGAAATGTTTGCAAATCCTAAGGAACGAAATATGGAAGGAGTTTGTTGCATTCAAATTTAGTATTTGGGCATAAATAAATAAATGTTGTTTTAATAAAATGCCCGATAGCTGAGAATTCCATGGTAACTGTTTTTTTTTAAATCTTTATTTCCATCGTATTTCCATCCTTCAATATGAGAGATTAGCTTGACATATAAATTAAGTATATATGAAGTATATGTAGTGAAGTATACAGACCACTGATAACGGACTCTGCGGTGTGAAGGGCGCCCCTGGTGGAGAGCAGGAGTACCTCTTTGCTCCGGGCAGTTAGGGGTCGTCGGGGTCAGCGTTGCACTCAACCCAAACGCACTTGCTTCATATTTCATCAGGCCGGCATTATCCAGGAGGAGCTGTGAGCCGAGACTCGCCTCACCTCCTCTCACATACGCGTTTATCTGCTCGTGTGGTGAAGGAAACTCTGTTGAAAGTATTCTCCGTGACCTTTGGCCCCACTCTCCTGTCCGGAGCTCCTCCCGGGCACTCTCTAACACAGCGCTTTGGAATAAATGTGGCTGGGCTTCAACGTGTTCTTTTATACTGTCGGAGAAAAACTCTCTCTCTCGCTGCTCCAGACTGGAGTCGCAGTGTTTATATCTGGCTGTATTTCCTCTGTTTTCTTCCTGGCCAGCCTGGACTCTAAAGGGCCTAGGCCAGATTATACCCCCATGGTCTGGAGTGATATAAAAATATACCTGGTGCTGGTCATATTTGGGTCATATTCGACTGAGTGGATGACACCGTACCAGAGCTGGGCCATATTGATCAAAATGAAAATCTCAATCATTTTCAGGGACTTTCTCGATATCAATGATGAAGCGATATTTGGGCAAACCATCAGAAATATGCAAAACATCATACTATAGGGCAGAACAAAACACTTTTCACATTTTGTCCACATTATTTCCTTATTTTTCCCAATGTGTTCTATATTTCCCCCCGATTTCTCCCCCCAACTTTCCCACTTGTTTTCGCCATTCTCCCCTCATTTTCTTTCTTTTGTTTTCTTTACAATTTCTTCCACTTTATTCCCCGATTTTTGCCCCTTTTCCTCCCAAACTTCTCCCCATTTTTGATTTTCTTTCCCACTTATTCCCCCCCACTTTTTTCCTTCCAATTTTTTCCACACTTCTTGATAATTAGTGATACACATGTGCATTGCAGGGACGTAACAGAAACGTCTTACAGGTTGAGGACAACAAATAGTGTTTGCACCACTGCCACAGCTGCTTGAGACTGTATGGCATCACTGCAAACCTACCAAGACACAGCCTTCCTCCTAAACTTACTGACCGAACAAGGACAGCACTGACCAGAGCTGTCGTACACTGCACAGATCTGGCCTTTATGACAGAGTGGCATTTTTTAAAAGAAAACCATAAGAAGTCACGTTGGAGGCCACATGGAGGCTTCTGTCAAACAGGAAACGGGACTTCTTATGGTTTTCTTTTAAAAATGTCTTGTTCTAGACACTCTGCCGTAAAAGGCCAGATTTGTGCAGTGTACGACTTGTTCTGTGGACAGTTTCCCCCACCTGAGCTGTAGCTCTCTGCAGTTCATCCAGGGTCATCATAGGCTTCTTGGTAACAGCTGTGGTCAGTGCTGTCCTTGTTCGGTCAGTAAGTTTAGGAGGACGGCCGGACCTTGGTAGGTTTGCAGTGATGCCAGACTCTTTCCATTCCTGGATGGTGAATTTAACTGTACTTTGAGAGATGTTCAAAGCTATGGAAATCTTTTTCTAACCTAACCCAGCTTTACACTTCTCAATAACTTTATCCTCGACCTGTCTGGTGTGTTCTTGGACTTCATGATGCTTCTGCTCCACAATAGTCTCTTAACAGACCTCTGCGACCATCACAGAGCAGCTGTATTTGAACTGACATTAGATTACACACAGGTAGACTCGATTTAGTCATTGGGTCAACATGTGATCATTCAGAAATATTCATTCAACTTCTGAAGGCAATTGGTTGCACTAAAAGGAAAGGGGCCTATACTTCTGCACATCACACTTTTAATCTTTTATTTATAAAAAAAAAATCTAAATCATGTATAAATTTCATTTCACTTCACGATTGTGTGTCATTTAGTGTGTCTTTCACATAAAATTTCAATTAAATATATTTATGTTTATGGTCCATAGTATGGCAAAATGTTAAAGGGGGGCCATGCCTATGCAAACCACTGTATATGGTGCTGAAATAAATAAATAGGCCCAGCAAGAATACATATCAGTTAAAAGCTAAACTAAAAATGTGGGTCTTGAGCCTGCTCTTAAAAACATGAACGTTCTCTGCAGCCCTGAGCTCCTCCAGCAGGCCGTTCCAGAGGCGAGGGCCGCAATACCGGAAAGATGCCTCGCCGTGCGCACTCTTGTATTTTACCTGCTACACACAACATTTAGGGAGGATCACAAACATAGCACCCCTAGAGAAGTGTTGTTCTGTCAAATGGTTTAAAACTTTCAATTTAAAGCAATTTAAAGACCTACTACATGCAATCTATACCCTGTGTAAGTACGTGCAGCCTCTCATAAGTTCCACCACCTTCCAAAACACACTTTAACCACTGGTTTTAATTAAAAAAAAACATTTTCAGAGCATTATCTTGAAATGAACAGGGCCTCCTGAACCAGAGAGAAGGGAATGTTTACTAGTCCAGCAAATCCAACAGGAGTCAGTGTCTCTGAGATAAGTCATTGTCCGTGCCTGAGGTCATGTTTCTCACACATGGTTGATTCCGACTAAACACTTAGATATCACGAGCGTTCACACTGACCCTGTCTGGACTGATCCAGGCGGCTGTGGCCTGTTTCACTAATGCTCCCTGACAGACGACCCCCGTGTACGCTCTGTGTTTTCCAAACTACTGAGCCGGAGTCATTCAGTCAAGCAGCTGCTCAGTGTCCGTGTACATGACACATACAGTAAATGTATGACCCGCACTGGGGGAATGCGGCCTCTGCTGTAGTGAAGTATGGGCCGGAGTTTTAGAGATATCGATTTAAAACTTTTGCTGAACATTACTGATATACATGAGAAGAAAAACAATATTGCAAGTTTTCTATCATTTTATGTTTCCATATTAAGGCGAGACACTGCAGGTGAATAGGGAAAAAATGTCTATTTACAGATATCAATTTGAAACTGTTGCTGTAGGTCACTGGCATAAATGTGAGAAAAAAAAATACATGGCAAGTTTTCTGTCATTTTATCTTTTCATATAAGAACAAGGTGTTTTATGCCTAAAAATGCCCCAAATTTCCCATCTTTTCGGCGACGAAATCTGAATAATGGATAGAGCAACATTCAAATTTATGGTTTCATTTGATTGATGAATGAGTTACCAAGACAGAAGGGATTTTGGATATCTTGTTTAGTTTTAAAATAAACTGTTTATTAGTGGAAAAAATTGTACAAATTTAATATTCGCCTTATTTTTTGACATTCAAAACTCAATAAATCAGGCTAGGGATTAGATAATAAAAAATCCCTCTGAAAAAATCTTCCAAATATTGTTCAGTCCAAGGCTGGAAAATTTGAAGTCTTTGAAGTCTATGTCCACTGACGTGGACATAGTGTCGCCACAATGACAGAAAAAAGGCCCTTGAAATTGCATCGTCCCATATAAGTCTATGGGCAAACATTGAATCAGCGCAATATTTAAACATGTTATTGTGAAGATTAGTCATATTTTCTGTTTCCGGGTGAAAGCTTGTATGTTCAGAGACCAATTTGGCCCAAAACCTGAAAACTGAAAAAATTTAGTTTTGCCTGTCGTGTCTCCCCTTAAGATAAGATTTTGTGCATGAAAGTGGCCAAAATGTAGAGAGGCACCTGCCTGCAGACCTCCACTGTGAGGTCGCTTCCGTTGCAGGCTCCACTGTCAGTACGCCTCCACTGTCACGACGGGAAATGCACGGGATACGTTTCAAAATAAAATCGCGAACGCACTTCAGGTTGAATCGCTTTCCTCCCAGAAGTATTAATTAGTACAAAAAATATCACGTAAAATCTATCTCCGCATCTCTCTGCGCAGCCCACATACACAACCCACTGCGCGCTGCTTTGTGGAGAAGGACTTGTTTTTGGACAATGTTTTGAATGAAGGGGAGCGCGTGGCTCGGGTAGCGCTGTAGGCGCGCGCATCCACTTTACAGACTCTTTCAATCCTTCAGCGACAGCTCCAGAGTCCGAATGTAAAACGCACTTCAGCGCTTTGTTGTAAAACACAGACTAGCCCGCACCTGTCACTGCCTTTGCCCAATGTCGCTGTCACGAGCCCCTGCAGAGACTGAGAAATGCGCATAGATGGGCGACATGGAGGACTCTCAGAGCGGGGATGAACAGGGAAGGTGGCGTAGACAGAGGAGACGCTGAGCTGACTCCTCCAGCGCCATGAGGATCGTTAATAAGCCTCCATTATTATCAGCCATTCTCAGGGTTCTGTCGTGTCTGTCGTCAGAGACGGAGAAAGAGAGAGAGGGAATTGTTGTCAAGTTTGGGCTGGTGTCTAATTGGACAGAGAGAAAATAACACTGCGCACGTGAGTAATAAACGTAGTGGTTATACGGTAATGCTGCAGGTTTTCTAGTGGTTATACAGCGTATACCTGCGTTACACGTACACTACACCACTGGTTAGAGTAGCGGGAGTTCAGCTTCCCGATGGCCCTGTGGACGAAACTGTTCCTCAGTCGACTGCCCCGTATAGTGTGTTTTACCGTGATGGCACTTTTCCGAAGTCGGACATGATAGCGATGGCAGCGTTACGTTAACCCAGAGAAGTGCGTAATAAGGGAGAGCAGGCAGAACAATCATCTGAATAAAGGAGAAAATTATGGGTTGCAAGCCTCAATTAGAATTTGGAAGGAACAAAATCTGGACAACATCCGAATTTGCGCAGCTTATCTTGTAGCCGGTACGGGAACATTCGGGTCTGAACCAGATTTGTGATGTAAACACCCTATAGACGTATGTGTAAGCATAAATGCAGTGGCAGTAGCTATGCTTGGAACGCACAGGTCTGTTTGCTTACAAAATGGGAGCACAAATGAAGCGTTAAAATTTTTGTTTTTGGAATCTACAATTTTTTGTTGTACAAAAAGCAAACAATCTACATATGCCTCCCGGGGCCAATCACACTTTACCATCTTTTGTTTTGGAATCTATTTATTCCAAGCTTTCATACATAAGCCTAACCTGATTTTCCAAGGCCTTACAGAAGCTGTGCAACAACAAACTGAGGAGCAGGTAAAGTAAAACAAACAGCTAGATTTTTTTTTTGCTTTGCAGTTTTAGTCAAAATTAAAAATGTCTTCTATAGTGACAACCTTTATGTTCCTTGTCCTTATCACTAGGCTTTCCTTCATATCTTCTTTTTGGTCTTGTTTTCCTGGTTCTATCACATTTACTACAATCCTATGACCCCACTACAGCATAAATTCATGAAAAATATCAACTGTCTTGAAAACAAAGATGTCCATGGTGCATTATAAACTGATGTTTCATAAGAAATAAACCAGGCGAGCAAAATGGCTCAAAAATGCCCCACGAGGAGCACTGTGAGCTGAGATGAGATTAGATAAACGTAAAATGCAAATCTGATTACTCGCACTACTCTAGTCAGAAAAGCATTGACGTGAAAGAGCTGCTCCAAAGAGCCGACCCGGCCATGATTGTCACATCAGTCGTATAGGGCCTGGTGTGTCTCCCGGACTGACAGCCTGTGTGTGATCCATGACGGCCCCCTCTCTGCTGGGTGTGAACGCCCCCAGAAGCCAGCAGCCTCAGCTAATCCAATTATAGACACTTGACTGGCGGAGCTAATAGGGCCAGGACATTGTTGCGCATGTGAGGCTGCAGTCTCACGCACCAGCGCGCCAACACTGCAGCACATCAGGGGAGGGACCGGCACTGCTCTCAGCCACGGCCCCAGGAGAGCGTCGCGTACCGCAGAGGGAAATGACATGAATATATGACACGGTAAAAGCGTCTTTACATGGACACGTCGTTTTAGATAATTAGGAGATGGTGTTCGAGATCAACTTCAGCGTGGAGTTATGTTGCTTTGAAATCCAGCTGCCTCCATCTCGTCGCAGTCAAAGAAATCACAGAAATGCCTTTAGGTAGCTGTGCCTGTTCCTACAATATATACGTATATACTGTATATATAATTTTGATAAAAAAGAAACCACAAACATTATGTACCATAAATTCTCTAATATAGGCCGGGGCCTTTATTTACTCAAGGGCATCTAGGACCAGGCCTTTATTGGAACCAGGCCACAATTAGAGACAGGCCTTTATTTCTATTTGAGCAAAACGGACGACCAGGAAAATGAAGTAAAACAAGATTTGTGTCCATTTGCCCCTAAAATATTAGGTTCATTTATTAATTAACATTGCAAACACTCTCCCAGCGGCTGGAACATTGACGCCTTTTATTTTGTCGGGACAACAGGAAGTGTTTCGTTGCTGTTAGCGGAGCATTGACATCAACGTCACTGCAGGTTTCTGTTTCGTTTTTGCCGCGGACCGGATTATTTGTTGTTATCTTGTGTAAAAGGCGAGTTTAGACGGAGCGTTGGTGTTTGTGATCGATCATGAGACTGACCCGAGAGAAGACGAGACGCTCGCGCTGATCGGAGGAGTTATTTTGAGGCGTGGGACTGACCTGCACACGGAGCAGCTGGACGTGCTTTGAAGACGCGATGGTGACTCTATTAAAACCCTGGAGGGTCACACAACATTTGTTGTTTGCCCTGTTTCCAAATATAGTCACAGGAGGCTTGAAAAGTGGCTAAATCTGTGCCAAACTTACGCTCACATCTGACCCACAAAAGCAGACATTTGACTCCATTTGAGTGAACATTTAGCTCAGAGGACACTTTTATACATAATCAGTATGAGAAGTCAAAAGGTCTGTATAGTAAGGTTGGGTACCGTTAAATGTCTTTTAATACCCTTACTTTAAAGCGGCCTTAAGCGTTGTCTTTTTGAAATGTTTTCATCAGTAGGTGGAGTAGTGAACTCTGCTCCACCACCACCCCCCTCCCCTCACCTGGCTGTCCCCTGTCGCCCACGCTGTTCTGATTGCATTCAATGGGCTACGGAAATGAAAAATGAAAAACACATTCATCCACATAAATAAGATATGCACAAAGTCATGAAAGTCATTTAGAACTAAGTTAACAGCTCAAAACTTCTGGGGTTTGTGTTGGGGGGTGAGGGCATGGATCTATTATAATAAACGAGTGAGGGAGGTGTGAGGTGCAGCACCGGTCTCCTTCTGCTGTTTGCTAGTATGGAGCACATGGTGGCACCTCTAGAGGAGCTTATTGGTAATGCATCGGTGCCAGACCGGCAAAACAGGATCGCTGAGATACTTGGTTTGCGATACCGATACCTAAACTAGGGCTGCAACTTACAATTATTTGTAAATCTACCGATTATTTTCACAGTTAATCGCTTGGCTGTGAATGGTGTATGAAAATTGTATTTTTTACCCTATTTTTTTTAACAACATGAAGCTTAAGTGGTGCCGCTTGAGGACATGTTATTGGAGTAAACTTAAAGTGAATGTTTGTTGGAGGCTCTTGCTGCTAATTCTGCTTCTGATTGGATGAGATGCAGACAGATATTTATCAAATGTACAAAACATTACACCCTAACTTTAAAAACAAAGTAGGTTTTCATAAAAAACAACACAATTTTCATGTCATTTTTGCTCTATTTGAATCTGTGTTTACTAGAAAATGATTAATCGATTACTAAAATTGTTGTCAACCATTTCAATAATCGATTAGTTGTTTCAGCCCTAGCCAAACAATACTTTTTTCGATACCTGTGCTATAATATTTATGTATTCCATAAAAGACCATTTATTTTCGTGCCGTCCCTGGACCAGCAGCATCAAAAGGTATAATTTTGGTACCTGCTTTCAATACATTTATTTTTTAAACGTTATTCTTTTGAGTCATGCGTCTAATCAGAATCTTTATATGCCACAGCCATGAGGGGGTGGATTCTCTAACAAATGAGAAGAGCTCATTAATGAAATGGGTCTGTTGTATTTATTTTTCTGAACATCCGGATGCAATAGGCCTGAGCAGTGAAAACAATCGCTGTATTGGATAGCGCTTTTGCCTGTGAATGACATATTGTGTGTGATAAATTGAATAAAGTTCTCAGTCGGAATTACAGCTATCAAGCTTTTATACTGAGTAAGTTTCTGATTAGAATCGACGTCTGCAGACTGAAATGTGTCAATTATTTTAAAATAACAACATCAATAGAAGAAGAAAAAAACAACAACAGCTCTTCTTGGCTGAATATGGTCTTCGCAGAGGAGAGGAACTGTCCTTCAGGATATTCTTTTGCTTTCAAACTGATGCTAAATTCTTGCAGAAAGCAGTATGTCATATATGTGACCCATCACGAGAACACAATGGGTAACACGTAGAAAAATATAATTATATTTGGAGAAGATGTGGCAAGTTGAATTTAGGAACTGGAAATATGTCAAAGAGAAGAATCGGCCTCTAAACTTTTGGGCTGTTCTCACCTCTCTGGGAGTGCCAATAGGGCTCATTTACATCTCATTTAGAAAAGCCATCCCGCTGTAAAGTCGTGTCATGTGTGGGGTTTCAGAGTTCACTCCCTCAAACGCACAGAAACTGATCCACATTAGGCGTATGTATAAAACTGACTTTTTTGTGTGGTATCTGTTCACTAAAGGATGTGTCAACAACGCAAACCAAAGCAGCGGTGCCTCCTCCCCAAACAACAAAAGGAAACAGGAGACGAGCGTATTTTAACGTGGAAACAGAGCGAGACATCAGAGATCAACGAAAAACGCAAAATCCACCGGAAAGATACAAGACCCAGAAGAGAATACAAGAAAAGATACAAAACCCAGTTTACCCAGTATGTAAATACACACAGACAAAGTCACGCCCCTACAGCGCACTCCCATATCTCCCTAAACAAGCCGGTTTGAAACTAAAAGTTTACTCTTTTAAATATACTAATTGTAGCACCTGTGTACTAACAATGTGATAGACTCGGCAAAGTACAAGACCAGTACCTGCCGTAGACTATGTTACCAAGGAACACAGAAGAAGTAGTAGAATGTAAATGAAAATGTAGGCTAGTGACAGAGGATCTAGTATATAGATCTAGTCTATAGATTCAGTGAATGGCTATTCAATACAAGTGCTTCAAATCAATATTCAGTTAAAATCAAATGTGACCATACAATGATAATGCACAATAGAAAAAGTACATTACAATATTATTAATCGCAATCCAGAGTCCACACCACAAATTCGGGAAACCCCAAATTGGGAGAAACCCCACTTCCCAATCCCTCCACAAGTTCAAAGGAAACCCACGTCTGGGTTGAGTGTAACAGTCCAGGGAAAATGTTTGAGGGGTTTTGGGGAATAATGTCTGTGTGGGGCAGTGACAAGTGAGTTAAGAGGGGAGAGCCCGGCAGGAGAGGTGCGATTTTTCATTATTTCTGTTGTAAGAAAAAGTAAAAAAAAAAGGGTGGGGGAAAGCAAGTGCCGGATGCGTCCGCTCTTCCACTACAGAGAAAACAAACACACCCCCTGAGTGTCTGAACAGATGTCATGTTTGCACAGAAAGCTGTGAAGAAGAAGAAGTAGGTCTTTCTAACCTACTCTGGACACGTCTGTTCTTTTTTCTTGCCTAATGATAATGTCTTGGTGAAAAAGTGCGCTTGGCTGCGACAGGCACAGGAGGGGACGGAGATAACTGAATCCAAGCGTCACGTCTTCCGGGTTTAAAAAATACCTCCAGAAAATACTTCTCACACATTTCTCCATAGTGGTGGAAGTACAATATATCATATAAATACCTAGAGTTGGGAAAAACAGCTTGATACAGATCCTAAACTGATGAAAAATTACCTGGTGTGCAGAGGTTACATTACCTGAATATTCTCCGACATTTATGAAATATTTTTTAGCTTTCACTGAAAATTTTTATAGGCCGGCCGTTGAAAATCAAGCCGTACTGAAAGTCCAAACACAGCACTGTTCTATCTCTGAGCGCAGCATTGTTTCACTTTGCATATCACAAGACAACTAAACAGCCGTTACTGCTTCCAACACGGACCACACTTTGAGAATTACTGATCTATAGGCAGGTTTTCATGGTAATAAAATGACATTTTATCACAATTTGACAATCATTCATCCTCAAAAATCCTCTCAAATCAAATGATAACCACCCAATGCCAGCGATCAGCCAGTGGCTTCAGTTAAGTAGAGCGTATGGTTGTCACCTTTGCCAACCGCCATTTTGATTAGTGCCGTATCACTGATTTTCTATACAAAAAGTTGTATGTCTTTGAGTTCACACCCATGAAAAATTAGAGCAAAAACAGAAGCTTTGCTCAGTAGGTGACAATCGCACTGTGGATAGTGTTGCATCACCAGGCCTTTCTCCTTATGTTTATGACTTGTAAGATGGTTGGTCTCTGCACTGGGACCCTGGGGAGCCCCCTTTTACGGAGCCCAGCCGTTTCCCAAACCTCTTACTTAAAGGGCTACGGTTGAAGAAGCGTAAAATGATGTGAATTCCCGGGGAGTGCTTTGGCTCTGGGGTGATAATTTAACCGTGCGCTCGGTTGTTTTGCATTGCCAGGGTCACGGCACATTTAGCGTGAAAGAGCTCCTCATCGGTGAAGCGGTGCCGACGCATTGAAGCCCAGACAAAAGGTGAGTGCAATGTCAGAAACATCAAGTGCCTCCCGCTCCTCGAAGGCCTTGGCTGATGAAGTGGCTGCACAGCGATGGCACATGCATATTTTCCTTTGGCGTGTTCAGAATGCGCGCATACATTTCCATGAGTAGGGCTTAGTTACGAGCGCAAGGGGTCGGAACAAAGGCGCCTCTGCGGGCCTCGGTGGACGCTCTCACTCCAGCCCCGCGCTCGCTGCCGGGGTCCACTGGAGCAGGGTAAGAGGATTGGGCACAGATACCACTTGATTAGGCCTGGTGAAAAGGAGCACTGCTGGGTCCCCAAAGGATTGCCACGGCACTTGACTGGGACATGCAGGCTTTAACCCAGAGCTCACAAACTCCCACAATCCTCCACTCTCCTTTCATGTGAAAGTGTTGAACAAGAGGATCAGGACGCCTGGCTGTGTAAGAGACACAGCATGATGTTTTCAATACCACTGGCTACAGTTTCAGAACTGAAATGAAACTGAAGGAATCTATTCCCAGTAGAAAACAAAACAATCTATTATTTTAAGAACATGGTATTAACAATGTTGCATAATTTGCTTCTGAATCCTTCCTTGGAAAAAAACAAGGCAAATTTTACATTTTTACTTATTCTTTAAAAACAGACTGAAGACACTGCTGCTTCCCCAGAGCCAGCAACGGTAAGTAAAACTACAATGAAATGGTTCCTATTGGGTAATGTAATATGCATTGAGAGGCTCAAAGCTCCAGTAACTATTTCTCATAATATAAATGCGCGGAGCCTGACTGTGACACTAACGTTATATGTCTCAGAAACAACACCATCGCTACCAAACTCCTCATGGTTTGTGAGAAACAAGGCAGTGCTTTATTCACCATCACATGTTTTCGAGTTTCGAGTTTTTAGTTCGAAATCCATGCAGTAATCTTCACTTTACTGTGCGGATGCCAAATTACTCCTGGTATTATTACGCCTTACAATATAGTCCCCCCTTTTATCCGCTTAGAAAATCCACATTATTTAATTTTGTGCAATTATACTTTGTAGTGGAACACTTCACGTAACCATATTTAAATAGGGAAAACGTGGAAGAGCTTGGTAGCTTCTACCTTGACCAGTTTTGGAGCTATAGTGGAGAGAGGGAGAGGCTAAATGCTAACGCCGTCTGCGCTGTGTTTACGTGATTGAAGGCACGGGTGAAGACCAGAGAGGTCCTAAAGAACTCGTCAAAGCTAAGATAAGAAAATATCTCAGTATGTAAAAACGGTGGCGTATTCCTTTAAGGCAGACACGTCAAGCTGGCAACATGCGGGACAAATCCGGCCCGCAAGATGATTTAATCCGACCCCTGACTTGTAGAACACAAATTCCTGACCAAAAAAAAAAGAAAGTCTCTCGCCCATTCCTGTGTGGAGTTATGATTTTTTTAAGGAAATAAGCAGTATGCTCATTCAAGCCACTAGGGGGCAACTTAAATTTAAATAAAAGAAACACATTTCACAAGTATCAAGCAGAGGGCAATGACATAATAAGAGATCAGGATATAAACAACACATTATAGCCACGTGGTAAATGGTCAGTCTGCCAGGGCAGCTATGGCTACAATAGTAGCTTACCACCACAGAGTGTGGAGTGAATGAATAATTACTACAAGTCTAAGACATTATTATTTATTACTGTGGGCATTTATTATGAAATCACAGCTCATTATAATTCATTTATTGGAAATATGTTCTCCTTATAGTATTTTCATGTTAAGACTATATGCGGCCCGCCGAGGGAGCAGGATTTCAGCCCACGACCCAAATGAGTTCGACACCCCTGCTCTAAGGCTTAAGCTCAAACACAGTATCTGAAACCCAACCCAGTGTCACCTTCTGCTTTCAAAAGTATCCAAACGGAAAGGCCACACATGTGCGTCACTAGCAGTGAGAGGACATGGCAAAGTGTTGTGTCATGAACACTGACTCACTGCTCTATCAACAACATGCGAGCGACAGAAGTGTACGGGATGCAGCGTTGACGACACATGCGTGGTGGAAAAAAGGAGACAATATTTCTCAAAGCACAACAAAAACAAGCTCTTTCAATGTGCCCTTTGAAATGTCCTTGCAAGCATGCACACGTTTCACCTCTGCATGTAAACACAGGTGGTCAGTAACTAAGTAAATTTACTCAAGCACTGTGAGTTTTGAAGTATCTGTGCTTTACTTGAGCAGGGCTTTTGTTGAGATTGTATCACTGTCCTGCGTTCAATAAATATTGGTCATGGGTTCAAAGTCGGAAACAAATGTTCTATTTGATATAAATAGAAGTGAAGTCTATGCCTCCTATCAGGCTTGCCAGGTCAACACAAAAATATATTTTAAAAAACCCCCACCAAAACCCACGGACATGCGGCATGGCTGGAATTTTCATTCGTTTTTACGAGTTAACAGAGCCCACGTGCTCCTGCGATGATGTTCTCCGTTCTCCCTCTTTTATTGAAAAAGCTGCTCTCAGAGCCTTGGATTTTAGATTTTGTCATCAAAAGTAGCCCATTTTATTTTGAAAACAACAAGGCAAAAAAACTGCGGACAGTTTATTTTTCACCTGTGACGAGGCTTAATTAAGTGCTAAACTTACACAATGCCCCTTTAACAAATTACATTTACATACTGCTCCTTTAAACAAGTTAAACACAGGGCCTTTAAACCATAAGCAAATAAACAAATTGGAAGATTAGGCCTGCGTTGCAACAGAAACAAAGGGCAAAACAAGGCACATCAAACCAAGCAACAGCAAAACAATGTGTTAATCGCAGTGGGACTATCCTGGTTAAATGAAGGTCAATAAAAATATAGGCCGACTGAAGAATAGCAATAGTATTTCACAGTCTATGGGACAGTCACCAGTTCAACCCCACTCCTGTCAATGTGTAACATGGGCAAACGCAGACTGAATCTACCAAGACAAACATCAACAAACGCACCCGTGCAATAGTCGCACAATTTGGGCTGACTTTACTCCACAGAATAAGCATAAAAACACTACACTCACTGTGCACTCGATCTTCTGGGGATCCGTCATCGAACTTGCTGCTTGCTTGAACCTCTGTATCCATGATTCTCACTCGTCTGGTCAGTCATCAGCTCCAGTTGGAAAAACTATATAATCCACAAACACAGACGCCTGTCTTCACCTGCCCCGTGCCCATCGCCGCTTGTTTTACATGTAAGGTTGTAAATAAGCCTTAACTTATCTGTGGTGGAGCTGCTGGAACCACGCGCTGTTGTTTTGGTGCGAGGCAGTGTGGGAGATGCATTCAGGGACAGCGGGAAAGGCGCACTTCTTACTGTCCCTTTTTTTCCCCACAAACGCGGGGAAAATCGTGACAAATATATAACAATGGGGTTCTCCTGCGGGGGGGCAATAGGGGTGGCAGGGACTGGCTCCCAAACATCAGGAGGAACGACCACAGGAGAAAGCCGGCAGAACAACGTCAGCACCTGAGGAGCGGCAGTGGCAGGTGCCCGCATCGTGCCTATGTGTAAACCCTGCATTACGTACAATACACAAACTATCCACCAGGGGGTGCAGCAGCACCTTCAGCACCCTGGGTTCCCACGGCCTTGTTCTCTACAAGCAATTTATAGATGTGTACGTATTTCATGGATTGACGCAAGATAAAATTGCCACAGGATTTCTCGTCTCAGTGTAAAGTAATCTTTTTTCTTCTTTTATTTTTTGGCTGCAATTTAGATATATACCTTACAGTATATGGCTCAATAGTTAACTGTGTGTACTTAATATATTGAATTGGCACTTTAAAAAGAAGGAAATCTTCAATAAGTTTTCAGGTTCAGCCGCTTGGGACTCAATCTCGTGTCTTGTCGAATTTGTATCTCGACCCACCCCAATAACCTGTGTTTTTGTTTCATATTTTACAATCAAATAAAATACTTTTCCATAATATTTTAATTGTTGCCTTTGCAACTTTAGTTTGGCCTCTTTGCTTTACTTTCCTGGTTATTTTATGGACCCATGTGAAAGATCAGAAAGAAATCAGATAATGTGTATCAGATTATGCTGTTTACATGCCACTTCATGATCGGCGCTCACCTCCAGTGTTGGGAAAGTTCATTTTCTACATGAACTAGTTCAAAGTTCAGTTCACAAATTTCAAAATGAACTAGTTCGTTCATAGTTCCAAAAATGAACTAGTTCATAGTTCTTTTTTTTCTTTTTTCTTTTTTGCTACGAGCTATTATTCAGGCATGAAAACAGATCGGGGTGAAAAAGGTGAGAAGTATATTTTCCCTCTCAGGGAAATATTTTCATATTCCATATCTTAAAGCAACAATCTTGAGTATTTTGAGATACATTTTTGCCAACCTTGGGAGAGCTGGAGAAAGTTGACTTCAGCCATGAATCAAAAATATTATGGCCTCCTCACTTAGTGTCATGCAAACTATTTCATGTCAGCCTGTCACTGTTTTCAGAGTGGATTTTGGATATCTTTGCTAATCATATTTTATTTTATTATTATTATTTTAAGTTTCATTGGTAAATTCTTAGTGGAAAATGAAGCTACAAATATTCAATTGCATTTGTGTTAATTTGGTAAATTAATGATGTGAATAAGATTGTTTTAGGAGCTAATTTAAAGTTTAAAAATTCCACATTGTGGCTTTATGCAAATGAGTGCTCACCGCGGAGCAGAGGAGTTTGGAGCCACAGACGTTACAGAAGGGAAACTCGCTTCATAGCCTCACACTGTGGCTGCTCGCGGGCACCGTGCGGACCTGCTGGTCACTGGTGTGCCAGGGCCTGTGCCAGGGCCAGAAACAGCAGAGTTCACCGCCACCGAACTGGACACAATCGGGCTGTTGGCGCGGAGGCGGAGCGAGCGCGAGCTACACCGTGGACCCGCCAGAGTTTAGAACCACTGGTAAACTCTGACGGCGCGGCGGGGTTTTATAATTATATTCACAGATATAAGAAATCTGGCACCATATTGAACGAACGTAAATAGAACGGGAATGCCGTTCACAGACACCAGAATGAACACGTTCATGGTTTCGTTCATCAGGCAGTAATCCAGTGCGTTCAGTTCACGTTCGCCCAAAATATGAACAGGTACATCACTGCCCACCTCACTCTGTCATCACCCGCTGTCCTGACTGAAAACATCAGTCTCATTCATAACAACAGTTGTTGGGGCCGAGGGGGATGTCTTTTGAAGTAGAAAATGTCAGGGCCCAAATGGCTCCGAGACGTCTTCTCACGTCTTTTTGAGATCGCTGACAGACATTGCAGGAACGTCGCAGGTTGAGGACAACTAGACCTCTTGGATACCTCTCAGTTTGCTGTGAGGCTGGATATGGCGATGCAGTGGCTGGGTGTGGGTGGCTGTAGTAAGGATGGTCCTAGTGCAGAGTGGGAGGGGTTTAAAGGCCTGGGGGCTGCTGCTGTGCATTGGGACAGTCTCAATGGGGTCATAGAGGACTGGCACTGTGAGGTCCTTAGGTTCCTCCTCAACAAAGCCTTTGTCCTGCACCACCTCAACATCCATCTGCTCCACTCCGGGTTATCCATAACAGCCAGGGATTTACCAGACTGACTGTACAGGTACTCCATACCGAGCAGCTCCCCTGCAAAAGAACACACATACAAAGCACATTCACAGTATTATAGCTCAAGTATTTTAAATAAAATATTTAAATGTACACTCAAATGCTTTGTTTGAGTATTTCTTAACATATCTGAGTTAACATGAATAATTCTCAGCTGTGTAAGCCCCTGGAGGTTGGTAGCGCTCATCCAAAGACATCTTCAGGACTTTGTGGCTGAGCTGGTCCATTGCCTCCAGAAAAATATCATACTGCCATACAACATGCTAACCTTGTAAAAAAAAAAAAAAAAAGCTCAGGAAACATGCTTTCCAACAGAGCAAATTACTTTTTATATTATTTCATCCTTGTCTACTCATCACAACTGTCATCAGAAAAGCTTCAAACTCAAGAACATTTAAGGGGAGACACAATGTTCACATTGAAAACACAAAATCAATGTTTTCAATGTTCAGGTTTGCTCTTCACAAATAAACTTTCCCCTGGAAACAGATACGACCTCATCTTTTCAACAAGGAAGGAGTGTAATTATCCTCTGATTAAATGTTTCTCCATTACGATCTGTCTCAATATGCTCATGCTCGGTAACTGCAGTTTCACACATCCCTGACTCTTCTCTTATCGCTTGTTTCCTCTCCATCTGGCTGCTTTCCCTTCACATATACATTACTTTGGTCTTTTCTGTAAAAGATAAGGCTCGTGCTATAACAACAGCATCATATAAAGGCCGACTCTGTGTGGGACGCGCCTCCTTCCCTGGGCTCGCTCCCATTTTCCTCTATCCCTGACAGTACCCCTGCTGCTTTGCTGCTTTTTCATTGATCAATATTTTGTGTTACAACTCATTACATTACATAGTAAGTTTTAAAACTTTGCCGTGAACGTGGAGACCCAGACCCGAATGTCTTCACGTTCTGCCCTTCTCCCTCCCTTTTCTCTCCTCTGTGGGCAGCATGTGACTGTCACTGGCACCGCTATATCAGGCCACTACCAGACAAGTCGGGCTCTGGAAGTGAACTCCTGCAGTGTCAGTGACTGTAACTTGTTTACTTACCGCCAATGCCATCATCGGACTTGGACTTCTCCCCTCTATGATCTTCCTCTCTTTCTCTTTTCTTTTCTGCATGCCTGATTTGTATCGACGAGCATTGTTGTTGTTGTTTTTTCCGTCAATAGGCCTAGCATCAACAACAGTATGTTAGAAAGTTGAAAACGGTTTCCTGATTATTGTGCTTTGGAGCATAGTTTTACGGGCGGACATTTCTCTGACATTTGAAGCAAACCTCACCTCATTCTTACACTTCGTAACGTTCATTGTGTCTACTTGTATTCTAGTAACGCTTTTTTTGTTCGTTTTGTCAGACACTAAGGTTAGGGATGTTAAAGATCTTTTACCTTTACATGTTTCAGCGCCATCTGCAGGCCGTCATCAGAAGTATCACCGGCGTGCGGTGACGTGTCACTTATCAGCTGTTCTTACTTCCGAGGCGTGACCAGTCTGACGGTCCCAACAGGTCCGACAGACTGGTCACGCCCCCTGCCGCCCGGTGGATTCAGGGCGACAGGGGGCGTAATCATTGGAGGAGGGTGTCCCAGGTGTGGGACAGGAGAAACGCTCCTTCGTCACGGTTGATGGTGTCGGTGCTCCGTTTCCTGATTTCTATGGCTTCTTTTATCCAGCGTTTGAATTTATTGGTTTCCGAACCAATGACCCGAGCCTCGTCCCAGTCCATGATGTGGTTGTTTCTTTTGCAGTGGTCCGAAATAGCCGATTTTAAATTCTCCTGTTCTGCCTTTTCTTTTTTTGTTCGTGTGAGTCGTCCCCTTGTTTCTTTTTCGCATTCTGTTTGATGTTCCTTTTTTCTTATGTGGAAAGGCCTGTTTCTCCTATGTATGATTTTTTGCATGATTTGCATGGTATTTCGTAAATTGCGTTGCATTTTTCCCCCTGTGTTATTTTATCTTTGGGATGTACCAGAAGAAGGCAGCTTCTGGTACATCCCAAAGATAAAATGCAAAAGAAACAACCACATCATGGACTGGGACGAGGCTCGGGTCATTGGTTCGGAAACCAATAAATTCAAACGCTGGATAAAAGAAGCCATAGAAATCAGGAAACGGAGCACCGACACCATCAACCGTGACGAAGGAGCGTTTCTCCTGTCCCACACCTGGGACACCCTCCTCCAATGATTACGCCCCCTGTCGCCCTGAATCCACCGGGCGGCAGGGGGCGTGACCAGTCTGTCGGACCTGTTGGGACCGTCAGACTGGTCACGCCTCGGAAGTAAGAACAGCTGATAAGTGACACGTCACCGCACGCCGGTGATACTTCTGATGACGGCCTGCAGATGGCGGCTGAAACATGTAAAGGTAAAAGATCTTTAACATCCCTAACCTTAGTGTCTGACAAAACGAACAAAAAAAGCGTCACCTCATTCTTCTCTCCCTCTCCTGGATATTATTTCAATTTGTGTGTGTTTGGAGTGTGTAATATCTATGTGTCCAGCGATCATGTCACAATAAAATCCCCTTCAAATCAACAATCCAGTGCGTTCTTTATTTTGATCGCGTTCGCGTTTCCATAAGTTTATTGACACGTGTGATTCTTCTGATCCGAATGCCTGGGCTCGGGAAAGGCATTTTAAACTGCTGCTGCTTCACATGAAGATTCCCTCTGTCCAGACGGTATTTACGTTTCAGTTGTGATGTAGTGGGGTGGTTGTGTTGGTCCAAATTCAGATGATCATCATTTTTCCTGAATGTGTGTTTTTACTCCTCCGACCTCCTCACGGCGCTCCTCTGAACAACTGACGCGTGTTTCCGCTGATTCCCACCGCTTTTAAGGCTCTTTTATACTTGGGTGGCCTGTCCTGCCCCCACCGCAGCCCCATCCCCTTTTAATATCATAAAACGTGAAAACACAAAAGCACTAAATCATAGGAACAATACATTCATGAAAAATAACTTGGAAGAGGGAGACCGAAGGAGATTGCTGTGTGTTTCCTTGTTTTACGAAAGGATCAACCAATCACGGCGCTTGTGTTCTGCAGCACTTGCCGCGGAGTCACCTTGTGTGGCAGGTGCACTTCAGCGGCAGGTGCAGCTGTTGCGAACTCCCTGATTGGCTCCCACGTGCGTCCAGCGCGTAAATGCGGAGCTGTCGCGGAAGTATAAACCAGTCTTTATGCACCTGCCGCCGCGCACACTCATCACCCGCATATGTGCGCATGTTAACATTGATAATTCACAGGAATCAACCGCACCAATCTATTACCAGTTTAAGAATTCAACCCTCATTAGCGTCACGTTGTTTCGTTCAGATGCGCATTGAAAAAAATAAAATGCTTCAATATAATGCTTTTAATGTCCGTGACTTACAACGGGCACGGGTGGGTGAATGTTAAAGGGTCCAAGCGGGTACGGATTTAACTCTCATATAAACACAGGTTCCTCTCCTGAAACCGCCACCTTAACGTGGTGGGGGGGGTTTGAGCACTCGAATGATCCTGGGAGCTCTGTTGTCGGGGGCTTCATGCCCCTGGTAGGGTCATGAGGCCGTCCTTCCGTGGACCCACCACCTGCAGGAGGAGCCATAAGGGGCTGGTGCAATGTGATTTGGGCAGCTCCAACAGCTGCCCCCATGACCCGGCAACGGCCAAGTGGAAGAAAATGGATGTATGGATGGATAAACACAGGTTTACAGGCGGGTAGGTACTGTGGTGGACAGGTACGAGTGGGTACGGGTCTCCAAAAATGGACCCGTGCAGGACTCTGGGCCAAACCATTCTTCTTGGGCGCGGGAAGGCACGCAAAAAAGGAACACTTATATTCACAAAAATAAATTATATTCAGTTGTTAGCTGTTAGATTTCAAGTAGGAAATTTAAAAGTAATATTCAATAATTTTCTTAAAATAACAGACATTTTTTGGGGGGGAAAAGTTAGCGGCCTATGGGCCCCTATGGTCCTGGGGGATAGGGCAACAGGGTTTTTGCTTTGCTGTTGCGAGCGCTCCGTTTATTTGCGCTGTATTGGCTTGGCCTTTCTTTCCAAACTTTCGATACGTCACCATTGACATGACACACGGAGTTCAGTTCCTCGCTGCTGCGCCCGCGGTCTCCCCGTGCCTATGAACAAGAAGTCTGTCTGAATCTTCGGAGGCAGCTGCAGCATCACCGTAGCCTCCGCTCAACAGGGTAAAACTAACGTAATAACTTTGAGCTCTATTTTTCAGACACTTATGTACAAATGTTACCATTATAATTTAGAGAATGCCAGGTAGGCTGGGTGCCAGCAGGAGCCACAGTATATTTGGAAACTTGCTTTATGTAATAAATATTTTATCTTTGGAAAACCAACAATGTGTCTTTTTTGATAGAGTTTGTCGAAAGTACATTAATTTCTTGCTTTTCCCCAACACACAGACGAGTCAGGCATCGATAAGAGAATCAATAAAGAATCAAATCGATACGTGAAATTGTTGATGGCATTGATATAAAAAAAAAAACTCATCAATTCCCATCCCTACTTTCACTGTTTTTTTTTAAGTGTATTCTAGTCTTTTGCTTTTCTGTATTGTTACTTTATATTGTATCATTTAGTTGACTATTCAATGTTTTGATCATGTTTAGTGCTGTCAGCTGACTCATTAGTGGGAACACCTGGGGCAGTTGGGCTGCAGCACTGGGATTGAGTTAGAGGGGGGATTTAATGTTTCATTTGTTGTTCATGGTTCTTGTAATGCTTATGTGTACAATAATATTACTTTAATATGATGATTTGATTATTGTTTGTATACTTTGTTATTGGTTAGATTTTTGATTATGATACTTTTTTTTGTGTTTGTTTCTGTGACCAAGTCTCTCCTCTCCCTGGACTGGAAGAGGTTGGTGCTTTCCAGGTGGGTGAAGTGGAGCTCCTACTTCTAGGCCTACTTTGATGCCTACTGGCCTGCTTTGTGAGAAACATCCAGAAACAACATAACAAAGACCAGACCAATAATATCCAGAACTAAATGCTGAAAAACTCTTGATAAAATAATAAACAACTATTTACGGGCAGATGAGCAATAAACTCCGGTTACAGTGGAGATCGCGTTGACGCTAGGCAACTTTTCTTTCATTGTCACAAGTATTTGTTTTTGTTTCCTTCCTGATTGAGGGAGAGAGGCAAAAAAAAGTGATGTGAATGAGAGCAACAGAAGCTTAATTCGGTCGTGTGATTGTTTTTGTGATTATAAACTCCACAAAGGGGAACATCGAGATTATTTTGAGCGAAATAGTGACATTTAATAAAGTCAGTTCGGAGGGTATTTACTTTGATAATCCAGACATTGTTGCCATTCTCTTTCCTGTTTGTCAGCGCCGGCCAGATCAGACCGCAACAGAGCTGAAAATACACTGGTTGGGGAGAGCAACAGCTCCCATGAACTCCCATACTCACAGGCTCCATTCTGCAATAAACACAGAGAACAGGGCTTTTGTAAATAAACAGTGATCACGTTAAGACACATGTCGTACTATATGTCTAAATAAATTATTTTGAGAATTACAAAGCATGTTAAAGTTTGTTCAAATTAATGATAAATAAAATAAACTGAAAATAATGCTGATAACAACCACCACCTGTATACACTTTTCATTCTTTAAAGCAATCAATCAGCACGCTATCTGGGGCATTCTCACAACACTACTGCATGCATTGTCCTCTCGTCTCTTACACACACAATGGCCCTCATTTATCAAACTTGCGTACGGTGAAATCAGAGCGTATGTGGGGTGTACGAAAAATTACCACCTGTTTTGGCATAATCAATCTGAGCGCACCGTACACCTGGCGTACGGTACGCTCAAATCCTACACCAAGTCAGGAGGTGGTGTACATGATACACCAATTTTAACAAAGCACTAAACAGCGCTGGGAAACAGTTTTTCGCAGCATGAATTGCATTGCCACATTGCATATAATCCACATTGATGATTTAAACATGAAACAAGGCTACAGCATTAATGTTTATGGGCAGACTTGATTCAATGTTGCGCTGCATCGACCTGCTCCTCCACGCCGCCGGACCAGAGACACTGGAACCTGGACAGGGGGCCATAGAAACACTCATGGTGTTTTTTACATATTTTCTTTTTTAACAAAAAAAGACCGCTGCTGCTGCGCAAACTTTGTGTGGATGGCTGCCCCGCCTCACATTCCGCTGCCGTCAGGACACCGGGACTCACCTGGGTCTGTGCGAGGCCCTGCTCCTGTTCTGGCTGGTTTGAGCGTCAAGTCTGTGGACCGTATTCCGTGGCGCGAGCAACTACCCGGGTGTCAAATAAATCCGTCGACAGCACCACAGCTTTCTTCGGTCCGGAGGGTTGGTAAGGTCCGGGAGTGGCGCGCGCAGGTTCTGCTGACCGCGCACTCTCCTCTCCTCAGGGGGAGGATCGAAGCTCGTCCCGTCGTAGGGCTGTCTTTGGTCCGGACGGGTTTGTTAAGTTCCGGTTGGCTGTGAGCTCTCCGCGCACCCGTTCCCTCCCGGAGGAAAGCTCTGCTCAGGCCAAAAGACGCGTAGTTCTGCCCGCGGCTCCAGGGCTGAATCCGCAGAGCTGACAGCTGCTTTTCGCTGGTTCAGTTCATGGTCCAGAGTCTGCTCGGACTGCAGCGTTACATCCACGCTTTCTTCTTTTTACTACACATTATTTTTTTATGTGATTTAATTTTATACCTTTTTTATATAGGCTATTCAGGCCTAAAGCGTATTTAATAAACATTTTTTTTTATTATTATTAACTTAATTCTTTTTAGTGGATGTGATCTTGGATTGGCTATAAGGTTATTGTGGGTTTCTAATAGATTCTTTAATTATTCTCGTGCGCAAAAATATCATATTTGTTGTGTTAAAAACAATTCTTTATCATTTCCTGGTTGGAGAAATGTTCCTTTTTTGCCATGGTTCGAGCGTGCGTGCCGTAAAACCCGTGGGTGAGGTCTCCTGATTATGAATATTTTTGGCCGTTTCATTCAAATGACGCTGGGATTTCTCCGTGGCATTTACCATCAGCTCCTTCTGCGTACGGAGAGATCTGAGCGTAAAGCACGGGTTCATAAATGCCGCGCACTCTGGCGTATATCGCAAATACACCTACACGTCCACCGTTTTTGTACGCAATGTTGATAAATGAGGGCCACTGAAACTACGATTGATTTTCGGTGCATTTTAATTTTACTGTTGGAAAGGAGCTAGACTTTATCACTTTGTGAACAATGGCTACGCAGGATATGATTTGATCCTCCGTCTGACCCGGAAAGTGACCGTGGAGACAAACCTTTGAGAGTTCAGAGGCTCCGTGTCCACACCGCACGATTGGAAGGGGCTGTTGCCTGAAAAATAACTGCTGTTTGGAGGCTATCTAGTCCCTCTTTGCTACTGCCATGCTCTATGGATCTTTAACTATACCTCCATGGCCTACTCCAGGACCTCCTCAGTATTTAAGCCTATATCCAGCCCATACGCTTCAATAGAGGGACATTATCTGTGCGGGTGGACAATGGTTTTTCGCGGTTACCCCCGTTAGCTTGTTGCAATCGGCTACAGCTAGTACAATATAGAACAATAGTACAATATTTGAAATATTGTCAGATATGTGTAATAATTTATAATGAATGTATATGAACCAGGTACTTTTTGGCAGAACTTGTGGATGGAGCTCCCATCGCCCTCATATTTGGATTTGGGCTGGCCACAGGACAGACATATTTTTGTGTGGGGCTTCTTCAGCTCAGAGGCTGGCTGCTGCTGTTGCTTCTCCATGAATTCCAGAACATTTAAAACAGAAGAAAGCGCACTGGTAAAAGATCGCTGTGTTGCGGCCGCCGCCATCTTCACTGTTTTGATAGCGGGAGGAGTGCAGGTGTTTATGGGAAATCCTGGCGCGGAAGATGACGCACACTGTTAACTCCCGCTTCCGGTGCTATGATTGGCTCTGCCTGGTTTTGCCGGAGTCAGTGAGATTCAAATCACACAATTCCAGACTGTATCCCTATGTACTGTATCTCTTAACATGGAGGATCAGTCTGGCTCGTGCCAGGCTAGAGGTTGAGTGCGTTGCTGTTGTAAGGCCAGTGTCCTTCCTGCTCTTGTGTTTGTCCCAGTCTAAGGGAACAGGGCGACTGTCTGGCTCCGTGTACTCCAGGCCAAACCTCTCCGCTGTGTCTTCAGCCGAGATACAGCGCTGGGTACTTCTCCACTCCCAAGATGCGTTTGGACACTGCGTTTAAGGAGTGAATTAGAGGGATCAAACACAGGTGGGAGACGTACACCAGGCTGCTTAATGTCCACCAGGCCCTGGGTCTGGAACAACTCTGGGGACACCTGTGTTCCTGTCACCCACTAATTCTGGTGGAAGCGGTATCCCTCCTGCTGAAAGGTGCCTCTGATAGGGCTCCTAGGCAGGGACTTTGGCAGGCTCACCCGCCACATGGTTGAGCTGGATGGTTCCTCCTTGGCGGTACAGGGTGCCCCCTTCCATCTCTGGATCACTGAGGCACCCGCGGTGGATGTGGACCCGCTGGATCCTCCACGTCTTAAGCTTCGAGGGCTTGAAGAGAGAGACACTGTTTGGGTCTGTGGCCGTGTGGAAGTGTTTGAATACGCCCTCCACTCTCTGGATCAGCTCCCGGACTGCAGTGCTCGCGGATGTGCTGCTGGGTGGGATTTGCAGACTGGATGCACAGGTATATGCATCTTTGAGCCTCTGCAGGTCATCCTGGTCCACCACAGAGAAGGCAGCTGACAGGAACTGTGCGAAGGAGCTGTACAGAGGGTGATGTTCAGAGACACACTCGCGGAGGAACCGTCTCATACAGTGGAACAAATCCAGGTTGCTGGTAATGCTGCTGTTGTAGTTTGTTCTTGATGCACATGTATTTAACAGGTTCCCTGAAGTGGCCTCAGCAACAATGGCATCTGTTCCCCTAAACACCATCATTAAATGTACATGTAATAGGCGCAGATATGCAGAGGAGATGTAGCTAAACATCACTGTGTAACTAAGGTGAAGAATAATGTATCACCATTGTAAATTTAAACAATTATTACAAATTGAATTAATAGAATGTAAAAATGTCATTCATATATGAGAATATGTTCTGCCACTGAGCTATAAATACATTGTGCAGATGTTTAAAATGTATGGAACACTGAGCAGCATGTACTAATGCCTTGGAACCTTAGATAATAAATACAATACTGGATTCTCATCTGTCCACCCACTGATACTGGGCCTTGTCAATGCCAGCCCTGCTGTAGCGGTTTGCTAGGCCCTGGTACATTGGTGTCAGGCTTTTGTCCATCTCAGACTGCACCATGGCCCAGGACAGGATCATCCAGTTCTCATTCATCACTGGGTAGGGTGACACAGCGCCAGAAGAGAAGGTGACTTTCCTGGCCACTTTCCGGGTGTGGTCTGAGCGCAGAGCCTGTCCAAATGTCCCCTGCAGAAGCCTATGAATGATGTCCTACTGGTGCTTATGAAGATGACTCTGCACATCTAGAGAGCTCCCAAAATGTTTTCTTTTATTTCTTGCACCACATGTGACATTTCGGGTAAGCACACACACACACACACCACCCCGCCCTAATGTTTTGCACCTGTGTTTGATTGCCAAGTGTTTCACCCCACCTGTTCCTTTGTTCTCTCCAGATTGTATTTGTTTTCCTTCGCATTCTGAACTCTGTAGTCCTCCTGTTTTAAGCCAAATAAAGGCGTGGACATATTTTCATCTCTCCTGGTGTCTCTGTACTGTAACAAGGCCCTTTAAGTCACAAACCCAGGAGCAATCTGGCCATGACTGACCCAGCAGAGACTGCAGCTGTCCGTTCTGCTATTCAGACCCAAGGAAAGAGAATTCTGGACCATGAGAAGATGCTCTCTGACACGGTGGCACAGTGGTTAGCGCTCGTGCCTCACAGCGTGAAGGTCCAGGGTTCGATCACAACCTACCTCTAACCTACACAAACACGGGGAGAACATGCAAACTCCACACAGAAAGGTCCCGTCCAGGTGGGAAAAACATGTGCAATAGGTTAATCCTCCAGCCAGGTGTTTCTGACCACCAGCCTGGCTCCACATCATGGAGATGGGTCCCCGAGTGCCGGCCCATGCTGGCAGCTCACTGCTCCTACAGTTCACCCCATGTGACACTGAGTGTGGGTCGAATGCAGAGAACTAATTTCTCTACAGAGATTTCTCTTCAGAGATTAATACAGTATAACTTAACTTAATAACTTAATGAATTAGCAGGGGGAGTGCGAGATCTTCAGACCCGCCATGATTCCTTCCAGGCCAGCGTTCTGCAGCAGCTTCAAGCTTTGACCGTTCAGAATCAACAACTCTTGGCCCAGGTAGGAGCTGGTGCGGCACCCACCATTCCTAACACCCCTGAGGCAGCTCATGAAGCAGCACCAGAGCCCACTGCACCTCCGGACCCAAGGTTTGAACCGCGGGCCCCTTCCATAGAAAAGTATGATGGAAGCCCTGGGACCTGTAGATCATTTTTGACTTTTGATCTCCAGCTGGAAGAGCACGTGAGTGGGCCACAGCAGAGTGGGAGAAACAGTTGTGCGCG
Source organism: Gobius niger (assembly GCF_951799975.1). NCBI lineage: Eukaryota > Metazoa > Chordata > Actinopteri > Gobiiformes > Gobiidae > Gobius > Gobius niger. The sequence goes on from NC_136856.1 coordinate 35,285,625, forward strand.
TGCTCCTCGTGGAGCTGGAGAACTGGCGGAGAGGACCGGGACGGACTTAAGTGGAGACAGTGGGCGTTGATAAGATAAGATAAACCTTTATTGATCTCACAAAGGAGAAATTCACTTGTTACTGTCGGCGTTCAAGAAGATCACTCAGAGACCACCACAGAGTCATAAAAAGTCCTGAGCAGAGGCCTGCTCACTCCGAAGGACCTCAGTCTCCTCAGAAGGTGGAGGCGACTTTGGCCCTTCTTGTACAGGGAGTTGGTGTTGTGGGACCAGTCCAGTTTATTGTTGAGGTGAACACCCAGGTATTTGAAACTGTCCACCTCCTCAATGTCCTCCCCCTGGATGTTCAGCGGTGTGTGCAGTAGTGGCTTACTCGTGGCTTACTCGTGAAGTCCTTCGTCTTACTGATGTTCAAGCACTCCAACCAGGACCTGGAAACTGGATTAAGGTGTTTGGTATCTCAAAGCCCTTATCAGTGGAGCAATAAGCTTATGTGGATTGAATACGCACACAATTCTCTCCCTGTTTCGTCTACTGGCATATCCCTATTTCAGTGTGTTAATGAATATCAGCCTCCTATGTTTGGCCGGCCTTGAAGACGAGGTGACCCTTCTGCTCACGCTCTGGTCCGTCGGTGCCACATTACCTGGAGGAAGGCCCGTGCCGCCCTTATTCGAGCCTCTGCCCATTTAAAAAAAAAACAGCTGACCAGCATTGCGTGCCTGCCCCTTGTTACAGGGTGGGCCAGAAGGTTTGGCTGTCTACGAAGGATTTTCCCCTAAGAGTTGAAAGTCGCAAGGAAAAGAAAAGAAGGAAAAAAGGAGGAACATGTACACTATATCAATTTTTTTCTACTCTATTATGCTACTCTATACACTCACTCCTGCACTTATTGCAAGGTGTATCATCATTAAATTTTCATGTCTCTTGTGGGATTCGACCCAGCAACTTCCGAATTGAAAAAACACAGTGCTTTGGACATTCTTAAGGCCTATCTGGTGCTAGTAAAACCAAAACAATGTATTAACAGTGTATAACTTTGAGTGTAGATAAGAGATGCAGCACAAGTGAATAAAACAAATTCCAAATTGAGCAAAAATAAAAATGCAAAGGCTATTCTTGGTTTTAAAAAAATTAAAACTTTACTGTACCACACAGTAAGAAAACAAAGTAAAACTAGAAACCATGTGCGAATAGACAAAATGTGTAGAGTAATCTAAGACGATTGAGTTGTAAAACAAATACTTAAAATTAAATTAAATAACTATTTCACAAATAATAAGATGATGAGGACTTGTAAAACCTATACTGATCAAATAACTATTTATAAATAACCAATGTGAATTAAGTGATTAAGTAATGTGAAAAATAACACTGGGTTTACAATGAACGACAGAGACAGATCAAAAACAGAGAGACAAATAGACAAACGACAGAGAGACAGACCAACAACAGAGAGACAGACAGACGAACGACAGAGAGGAGGACAAGTAAAACTACTGCAAACTCTTCCTCCAGTCATCCAGGGTCAGTCCTGAGGCTGGACAGTACCACCGCCCCTTCACTTGGGTGTGTCCAGTCTTTTTGCTTTTGTCCTGACCACACTGCTTGCAAGTGTAGTGGTATTGTTCTTTTGCCAACCTCTTCTTTGGTGGTTCCCCCTTGACACTAGCTCCTCATGCTCCTGGGCAGCTTTATTCAGCCTCCAGGCACGTTGCCTTGGCTGGGATGGAAGGCATGCTGGAGGAGGTTGCTGCGATGGAGGAGCATCGGGACATGGAGGAGCTTGCTGCAATGAATGGGCATAGGTAAATGGAGGAGCATGCGTAAACGGAGAAGCATGGGCAAATGGAGGAGCATGGGTAAATGGAGAGTGCAGAAATGAGGGAGCATGCGGAAATGGAGGAGGGTGCTGCAACTGAGGAGCTTGCTGGAGCGGAGGAGCTGACCCAAATTGTGGACAGTGGTGTTGTTAACCGGCACCAGAACCAAGTTCGTCAGTGTCTTCACAAAATCACCACCAGGAAATAAACTATTAATTAGTAAATAATTTCACCTACCTTGTTGAACCCACAGGTGCACTGAAGGCGTCTCCCAAACAAATCCTTCGTATGGCTCTGCAGGGGGCAAGCGTCTATTTTTTCTAAGGCCTTTTTCCATTTCTTGGCCCCTGGCTGTTTGCCAGTTGAAAAATGGTATTGGCCCTGGGCATATTTCAAGCAGATGTCCTTCCAGTAGCTATCTGGCTTTCCTGTCTTTGTCATCTGCAAACATTAACTATAAAACAAGTTAAATTAGCCATGTGCCCATTGTGTGGTGGAGTTGACATCCAATCAAAGTCACTACACATGAATAAATTACCATATTAAGTAGACATGTGCACATTGTGTAGCTAGTGGGGTGAATAGACCATAGAAAGTAGCTATGTGGGCATTCTGTAGATTATGCTATGTAGATTTTAAACTCTGAAGTGATTTTTTTTAATGGCGATATTGATACTGGGGCACTGCAGATCAACTGCTTGCTCTGCTCAAACACATGACATAGCTTTAAACACTGTCTAGCACATATGACCAAAATCTCAGCTGTTCGTGCTGCTGTACATGCTGCTGTATATTGTGTATTGTTATATTTTTCTTTTTGCACTGTAGATCTTTTTGTGAAGCACTTTGGTCAACAACAGTTACTTTAAATATGCTATATAAATAAATATGATGTGATCACCAGGCTCTATTAAAGGTGTGAGAGAGGATTTTGCTACCGATGATGAGTCCAATGGCTATTTATTTTTTAATAGTGCGCATGCGCAAGAGCCCCCACCTTCGCACGAGCTTCTTAGGTTGGAAACGCCTCCGCCAGTCCACCGGTGTGTGTGCTGCGCAAGTGTACTTGTTTACTAATTGTTTACGAGTACTCACTGCTGCAGCTATGACTTCCTTCTCCCTTTAAAATGTCGGACTCCTCCATGGTAAGTACCTTTTTACTGTAAATCTTTTTTGTGTTCCTTTTAAAAAAAAAAGAAAGAATGGCATTGTCTTGCTACGTAGCTATAGCATTTATATTATGCTACAAGTTAGCTTTACAGATGCAAGACATACAGTCATCTTTCTGTCTGTATTAGTTGTTTGTTTGGTCAGTACATAACCAACTTCTGTATATATGAATTGATATTGCATCGTTTTTTCGTTGTTAGAGCTTTGAAGGTGACACATTTGAGGGTTCTCACATCGAGAAGCCTACATCACAGACAAGACGGGCATGGGAGAGAACCTCTCTGACTGGGAGCAGCAGGGGAGCTGAGAGCACCAGAGATTGCAGGAGACCTCCAGCCAGAAGAGGAGACTCTTTACTAAATGATTCTTGGAATGAATGACAACAAGAGTTCTGGATCTCCAGCAACAAAGGTTTGACAATGACTGGGAGACCAGTCCAAGGGACCATCACCCAGACCCATATGGCAATTACGTTGGATGTATTCCTTTCAGACTGTATATATATATATTTTTTTTGTAAACTCTGCATCATTTTGGAGTGTGGAATAAAAACATTCTTTACATGCAGTGCCTCTCGAAAGTATTCATACACCTTGAACTTTTGCACATTTTGTCATGTTTACAACCCTACACTCAAAGATTTTATTTTTAGCTTTTTACTGAACGTTCACACACAAGTAACCGAGAACTGTGAAGTGAAAGCAAAATGATACATGATTCTGTTATTTTTCAAAAAATAGAAAACCGAAAAGTGGGGCTTGCATAAGTATTCATACAGCGTGAATGAATACTTTGTGGAACCCCCTTTTGCTGTAATAACAGCACAAGTCTTTTGGGGTATGACTCTACAAGATTTGCACATGTAGAGACTGACATTTTAGCCCATTCCTCTTTACAAAACAGCTCAAGCTCTGTCACATTAGAAGGAGAACGTTTGTGAACAGCAGTTTTCAGACCTTTCCACAGATTTTCAATAGGATTTAGGTCAGGACTTTGACTGGGCCATTCTAAGACATTAATATGTTTTTATTGAACCATTCCATTGTAGATTTATCTTTGTGTTTAGGGTCATTGTTCTGCTGGAAGGTGAATCTCCGCCCCAGCCTCAGTTCTCTTGCTGACTCTTGCTGGAATGGTTCAATAAAAACATATTAATGTGTTAGAATGGCCCAGTCAAAGTCCTGACCTAAATCCTATTGAAAATCTGTGGAAAGGTCTGAAAACTGCTGTTCACAAACGCTCTCCTTCTAATCTGACAGAGCTTGAGTTGTTTTGTAAAGATGAATGGGCTAAAATGTCAGTCTCTACATGTGCAAATCTTGTAGAGTCAAACCCCAAAAGACTTGCTGCCTGCTGTTATTGCAGTAAAAGGGGTTCCACAAAGTATTCATGCATGCTGTAGGAATACTTTTCACTTTTCTATTTTTAAAAAAATAACAGAATCATGTATCATTTAGCTTTCACTTCACAGTTGTCTGTTACTTGTGTGTGAATGTTCAGTAAAAAAATCCAAATCAAATCTTTATGTTTAGGGTTGTAAACATGACAAAACGTGCAAAAGTTCAAGGTGTATGAATACTTTCGAGAGGTACTCTAACTGTGTATCATCAGCATAACTGAAAATCCAGATTGTTCTTCTTTTGAACAGAAAGGAGGAGTGTCTGGCAGGCCAGGCAAATCTAGTGTAGGGAAGGTTTTACCTTGTTATTGAAACCACCCATGTCTATTTCAATATAAACTGAGATTAGCGTTTTACAATAAAAACTCCCTAAGATGATTTGTGAAAGTAAAAGAAGAATCGCACGCCTTTCTGAGCATGTTTGTAAAGGTGAAGCCTGTTAGCTTATAGTTTTAGTTTATAGTTGTCAGAGGACATCATACTAACAAAATCATCTTTGTGATTTACTTCTTGATATCAAAGAACATTCACAACAACTACAGTGCCTCTCGTAAGTATTCATACACCTTGATCTTTTGCACATTTTGTCATGTTTACAACCCTAAACATAAAGATTTTATTTTGATTTTTTTACTGAACATTCACACACAAGTAACAGACAGCTGTGAAGTGAAAATGATACATGATTCTGTTATTTTTCAAAAAATAGAAAAGTGAAAAGTGGGGCGTGCATAAGTATTCATACAGCATTTTTTGAGTGCATTAAATTGCCTTTAAAACATTCCTAATGATGGCAGAATGTTCACACCTTGGCCTAACCATTAAATAGAGGCCACCTGTGTGTAATCTACTCTCAGTATAATTTCAGCTGTTCTTTTAGGCCCTCAGAGCTATGGTTGGAGTGTATTGGTCACTAAACAACATCATGAAGGTCAAGGAGCACCATCATTTGGAAATGGAAAGAGTATAGCACCACTGCCAACTTACCAAGGCGTGGTCGTCCACCTAAACTAACAAACCAAACAAGGAGAGCACTGGTAAGAAATGCACCCAAGTGCCCCAAGATAACTCTGGAGGAGCTGTGAAGTCCTGCTGCTGAGCTGGGGAAATTTGTACATGGGACAACTATAAGTCGTATCTACACAAATCTGGCCTTCATGGACGAGTGGAAGAAGAAAGCCATTACTGAAAGGAGGCCATAAGAAATCCCGTTTGAAGTTTGCTAGAAGTCATATGGAGGACACAGCTCCATGTGGAAGAAGGAGCTTTGGTCAGATGAGAGAAAAACTTTTTGGCTCAAATGCAAAACGTTATGTATGGAGCAAACCTAACACTGCTCATGGTCCTGAGTGCACCATCCCCAGTGTCAAATATACGGGGGGGAGCATCAGGCTGTGGGGCTGCTTTTCCTCAGCGGGGACTGGGTAGATTGTAAGAATAGTTGGGAAGATGGATGGAGCCAAATACAGGGACATTTTGGAGGAAAACCTACTGGAGTCAGCAAGAGAACTGGTTCAGCCTCAATGTCAGGCAGAACCATGCCCAGTTCAGAATGCTGCTGCAGCTTCAGGAGGTCCCCTTTGCCCGACTGCGACAGGAGATACTCCACAGCAATCAGTTCACCTTAAATAAAAAAATATTACACACAAAAAATAGCATTAATCGTAGGGGTCGGAAACTTCAATCTGTTGTTTTTTGTTTTGAAAGACAAATGAATAAATGGACAAAAGCATCATAGATGAAAATCTCACCAGTGGGCTTGCCAGGTGGAATAAATTCTGGCAGGAGGGAGAAGCCCAGCACCCGTTTGCTCAGGTCATTGACATTTGTCATGAGCCGGACATCGTACAACCTGGTATGCGAGGCCACACTCATGTCCATGTTCTCACGGGTGCGATTCATGTTCCACCTGGAATCACCCTCGAGCATGTACATTTGAGTGTGGACTTTATTGCTCCCCCATCCTTTAAAAAATGTGCAGAGTTAAAATGATAATTCATTAGCAGTCATGTAAAAAAATAAATATTGTACAAAAATATACAAAATACCAAAAGTTCTCACATACCAGGGATAAAGGTGCACTGGTGACGGTGGAAACTTTCAACGGATGAGGAGCCACGACCACATCTGTAGACATCCAGCGCCTTACTGGCATCAACTCTCGTGTAGAGCTCAATGCCAGGTGGGTCTTGGATGCATGGAAGATGCTTTTGTTGCACCTGCCACACCCTTGCCATGGAGTCACTATTAATCAGGCGGAGGCCTGTGGTGTCAGTCAGGTCCCACATCGCCTGAAGCAATGACTCTATCATGGCTCGAGTCTCCTCCACCCCTCTGGTCCGCCTTCGGCAATGCTTGGCCAGCTCCTTGGCTGTGATGCTGGCCTCCACCTGTGCATCAGTCGGGGGATGACCTGCACTCTTCCTCTTCAGACCAGTCCTCTTCACCTCCTTGAGGCGAGTGATGTCCCTTTCATCCCACTCAAAGATGCAGCTGGACAACTTTGAACAAAAAGTGCCATACAGAGGGTGGTGCTCCGTCGTCAGGCCAGGCGTAAAGCACCTCATGAAGTGAAAGATGTCCAGCCGCACTTTGGTGGTCCAGGGTTTAAACCACACGAGGACAGGGGGTGGACCTATTTGACAAAAGCCATAAATACAATTGTGCAACCTTTTTAGTTTTAACTGTTAATCGTTATATTTAGTTGTTAGCCATGTACATAATTTAAAAGTGACATACCTGACTCACTACAGCAGTCTCGATCTACGTAGATCACATCAGGCTGTGGCTCTCCAGCATTTTTATAGCGCTGGACAAGGCCCTGGCAAACCTCGTCCAGCCCAGCTACCTCGCCAGTGGTCAGCACGGAGTTCAGCACCTGGCCACATTCGTTACTGATGTTTGTGATCCAGGCTGCTGTGTCAGCAATGCTTCCAGCGAGCTTCTTAGTTATCTGGCAAATTGAACAAACAAATCAATCAATCAAACAAACATTAAAAATCAATGGAGCAGTAGGACTTTATAAAACAGTAGCAGACACAACTTAGATAAAATAACAGCAAAAGCTGTAAGTAAACACAAGAGGATGAAATAGCAATATAGCAAAATAGGAATCTTCACAGTTCAGGAATGGTTCATACACACCTTTTTCGTGGAGTCCAACTTTAATATCCTCCCGTACGTGGATGTGATGACCCCCTTCATCTCATCCAAGTGGCTGAGGATCTCGTTGGTGTGAACGGTCTCAAACCACTGTGCCAGGGGAAGAGGGCTATGGGCTGGAGGCTGCCGGTACAGCACGTCTTCTGACTGCATCAGCACACCCCTCTTTTTGTGCAGCTCGCAGTCAGACAGGTACTATACAGTACGGCCTGCCCACTCCTCACTGTGTATTTCAGTGATCACCTGCTGCAGGTAGCTGGAGCTGTTGCCTGCTGTTCTTGGCTTTAGCATGGTGACACACTCTCTGTCTAAAGTCAGCTGGGTGGTGAGAACTGCAGGGAACCTCAGTCTGTGGGCCGGATCTAATTGGCAGAGCACCTCAGTGCTCCAGGGACAGACTGGCACCATGCACTTGCTGCAGCGCGGGTAGTCACCACCAACCAAATAGTACCGGGAGCTCACCAGTTGTTTTCAAAGTTTCCTGTTGGTGAATACAAAGCACGGTCCGCTGGCTTGATGACGCGCAGGAGTTGCTTGGGGAGAAAACTCACCCAATTCACCCCTGGAGCCCTCAGGACAGGTGGCGGCACTGCAGGCCGCTGGGGGGGCCCAACTGCTGGGGCTAGCTGTGGCTGCACAGCAGGCCGCTGGGGGGGGGCAACTGCTGGGGCTGGCTGTGGCTGCACAGCAGGCTGCCGAGGCACATTGTGGCCTTTTTCGATGTGCAGAAGTAGCCCCATTGCAACCTGAACTTTTCCCCACACTGATCGCAGCTCTCCTCTGCATGGAAGTCTGAGAGGTGGTCGCTGAAAAGGTCAGTATTTACCTTCTCCCCACAGAGGGCACAAGCAACCTGGTCCTGTGCTGTCTCTTGTCCTGTGGCTGCGCTACTGCTCCCCACTGCTGCGCTACTGCTCCCTGCTGCTGCGCTACTGCTCCCTGTTGTGGCCTGGGTTGAGGGTGTTGCTACCTGGCTGCTTCCTGTACCTGCCTGCACTCCTGACTGTGAAAGGGGAAATTATACTAGTCTCCTTAGTATGACTGAATTTCTAGGCTTCAAACACACACACGCATACACACAGGGATAACAAGATGATGAGAGGAAATAAACGCAAAACAAAGCCTTTTGATAGTGGGACTGGTGAAAGTTTCAGTAGGCTTTGAGAGGATATTGTCAAGCAGCAAGTAAAGTTCAGGCCCATAAGCCATTGCAAGAACTTTTGTTTCCATCAAAGAAAACATTCCCATACCGGGAGTTGAACCCGGGCCGCCTGGGTGAAAACCAGGAATCCTTACCGCTAGACCATATGGGAGAAGCAAAATGCCCTTAATACATTCCGCACAACATGAGCCATATCAACAAACTTGTTCCATCACATGTTTTCTCTGTGATGCTGGTCAATTCTGCAGTAAAAAGGCAAGACTCATTCCTAACAAAAGACTGAAGGCTGTTTTAATGATTGCAAAGCATATTAGACCACTTGCGATAGGTAGTGTGGCCGAGTGGTCTAAGGCGCTGGACTAAGGCTCCAGTCTCTTTGGAGGCGTGGGTTCAAATCCCACCACTGCCAATCCAGTCAAGGACTTTCTGGTCAAAAGACTGATTCCAGTGGATTTTAAGGAGCCTGAAGGTATGCTGCTTTTTTTGGTACACAAACACACAGGTTTTTTCCGACCCCCAAGTTTGAGTGCAGATTTATATCTTGAAGGTGAATTAAATACACCATTGTTGGCAGGATTCGAACCTGCGCGGGGAGACCCCAATGGATTTCTAGTCCATCGCCTTAACCACCAAAAGGAGAAAAGGGGGGGGAAAGGGGGGAAGAGAAGGAAAAAAGAGAGGAAAAATCATAAAGTCGTCGGTTCGATCCCCGCTTGGAACATGTTTCAATGAATGCATCAAAGTGCTATGAATTTATGTAATATCACTTTAAAAAAAGATACAAATAGGATTGGTATGAATAATAATGCTTTGTTATGATAATAATTATGATCTCCGCTAGTGTAGCTAGTAAGTGCGATTTATTTTTGCAGAGAGGATATACAGGACGAGCGGTGGTCATATGTTGTACCTCTATCCGGTACATCTAGTAATAATAATGTGAAAAGAAGGAGAAAATGTAGATAAATAATGTCCTAAAATATTTTCTAAATAAATATTGATTGGGCCAACAAGTTGTACACTCTTGCCAGGATTTGCACCTGGAGTCTCCCATCCAAAGGATGGATGTGTTTCTATTACACCACAAGAGTTGTATTTTTTTGTTGTTTTGTTATGTTTTGTGTTATGTTTTTGTCTCTTTTTTTTTTTTAATAGTTGCAAGAGCAACTAATTATTTTTTTTTCTATTTGCAACAGCAAACATACCTTTGAACATTGAATGTTAACATATTATATGAACAAAAGAAAACAACCCGCCATGCTGCTCTCTGAAAATACGAGAGTGTCAAACTGATCTCGAACCATGACATGCCAAAAACGCTTTATGGTCGGCAAGACATTGCACACTCAGCTGTGATGAATAAGAGCTGGAGATGCTGGGGATTGAACCCAGGACATCATACATGCAAAGCATGCGCTCTACCACTGAGCTACATCCCCATCATGCACAAAAGTTTTTGTTTGACTCTGAGATATTACTCAAAGACCTCCAACAGGTGGCCAAAACTACATCAATTGTGCCTTTTCAGGGCGTTGTCGGCAGGATTCGAACCTGCGAGGGGAGACCCCAATGGATTTCAAGTCCATCGCCTTAACCACTCGGCCAAAGAAGGGGCAAAAGGGACTGCTAGGAGGGGGGAAGGAAAAGGAGAAAAGTGGGGGGAAAGGGGGGAAGAGAAGGAAAAAGGAGAGGAAAAATCATAAAGTTGTCGGTTCAATCCCCGCTTGGAACATGTTTCAATGAATGCATCAAAGTGCTATGAATTTATGTAATATCACTTTAAAAAAAGATACAAATAGGATTGGTATGAATAATAATGCTTTGTTATGATAATAATTATGATCTCCGCTAGTGTAGCTAGTAAGTGCGATTTATTATTGCAGAGAGGATATACAGGACGAGCGGTGGTCATATTTTGTACCTCTATCCGGTACATCTAGTAATAATAATGTGAAAAGAAGGAGAAAATGCAGATAAATAATGTCCTAAAATATTTTCTAAATAAATATTGATTGGGCCAACAAGCTGTACACTCTTGCCAGGATTTGCACCTGGAGTCTCCCATCCAAAGGATGGATGTGTTTCTATTACACCACAAGAGTTGTATTTTTTTGTTGTTGTTTTGTTGTTATGTTTTGTGTTATGTTTTTGTCTCTTTTTTTTTAATAGTTGCAAGAGCAACACATTTTTTTTCTTTTCTATTTGCAACAGCAAACATACCTTTGAACATTGAATGTTAACATATTATATGAACAAAAGAAAAAAAAATATTATTATTAAAAATATATATAAAAAAGAATGTATTGTATTTACAAAGAGCTTCTCCACTCCTCAAGGGTCTGTCCAGATGCAGGGCAGTACCATTTGCCACGTACCTGTGAGTGTCCAGTTTGTTTAGATTTAGGCTGCCCACACAGCTTACACTCATAGTGGTAGCTCTCTTTTGCCTGTCTCTTCTTCGGGGGCTCACCTTTCTTCACTCGCTCCTGGTTCTCAAGGGCTGCCTTGCGTAATCGCCATTCACGCTGGCGATTACAGGGATCTAGTGCGTGGTGAGACCAGCCCTGTGTGGATGCTGAGGGTGGTGGTTGGGTGGCAGGCCAGCCCTGTGTGGATGCTGAGGGTGGTGGTTGGGTGGCAGGCCAGCCCTGTGTGGATGCTGAGGGTGGTGGTTGGGTGGCAGGCCAGCCCTGTGTGGATGCTGAGGGTGGTGGTTGAGTGGCAGGCCAGCCCTGTGGGGATGCTGAGCGTGGTGGGTGGGTGGCAGGCCAGCCGTGGGCGGATGGTGTTGGGTGGGTGGCAGGCCAGCCGTGGGTGGATGGTGTTGGGTGGGTGGCAGACCAGCCGTGGGTGGATGGTGTTGGGTAGGTGGCAGACCAGCTCTGGGTGGATGCTGAGAGTGGTGGATGGGTGGAGGACCAGCTGATAGGCAGAGGAGAACTCCTGGGATTGTTCCAGGGGTGTCTGAAGAAATGAAGTCCAGCTCTCCATACAGCTGGTTTGAGAAGAAGCAGTATCGTGCCTGGCAATAGCTGCATCTCCCCCACCTGTGTGTGGAATTGCACATGGTGCAGGCGCTCTGGAACTGAGTCGCTGGCGGATTTTTGCCTCACCCTCACGGTTCTCAGGCTCCAGGAACTCCAAAAGAGCATGTCCATGCTGAACTGGCTGTGATGGTAGGTCACGAGCCTCCAAGAGGGATTTTTTAGCCACGGAAATCTGCTGTGGAAGTTGCACGCCCTGCAGCAAAGAATCCCGCTCTGTTCTCTTTTGGCGATCATGGAGCCTGCAGAGACAGAAAACAATATACACAAGAGTACATTTTTCAGTGTGTTAATCTGGCCAAAAGACATCAACACAAATTACAGCACTGCGGCACAAACCCACCTCTGTCACTGCAACAGTCTCTATCCACATAGATGGCGTCTGGCTGTGGCTCACCAGCATCCCTGTACTGCTGGACGATTCCTTGGCACAGGTCATCCAGCCCAGCCCCCTCGCCGGTTGTGAGGACAGAATTGAGGACCTGACCATACTCGTTCCCCACATTGGTCATCCATGTTGCCGTGTCCTCAATCCCCCCGGCCAGCTTTTTGGTCACCTATGTTATAACAAAAGTATACACATCATTAGCACATGCGTTCTTATCCAACCCTAAAAGAAAAATGAGCTCAAGCTTATATAGGTTTACATTTACCTTCTTAGTGGAATCAAGCTTTAGAATTCTGCCAAACGTTGACGTGATGACACCTTTGAGTTCATCAAGGTGACTGACAATGTCGTTGGCATGCACTGTCTCGAACCACTGAGCCAGGGGTAAGGGAGAGAAGGGTGGTGGTGGGGGATAAACAGCCTGGGACTGCGTCAGGCAGAATCTCTAGTGAATTTCACAATCTGTGAAATAGTCACAGGATCTCCTAGCCCACTCCTCACTGTGTGCCTCTTGAAAGACCTGCTGCAAGTAGCTGGAGCTATTCCCTGCTGTTCTAGGACGTAAAAGTGTCACACATTTTCTGTCCAGTGCCAAATGTGTAGTCAACACAGCAGGGAATTTGTTGCGGTGAGAGGGGTCAAGTTGCTTTAAAATGTCACTGCTCCAAGGACAGAAGGGTATTTTGCACTGGCTGCACCTTGGGTAATCTCCCCTTATTAAATAATATTTGGAATCCACATCAATGACCTCTCTGACCTTGGTGTAAATTCCTGAGTGGTGCATCTTTCGGTTGCACTGAGTGCATTTCAGAGGGATGCCCCACATGCGCATTGGTGCCCACAGGAACATCCTCTGCCGGAAGTAATCATGTGGGTTTGGCGGTGCCACAGATCTAATTGGGCTTGGGGGGGGGTGCCAATTCTGCCTGACATCCTGTCTCAGCTGCCCACTCGCATCATAGAGGATGTGGGCAATCCAGTCCCGATCACCTGGCTTGATGACCCGGAGGAACGGCTTTGGCAAAAACCTGGCCCGGCTTACCTCTGGAAAGTGCAGAGGGACTGGGAGCCCTGGTGCTGCTGGAGGAGGAAGAAGTGGTGTGCCACTCTGAGTCTCTGATAGTGTGGATGGGTCAGGGGATGGAGTAACTAAGATACGGATGGTTGGTGTTGTTTCCTGGGCTGTAAGGCAGATTAGACCTGGAGCATCTCGGGGAGCGACGATTAGTGTGAGAGTGTTGGGTTTTGAGAATAAATGTAAAGTGATTCTGCAATTAATTCTGGCTTTAGTTTTTCAATGTCTTACGCTCACTGTCCTGTTTTTTAAACAGGAAATTAAATAAAAATGTGGAGGCTATTCTTGGTTTAAAAAAAATTCCAACTTTATTGTAACATTGAACCACACAGTAAGAAAACAAATTAAAACTAGAAACCAGTGACAGAATGAGGAGAGTAAATGAAAATAAATTATTAAATAACTATTTCACAATGAATAACGCTTGTAAAACTGTACAATAACAACAACAATACTGATTAAATAACTATTTACAAATCATTAAGTAGTGTAAAAAATAACACAACGACGTTTACAACGAACGAGAGACAGACAGACCAACAACAGAGACACAGACAGACCAACGACAGAGACACAGACAGACCAACAACAGAGAGACAGACAGACCAACAACAGAGAGACAGACACACCAACAACAGAGAGACAGACAGACCAACGACAGAGAGACAGACAGACCAACAACAGAGACACAGACAGACCAACGACAGAGAGACAGACAGACCAACGACAGAGAGACAGACAGACCAACGACAGAGAGACAGACAGACCAACGACAGAGAGGGGGACAAGTAATAGCTATGGCAAACTCTTCCTCCAGTCATCCAGGGTCAGTCCTGAGGCTGGACAGAACCACCGCCCCTTCAATTGGGTGTGGCCAGTCCTTTTATTTTTGTCCTGACCACACTTCTTGCAAGAGTAGTGATATTGTTCTTTCACCAACCTTTTCTTTGGTGGCTCCCCCCTTGACACCAGCTCCTCATCCTCCTTGGCAGCTTTATTCCGCCCCCAGGCACGCTGCCTTGGCTGTGATGGAAGGCATGCTGGAGGAGGTTGCTGCAATGGAGGAGCCTGAACAAATGGAGGAGGGTGCTGCAAGTGAGGAGCATGGGCAAATGGAGGAGGGTGCTGCAATGGAGGAGCCTGAACAAATGGAGGAGGGTGCTGCAATGGAGGAGCCTAAACAAATGGAGGAGGGTGCTGCAATGGAGGAGCCTGAACAAATGGAGGAGGGTGCTGCAATGGAGGAGCCTGAACAAATGGAGGAGGGTGCTGCAATGGAGGAGCCTGGACAAATGGAGGAGGGTGCTGCAAGTGAGGAGCATGGGCAAATGGAGGAGGGTGCTGCAAGTGAGGAGCATGGGCAAATGGAGGAGGGTGCTGCAAGTGAGGAGTTTGCTGGAGTGGAGGAGCTGGCCAAAATTGAGGAGGGAAAAGGGCAGGTGGAAATTGCGGATAAACCACAGGTTGCTTGTTTGCTGCCAGAGTGCGCTGGCGGGGGAAAGCTTCCCCCTCATGGTTTTCAGGCTCTTCAAATGTCATCACTTCCTGTGCATGTTGAACAGGAGCAGCCGGAAGTGTGTTCACTGAAGGGAGAGGCTCCTTGGCCTGGTGCAGCTGTTTGGGAAGAGCAGTGCCTTGCAGCAGCATGTCCCTGTCCTTCCTCTTATCCCTCCTAAGCAGCCTGCAAGACAATTTTATACATGTGATCCTATCCTCCTTAAGGTTATTGCCCATTTTCTTACAAGCATGCAGGTGGAGAGTTTTCTTGTTAAAAGTTAAATCTTCATATACTGTCTTGACTGTATGGGAAAGGTAAATGAAATAACACATACCATGAAGAGACAGTGGTGTTGTTTACTGGCACCAGAACCAAGTTTGTCTGGTCCAGGACAACCCTGCTGTCCTCCAGCAGCTGTCTGATGTGGCTGTAGACGCTGACAATGGACTGAGGGATGGGCATGGTTTTCCCCTTTGTGTCCTTTGGCCTGTTGCGTGCTTGCTCAAACTCTTTGGCAAGTCTGAGGCAAACACACTCACTGACTCTGTTTACTTCAGGGTCCTGGGCTGCTTGGCCGTGAGTCATGTATAGTCTGTGGGAGAAAAAGATGAACAAGGATGTAAAGCCATGAAGAACCAAGTGACGATGTCAACAGGGATTGTGATAAAATAATTTAACTTAACACTTTTCACAGTGACATGCGCTGTCGCTTACTCAATGGTTTGTATGAAACCAAGATGACAGGTGCAAATTGCAAATTGTGGTCAAGCACCTTTCTGCCGCCTGCTGTCCAGGTGCAGAGCCGCTCGGCTTCCTGGGAGCTCTCCAAGGTCCTGCTGACACTTGTGCCTTCTTTCTAGCCTTCTGGCTGTACCTAAACAGTGAAAGAGACTTCCATATGCTTCATTCGTTCCATGGAATGTATGTATAATTATGGTGTACATAATAATTATTATTTTGTACCTTGAAGGTGCCTTGTCCATGTCATGGAGAGCTGTGTACAGGTGGACTATGTCTGCTTCCTCCTTGGCTGACAAAGCGGTGATTGTGCGGTTCAAGCCAACTAGATAGGCAGCCAGGGAATCAACACCCTCCCATCCCACAACACCTCTGGAGTCACATTGGCTGGTCTGAAAAGAGATGAGTGAGAAAAAGAAAAAACAAGCAAATTGATGTTCACTCGTTTCTAATTATGTGAGCAATGCTGATTTTACGATTTATTTATCTTATTAAAATGTAACCACATTTATTTCAGGTTAGTATTGTGTTTTTGAATATGCTAATGTGCTACAGTAAGTGTTATTGACCTCTGTGACGACTTCTGTGGGTTCAGTGTCACCCTCCAACAACTGGCCACTAGGTTCACTAGCCACCAGCTCAGACAGGTGTATGGTGGCATCTGCCTCCTCCTCCTCCTCCTCCTCCTCCTCCTCGAGCACCTGTGAGGGGATTTCAGGGGCAGGGGATGGAAGAAGCAGGTCCCCTCTGTTGGTCTGGCCCAATAAATATTCCACTGCTATGCGCTCATCTGTAACCAGTATAAACACAAAATGACGAAAGGACATGTATAAACACATCCATTCATTTATCTCCTACATGTAAAGCACAATCTTAGCACCTAAGAGGGGGGCGGGTGCGTTTGGGGGATGCCCAAGTAAAAGAGCAAGAGGGGATGTAATACTCTACCAGTGTTGCTCTGAGATCTCTCTTACCAGTAGGTTTTCCGGGTGGGGTGAATTCTGCCACAAGAGCACAACCATGGACGCGCTGGCTCAAGCTGTTAAGGTGGGACATCAAGCAAACATCAAAGCTTCTAAGGGTTGAGGCCCCCTCCACAGCTACTGCCTCCTTGGCCCGACCCATGTTCCACCTTGATAGCCCCTCCAGCATGTACATCTGCATATGGGATGCATTGCACCGCCACCCTAAGAAACAAAATATTCAGTCAACCATTACTGTAAAGTGAATACATATGAATACCTAACTGTGGTAAGTAATTGTGTTGTTTTTAATAATTACAGCACATTGTCTGTCATAACAGAAAAGAGCATTAAAAAAACCTACAATACAGTATGTCTCAATGCAAACATACCTGGAATGAATGCGCACTGGTGTCGGTGAAAACTCTCCAGGGAGGAGGACCCCTACCACACCGAAGGATGTCCAGCTCTTTGCCGCCCTTTTGGAGTGTCCCCACCTTAGTGTACAGTTTAACACCTGGAGGGTCCTGGAGGCACTCTAGATGCTTCTGCTGCACCTCCCAGACATGGCGCATGCTGTCATGGCTCACCAGACGCAGCCCTGTGGTGTCTGTGAGCTCCCACACCGATTCCAGCAGCCCTGAAATCATACGCCGTATCTCCTCCACTCCACGCATCCTCCTCCTGCAGTGTCTCTTCAGTTCCCCTGGGCTGATGGTGGCCATAAGCTGTTCTTCAGTGGGAGCAAGTCCACTGTGGCTGCTCTTCCACTCCTCTCTCTTGGCCTCCTTCAGGCGTTGCACATCCTCCTGGTCCCATTCAAAAATACAGGATGACAGCTTGGCACAAAAGGTGCCATATAGAGGGTGGTGTTCTGTAGTGAGGCCACAGTTGAAGCGCCTCATAAAATGGAAACTGTCCAAGCGCACTGCGGACCTCCATGGGTGGAAGAGCTTGGTCACTGAAGACACACCTGTGAAAAACAAGCATTGTTAATTACATACAAAAACACATTTAATACAAATTATTCTAACAGTATGTGTGTGTGTGTGTGTGTGTGTGTGTGTGTGTGTGTGTGTGTGTGTGTGTGTGTGTGTGTGTGTTCTTGTATTCATCACGTTGTGGGGACTGAGATCTGTATACACAGTCACGTCATGGGGACCTCTTCCCCTATGGGGACCAAAAATCAGGTCCCCATAAGGAAAACCACTTTAGATGAATGGGGGAACTGTTTGAAGGTGCTGGGCAAAGTTTCAGCTTTGGCTCAGAAGTCACGTTAAATGTGTGTGTAGGAATTGCTCATTGGCACCCCTAGTGGTAATGACTGGTAGGACACATTGGTTTCCACACACACATTTTCCATAGATGGTCAGGTACCGCCCACTTCCTGGTCCCCATGTGGAATGATCTTGCAATCGACGGATTTCAGCAACAACTTCAAATGCAACAGGCAGGTAAGCATAATTTTAAGAGCAAATATGGTATATGTTATTTAATAGCAACCAAGTTAGTGCTAATTAACGTAGGCTATATGACCTGAAACTGATTATTGTTATTGTATTTTTATTATAATGTACTCAGAATATTAGAGCAAATAATATTTAAATTTAGTTTTTTACTAGCTAGCTAGCTTAGTACTAAGGGGCTATCAAGGCTAAATATAGCACAATGTTTGGCGACTTTCCACAATTACAATAATGTTTAAATATTAGCGATACATATAAATAATATTATTGCTGGGTTGCACGTTCGACAATGTGATGATGTCACGGGACTCAGTGGGGGGCAGGAGCTAGTTTTTCCTATTATTACACTTTCACAAGTTGTATCTAAAAAGTAAATGTATGAATTACAAAAATGTTCATTAACCTCTTACCCCCCGCCTTAACCGGGCACATTTTAACCAGCTTGGCGTTACCCAAATCTAAAGCCTCTTACCTGGAGTTTACAGCCTCTAGGCCAGAGTAACGCCTCATTTGAAAGCTAAGACCAACAAAACTGAGCTAGCATTTTTC
Source organism: Gobius niger (assembly GCF_951799975.1). Classification (NCBI taxonomy): domain Eukaryota; kingdom Metazoa; phylum Chordata; class Actinopteri; order Gobiiformes; family Gobiidae; genus Gobius; species Gobius niger. The sequence continues at coordinate 35,304,061 of NC_136856.1, forward strand.
CTCGCGTTGTTGTCACTTTTTTGGTGTGCTTTTTTGACACTTTTTCAATAAGCTTTTAGATAAAGGTAAGACCAAACTGGAGAAAATGTGCTCGGATCAGGTGGGTGTTAAGAGGTTAATATCAGTCACTGGATCCATGATCTCTCTGTACAAGACCAAACATTTCCTCAAAAACAAAATTATTTTGCCTCTATGTAATATTATATTATTGGCCTATAGAATGAGTGATGTCACCTGAAACCCAGCAATACCATGAGCAGGCTGCGTGGCCTACAGAGACTCATGGCAAGGTCATGGTGGACAGGGAGAGCTAGGCAGAGAGAGAGAGAGGGTGGAGTAGATGCCGGCCAAGGAAAAAGATCCACAAGCTGTGGTGATGCAGGTGAGTGTGGAACGGACAGTGACCAAACCAGGGTATTTGACACTAAAAACACTTGTTGACTTTTATATTTTTTCCGCACGGGTTTGTATGTGAGCTTTAAAATTAGCTGTGATTAGCGTTAGCCTGTTGGCTCCGTTCACTGCTAACAGGCTAATGTCGGAGCTAACAGGCTAACAGATGTGACTCTTTCCTGGTAAACTAGAGGGCTGCATCTGTTCACTACTCATGCAAAACGAACCAAACGTGTAATTGGTTATGATTCAGAGATTTACTTTGCACAGTGTTCATATGAAGCGAGATTAGCTGTGGTTTTAATGTATAAACTGTTAGCATTAGCAATTAGCTCGGACGATAGATTCTACCAAACAGCACGTGGCTAATGTTACCTGCTAGTGGTACTTTCAGCAAGAAAACAAATGTCTTTTCAGTACACATGTAGGGACTGAATTACATAATTAGAGCTTTCTTTGGAATAGAAGTTGCCCATAGCAGCAATACTTAATAAGAAGTAGTTTGCATTTAAGTTTCATTGGTATAAGTATGTGATGTCAGTACATTCAGAAGTGAGTGAATGGCATAAATATTTTAGTAGTAGAAAGGAAAAATTAAACATACTGAAGTACTTGCTAAAAATATTTCATAAGTATTGATTAATGGTTGATTATAAAGGTTTGACTCCTGATTATTAGTGATGTTATCGTAAAAAAATACTATATTATGAAAGTTCTGATATTTAAAAAAGTAAGGACATCTACATCTATAATGTAATATTAGTGTAATCAAAACTATGCATTCTGTTGTTTCAGTTTTAGGTAAATTAATGGCACCACGAATTAGCCCAGAAAAAGATGCCTTGCATCATGTCATTAACAAGTGTGACAAAACCAAATTGGACATCAAGTTCATTGATCCAGTAAAAGGTATGTTGGTTGGCAGTTGTCAATTTATATAATTTATGGAAACAAAAATATATAAAAAGTTTGCTTTATATTCAGGACGGGGTCTATTTACAAAAGGCACTTTTGGCAAAGGAGAATTTGTTGTGGAGTATCGAGGAGATGTAATTGATTGCACAGAACTAGAAAGGCGGAGGAGAGTCTACCATCCATCCTGTGCCGTGTTCCTGTTCGAATTTAGGTGGAGAGGGAAATCTTGGGGGTAAGAATTCACGATTCAAAAAAAATTATATTCTGTAATATCCAGTAAGTAAACAAACTGGATATTATACGCTGAAAAAGTTATCACTCATGTAGCCTTATTTAACTGGTAAGGAGGTAAGGTTTGTGTATGTAAACTTGGTGATTGTAGCACTGAATATTCTATAGAACATTGCAGCGTTAACACTGTCTATATTTGTGTTTAAAACCTTTTTATTTATATCTTTTTAGCATTGATGCCTCGATAGAAGATGGCACATTTGGACGTATTGTTAATGATGACCACATCCACCCAAATTGTAGAATGAAAAGAATTGACGTTGATGGGAAGCCACACTTGTGTCTGTTTGCATTACGAGACATAAAAGAAGGAGAAGAAATTACATACGATTATGGAGGAGACGACTGCACATGGAGAGAAAAAGTATGTAGCAAACACATAATCAAAAGAATTGCTTATTGCTGAACTGATACGAAAAACATCCTTTCAGTTACTGCTATTGAGTTTAATCTTGTTTAAAAGTTTGTTTGTTTGGTCTCCATGAAGACAGAATGTAATTTTGTCCTCAAGTGACATGTCCCTGACTATAGACATGGCTTAGACAAAATTCAGACAGACTTTAGTCCAAAGGAAGTCTAGTTTAGTAATCTAGGCTTGGTGGTACATTTCAGTATTTCATGAGATGGTGCTTTGTCTGAAAAGTTGGAGGAGCACTGTTTTGGTGATTTACAGTGATTATTTTTTTATTTGATTTAGTTGTGTTCTATTCTCCCACAGATGACCCACGTGACGGCAGATGGCACAAGTCCAGATGTTCTCGATCATTCTGACCTGCCTGAGTCCTGCAATAATGTATCCTTTGACAGAAATGCCTCTAAGAAAAAGGTAGGCTCATGTTTATCAGTCATTACAAAAGACCAGAGGCTCTCTTGGTCAGTTCTCAGAAATCTTTTTAACATTTGTTGACAATTAAGTATATTTTTTGTATTTGTAGTTCATTTAACTATGTTCAGTTAGTGGGGTAGTGCAAGGTGAATGTTTGGAGCCTTTTTTTGGTCATGGTGGACGAGGACTTTTTACTTAGAGGTTTCTTTCAAATGTACCCTCACGATGTCCCCATAAGGCACTTGGAGTGACTGCTGTTGAGTTGAATCTTGTGTGAAAGTCCAGTTAACCGTCCCCATACAGAAGGAATGTAATAGTGTGTGAACGTCCTCATGTGACATGTCCCTGACCCTAGATGTGTGTGAGTGCAAACAGGAGTTAGTTTTACATCTGTAGTTGTCAAACTATGCTTTGTGTACCACTGGTAGTCCTTGGGCCTTTTCAGGTGGTTCTATTGATTTTCATTTGTGATCATTGTGCTTTAGTAATGGCTGTAAACAAGGAGTTTCTGCAGTAGACATGGCTTAGACAAAATTCAGACAGACTTTATTCCAAAGGAAGTCTAGTTTAGAAAACCCTGATTTGATTGTAGTCCAGGCTTGGTGGTACATTTCAGTTTTTCATAAGATGGTGCTTGGTCTGAAAAGTTGGAGGAGCACTGTTTTAGACAGTGATTATTTTAGTTGTATTCTATTGTAAAGTCTTAAACCTTTTGTCTCCCACAGATGACCCACGTGACGGCAGATGGCACAACTCCAGACGTTGTCGATCATTCTGACCTGCCCGAGTCCTGCAATAATGCATCCTTTGACGGAAATGCCTCTAAGAAAAAGGTAGGATCATGTTTATCAGTCATTACAAAAGACCAGAGGCTCTCTTGGTCAGTTCTGAGAAATCTTTTTAAACATTTGTTGACAATTAAGTATATTTTTTGTATTTGTAGTTCATTTAACTATGTTCAGTTAGTGGGGTAGTGCAAGGTGAATATTTGGAGCCTTTTTTGGTCATGGTGGGCAAGGACTTTTTACTTAGAGGTTTCTTTCAAATGTACCCTCACGATGTCCCCATAAGGCACTTGGAGTGACTGCTGTTGAGTTGAATCTTGTGTGAAAGTCCAGTTAACCGTCCCCATACAGAAGGAATGGAATAGTGTGTGAACGTCCTCATGTGACATGTCCCTGACCCTAGATGTGTGTGAGTGCAAACAGGAGTTAGTTTTACATCTGTAGTTGTCAAACTATGCTTTGTGTACCACTGGTAGTCCTTGGGCCTTTTCAGGTGGTTCTATTGATTTTAATTTGTGATCATTGTGCTTTAGTAATGGCTGTAGACAAGGAGTTTCTGCAGTAGACATGGCTTAGACAAAATTCAGACAGACTTTATTCCAAAGGAAGTCTAGTCGTGAAAACCCTGATTTGATTGTAGTCCAGGCTTGGTGGTACATTTCAGTTTTTCATAAGATGGTGCTTGGTCTGAAAAGTTGGAGGAGCACTGTTTTAGACAGTGATTATTTTAGTTGTATTCTATTGTAAAGTCTTAAACCTTTTGTCTCCCACAGATGACCCACGTGACGGCAGATGGCACAACTCCAGACGTTGTCGATCATTCTGACCTGCCCGAGTCCTGCAATAATGCATCCTTTGACGGAAATGCCTCTAAGAAAAAGGTAGGATCATGTTTATCAGTCATTACAAAAGACCAGAGGCTCTCTTGGTCAGTTCTGAGAAATCTTTTTAAACATTTGTTGACAATTAAGTATATTTTTTGTATTTGTAGTTCATTTAACTATGTTCAGTTAGTGGGGTAGTGCAAGGTGAATATTTGGAGCCTTTTTTGGTCATGGTGGGCAAGGACTTTTTACTTAGAGGTTTCTTTCAAATGTACCCTCACGATGTCCCCATAAGGCACTTGGAGTGACTGCTGTTGAGTTGAATCTTGTGTGAAAGTCCAGTTAACCGTCCCCATACAGAAGGAATGTAATAGTGTGTGAACGTCCTCATGTGACATGTCCCTGACCCTAGATGTGTGTGAGTGCAAACAGGAGTTAGTTTTACATCTGTAGTTGTCAAACTATGCGTTGTGTACCACTGGTAGTCCTTGGGCCTTTTCAGGTGGTTCTATTGATTTTCATTTGTGATCATTGTGCTTTAGTAATGGCTGTAAACAAGGAGTTTCTGCAGTAGACATGGCTTAGACAAAATTCAGACAGACTTTATTCCAAAGGAAGTCTAGTTTAGAAAACCCTGATTTGATTGTAGTCCAGGCTTGGTGGTACATTTCAGTTTTTCATAAGATGGTGCTTGGTCTGAAAAGTTGGAGGAGCACTGTTTTAGACAGTGATTATTTTAGTTGTGTTCTATTGTAAAGTCTTAAACCTTTTGTCTCCCACAGATGACCCACGTGACGGCAGATGGCACAACTCCAGACGTTGTCGATCATTCTGACCTGCCCGAGTCCTGCAATAATGCATCCTTTGACGGAAATGCCTCTAAGAAAAAGGTAGGATCATGTTTATCAGTCATTACAAAAGACCAGAGGCTCTCTTGGTCAGTTCTGAGAAATCTTTTTAAACATTTGTTGACAATTAAGTATATTTTTTGTATTTGTAGTTCATTTAACCATGTTCAGTTAGTGGGGTAGTGCAAGGTGAATTTTTGGAGCCTTTTTTGGTCATGGTGGGCAAGGACTTTTTACTTAGAGGTTTCTTTCAAATGTAACCTCACGATGTCCCCATAAGGCACTTGGAGTGACTGCTGTTGAGTTGAATCTTGTGTGAAAGTCCAGTTAACCGTCCCCATACAGAAGGAATGTAATAGTGTGTGAACGTCCTCATGTGACATGTCCCTGACCCTAGATGTGTGTGAGTGCAAACAGGAGTTAGTTTTACATCTGTAGTTGTCAAACTATGCTTTGTGTACCACTGGTAGTCCTTGGGCCTTTTCAGGTGGTTCTATTGATTTTCATTTGTGATCATTGTGCTTTAGTAATGGCTGTAAACAAGGAGTTTCTGCAGTAGACATGGCTTAGACAAAATTCAGACAGACTTTATTCCAAAGGAAGTCTAGTCGTGAAAACCCTGATTTGATTGTAGTCCAGGCTTGGTGGTACATTTCAGTTTTTCATAAGATGGTGCTTGGTCTGAAAAGTTGGAGGAGCACTGTTTTAGACAGTGATTATTTTAGTTGTATTCTATTGTAAAGTCTTAAACCTTTTGTCTCCCACAGATGACCCACGTGACGGCAGATGGCACAACTCCAGACGTTGTCGATCATTCTGACCTGCCCGAGTCCTGCAGTAATGCATCCTTTGACAGAAATGCCTCTAAGAAAAAGGTAGGATCATGTTTATCAGTCATTACAAAAGACCAGAGGCTCTCTTGGTCAGTTCTGAGAAATCTTTTTAAACATTTGTTGACAATTAAGTATATTTTTTGTATTTGTAGTTCATTTAACCATGTTCAGTTAGTGGGGTAGTGCAAGGTGAATGTTTGGAGCCTTTTTTGGTCATGGTGGACAAGGACTTTTTACTTAGAGGTTTCTTTCAAATGTACCCTCACGATGTCCCCATAAGGCACTTGGAGTGACTGCTGTTGAGTTGAATCTTGTGTGAAAGTCCAGTTAACCGTCCCCATACAGAAGGAATGTAATAGTGTGTGAACGTCCTCATGTGACATGTCCCTGACCCTAGATGTGTGTGAGTGCAAACAGGAGTTAGTTTTACATCTGTAGTTGTCAAACTATGCTTTGTGTACCACTGGTAGTCCTTGGGCCTTTTCAGGTGGTTCTATTGATTTTCATTTGTGATCATTGTGCTTTAGTAATGGCTGTAGACAAGGAGTTTCTGCAGTAGACATGGCTTAGACAAAATTCAGACAGACTTTATTCCAAAGGAAGTCTAGTCGTGAAAACCCTGATTTGATTGTAGTCCAGGCTTGGTGGTACATTTCAGTTTTTCATAAGATGGTGCTTGGTCTGAAAAGTTGGAGGAGCACTGTTTTAGACTGTGATTATTTTAGTTGTGTTCTATTGTAAAGTCTTAAACCTTTTGTCTCCCACAGATGACCCACGTGACGGCAGATGGCACAACTCCAGACGTTGTCGATCATTCTGACCTGCCCGAGTCCTGCAATAATGCATCCTTTGACGGAAATGCCTCTAAGAAAAAGGTAGGATCATGTTTATCAGTCATTACAAAAGACCAGAGGCTCTCTTGGTCAGTTCTGAGAAATCTTTTTAAACATTTGTTGACAATTAAGTATATTTTTTGTATTTGTAGTTCATTTAACTATGTTCAGTTAGTGGGGTAGTGCAAGGTGAATTTTTGGAGCCTTTTTTGGTCATGGTGGGCAAGGACTTTTTACTTAGAGGTTTCTTTCAAATGTACCCTCACGATGTCCCCATAAGGCACTTGGAGTGACTGCTGTTGAGTTGAATCTTGTGTGAAAGTCCAGTTAACCGTCCCCATACAGAAGGAATGTAATAGTGTGTGAACGTCCTCATGTGACATGTCCCTGACCCTAGATGTGTGTGAGTGCAAACAGGAGTTAGTTTTACATCTGTAGTTGTCAAACTATGCTTTGTGTACCACTGGTAGTCCTTGGGCCTTTTCAGGTGGTTCTATTGATTTTCATTTGTGATCATTGTGCTTTAGTAATGGCTGTAAACAAGGAGTTTCTGCAGTAGACATGGCTTAGACAAAATTCAGACAGACTTTATTCCAAAGGAAGTCTAGTCGTGAAAACCCTGATTTGATTGTAGTCCAGGCTTGGTGGTACATTTCAGTTTTTCATAAGATGGTGCTTGGTCTGAAAAGTTGGAGGAGCACTGTTTTAGACAGTGATTATTTTAGTTGTATTCTATTGTAAAGTCTTAAACCTTTTGTCTCCCACAGATGACCCACGTGACGGCAGATGGCACAACTCCAGACGTTGTCGATCATTCTGACCTGCCCGAGTCCTGCAATAATGCATCCTTTGACGGAAATGCCTCTAAGAAAAAGGTAGGATCATGTTTATCAGTCATTACAAAAGACCAGAGGCTCTCTTGGTCAGTTCTGAGAAATCTTTTTAAACATTTGTTGACAATTAAGTATATTTTTTGTATTTGTAGTTCATTTAACCATGTTCAGTTAGTGGGGTAGTGCAAGGTGAATGTTTGGAGCCTTTTTTGGTCATGGTGGACGAGGACTTTTTACTTAGAGGTTTCTTTCAAATGTACCCTCACGATGTCCCCATGAGGCACTTGGAGTGACTGCTGTTGAGTTGAATCTTGTGTGAAAGTCCAGTTAACCGTCCCCATACAGAAGGAATGTAATAGTGTGTGAACGTCCTCATGTGACATGTCCCTGACCCTAGATGTGTGTGAGTGCAAACAGGAGTTAGTTTTACATCTGTAGTTGTCAAACTATGCTTTGTGTACCACTGGTAGTCCTTGGGCCTTTTCAGGTGGTTCTATTGATTTTCATTTGTGATCATTATGCTTTAGTAATGGCTGTAAACAAGGAGTTTCTGCAGTAGACATGGCTTAGACAAAATTCAGACAGACTTTATTCCAAAGGAAGTCTAGTTTAGAAAACCCTGATTTGATTGTAGTCCAGGCTTGGTGGTACATTTCAGTTTTTCATAAGATGGTGCTTGGTCTGAAAAGTTGGAGGAGCACTGTTTTAGACAGTGATTATTTTAGTTGTATTCTATTGTAAAGTCTTAAACCTTTTGTCTCCCACAGATGACCCACGTGACGGCAGATGGCACAACTCCAGACGTTGTCGATCATTCTGACCTGCCCGAGTCCTGCAGTAATGCATCCTTTGACAGAAATGCCTCTAAGAAAAAGGTAGGATCATGTTTATCAGTCATTACAAAAGACCAGAGGCTCTCTTGGTCAGTTCTGAGAAATCTTTTTAAACATTTGTTGACAATTAAGTATATTTTTTGTATTTGTAGTTCATTTAACCATGTTCAGTTAGTGGGGTAGTGCAAGGTGAATGTTTGGAGCCTTTTTTGGTCATGGTGGACAAGGACTTTTTACTTAGAGGTTTCTTTCAAATGTACCCTCACGATGTCCCCATAAGGCACTTGGAGTGACTGCTGTTGAGTTGAATCTTGTGTGAAAGTCCAGTTAACCGTCCCCATACAGAAGGAATGGAATAGTGTGTGAACGTCCTCATGTGACATGTCCCTGACCCTAGATGTGTGTGAGTGCAAACAGGAGTTAGTTTTACATCTGTAGTTGTCAAACTATGCTTTGTGTACCACTGGTAGTCCTTGGGCCTTTTCAGGTGGTTCTATTGATTTTCATTTGTGATCATTGTGCTTTAGTAATGGCTGTAGACAAGGAGTTTCTGCAGTAGACATGGCTTAGACAAAATTCAGACAGACTTTATTCCAAAGGAAGTCTAGTCGTGAAAACCCTGATTTGATTGTAGTCCAGGCTTGGTGGTACATTTCAGTTTTTCATCAGATGGTGCTTGGTCTGAAAAGTTGGAGGAGCACTGTTTTAGACAGTGATTATTTTAGTTGTGTTCTATTGTAAAGTCTTAAACCTTTTGTCTCCCACAGATGACCCACGTGACGGCAGATGGCACAACTCCAGACGTTGTCGATCATTCTGACCTGCCCGAGTCCTGCAATAATGCATCCTTTGACGGAAATGCCTCTAAGAAAAAGGTAGGATCATGTTTATCAGTCATTACAAAAGACCAGAGGCTCTCTTGGTCAGTTCTGAGAAATCTTTTTAAACATTTGTTGACAATTAAGTATATTTTTTGTATTTGTAGTTCATTTAACTATGTTCAGTTAGTGGGGTAGTGCAAGGTGAATTTTTGGAGCCTTTTTTGGTCATGGTGGGCAAGGACTTTTTACTTAGAGGTTTCTTTCAAATGTACCCTCACGATGTCCCCATAAGGCACTTGTAGTGACTGCTGTTGAGTTGAATCTTGTGTGAAAGTCCAGTTAACCGTCCCCATACAGAAGGAATGTAATAGTGTGTGAACGTCCTCATGTGACATGTCCCTGACCCTAGATGTGTGTGAGTGCAAACAGGAGTTAGTTTTACATCTGTAGTTGTCAAACTATGCTTTGTGTACCACTGGTAGTCCTTGGGCCTTTTCAGGTGGTTCTATTGATTTTCATTTGTGATCATTGTGCTTTAGTAATGGCTGTAAACAAGGAGTTTCTGCAGTAGACATGGCTTAGACAAAATTCAGACAGACTTTATTCCAAAGGAAGTCTAGTTTAGAAAACCCTGATTTGATTGTAGTCCAGGCTTGGTGGTACATTTCAGTTTTTCATAAGATGGTGCTTGGTCTGAAAAGTTGGAGGAGCACTGTTTTAGACAGTGATTATTTTAGTTGTGTTCTATTGTAAAGTCTTAAACCTTTTGTCTCCCACAGATGACCCACGTGACGGCAGATGGCACAACTCCAGACGTTGTCGATCATTCTGACCTGCCCGAGTCCTGCAATAATGCATCCTTTGACGGAAATGCCTCTAAGAAAAAGGTAGGATCATGTTTATCAATCATTACAAAAGACCAGAGGCTCTCTTGGTCAGTTCTGAGAAATCTTTTTAAACATTTGTTGACAATTAAGTATATTTTTTGTATTTGTAGTTCATTTAACTATGTTCAGTTAGTGGGGTAGTGCAAGGTGAATATTTGGAGCCTTTTTTGGTCATGGTGGACAAGGACTTTTTACTTAGAGGTTTCTTTCAAATGTACCCTCACGATGTCCCCATGAGGCACTTGGAGTGACTGCTGTTGAGTTGAATCTTGTGTGAAAGTCCAGTTAACCGTCCCCATACAGAAGGAATGGAATAGTGTGTGAACATCCTCATGTGACATGTCCCTGACCCTAGATGTGTGTGAGTGCAAACAGGAGTTAGTTTTACATCTGTAGTTGTCAAACTATGCTTTGTGTACCACTGGTAGTCCTTGGGCCTTTTCAGGTGGTTCTGTTGATTTTCATTTGTGATCATTGTGCTTTAGTAATGGCTGTAAGCTAGGTATTTTCTGCAGTAGGCATGGCTTAGACAAAATTCAGACAGACTTTAGTCCAAAGGAAGTCTAGTTTAGAAAACCCTGATTTGATTGAAATCCAGGCTTGGTGGTACATTTCAGTATTATTATAATTTTATAACTGTAGTTGTCAAATTATGCTTCATGATCCACTGGTATTACTATGTAAGGAAGTGTTTGAAGGGTTTGTTTGATCGGGACACATTCAGACATAATATCGTCCACTTAAAGCCCCAGTGTGTATTTAGTTCCGTTGTTCACAATAATTAATGGCACGGTATGCAGGTCCCCATTAGCTTGCAGGTTTTTTGTGTTGTCTTTTGTTCATACTAGTTTTTGTTTACAGATTCTTACACAGCCCACATATGAGAAAAGTGATTCTGTCCCTAAACTAAGGAGGACAAAAAGTGTCATAGTAAGTCCCATTAATATATGTACCATTTTATAAATCTTTCTTTTCCTATATGTCTTTTGGTTCATTTTGTAATTCCTTTTTTACTGCATTGCATTCTGATCTGTTTTTTTTTCTAAGTTTTTTAATTTGTCTTTTTGTTGTTACATATTTCTACCATTCTTTGTTCTTTACATGTTGTTTTTCTTGTTTTGTTCAGATGAAAGACATAAATCATCTCGACTCGGATGAGCTGTTTGATTCCACGGATAGTTCAGACAGTTATGTTCCAGATACCACATCTGGTTCCGAAAGTGATAGTGATTCCCATACAACACAAAACAAATCTAGACTCCGATTTTATAATGAACTGAATCTCAATGAACCGCACCCTGCAAACGATCTTGAATGTGACTCCACTACTTCAGACATGATGCACAGTCTTTCAGCTGAAACATCCGCTACAGTTGAACCCAGTTCAAGTCAAGACACTGTAGGTATTGTTGTTAGCGCATACAAGAAAAAGGGTGGACAAAGAATCTACGACAAAAGACATTATTGCTTGTTCTGTTCTAAGCCTTATGCAAAAATGGCAAGGCATCTAGAAATATCACATGCAAATAAATCTGATGTGGCCCGTGCTCTAAGCTTTCCAAAGCGATCAAAAGAGAGAAAATTCCACCTTGCCTATATTCGCAATAAAGGCAACTATGCCCACAATGCCGCTGTTATGGTATCTGGATCAGGAGAATTAGTTCCATTTAAACGACCACAGAAAAACCTGCAAGGTGAAGATTTCATGCATTGTGCATACTGTCAGGCACTCTTTACAAGAAAGGTTCTCTGGAGACACATCCGTAATTGTAAGCTAAAACCACAGTCCGTTCATCCGAAACCAGGAAAAAACCGTATCCAGTCCATGTGCACCTACACTGGGCCTGTGCCTTCAAACATGACCAAACAACTGTGGGACGTTATCAGTGTCATGAATCCTGGTCCAATTACTGACATAATAAAAAATGACAACGTAATTACTGAAATTGGGCAGCACTTGCTGAATAAAGGTGGGCTTTCAGCCAAGAACAAACAGTGCGTGCGGGAAAAGATGCGAGAATTGGCAAGGTTGGTTTACAATGCTAGAAGAGTCACCTCTTTGCAAACTCTGGAAGATTGTGTCAATCCAAAAAAGTACATAGAGACTGTGAAAGCTGTCAAGTACACATGTGGCTATGACAGTGGAAATGACAAGTTCATGATCCCATCCCTTGCTAATAAGCTAGGAAATTCCTTAGTGAAAGTGAGCAAACTCCTAAAAGCACAAGGTTTAATTTCGAATGACCAGCAGCGTGTGAAGAATGCAAGTGACTTTTTAGAGATACATCAGAACAAGTGGAATGAGCTCATCTCAGCTACAGCATTAAGAAACATCAGAGAAGCCAAATGGAATGTCCCAGCACTAATGCCTTTCACTGATGACGTTCAAAAATTGCATGCATACTTGGGTCAACAGCAAGATGAGTGGTTCAACACGCTGTCTGAAAGTCCTTCTACAAAAGCATGGATGGAGTTAGCCAAGGTATGTCTTGCCCAGATGATTCTCTTCAACCGGCGCAGAGAAGGGGAAGTGTCAGCCATGCCCTTGACTGCATTTTTGACCAGAGACACTTCAGATCCACATAATGATGTGGACTGGGCTCTTTCGGAAGTGGAGAAAAAACTCTGCAGACACTTCACCAGAGTCATTACCAGAGGCAAGCGTGGCCGGCCTGTTCCAATTCTTCTGACTCCTAAAGTTCTGAATGCCTTGGATCTCCTTGTCAACCAGAGAGAGACTTGCGGCGTTTTGAAAGAGAACATACATATGTTTGCTAGACCAGATGCAATGTCTCACTTGAGAGGGTCAGACTGCCTTCGTGTATTTTCCAGAATGTGTGGTGCAAAATGTCCAGAAGCTCTAACATCGACAAAGCTGAGAAAGCATGCTGCAACTCTCTCTACAGTACTGAATATGACAGACACAGAGATGGACCAACTGGCTAATTTTCTCGGACATGATATAAGGATCCATCGTGAGTTTTACAGACTCCCTGAAAAGACATTGCAGCTGGCTAAAATAAGCAAAGTGCTAATGGCTCTTGAACAAGGAAGAATGTCTCAATTCCATGGGAAAAACCTGGATGAGATTAGAATAGATCCTGATGGTATGTTATTTTATTGTCCATTTTTATACCATGGGCTTACAAGCAATTGTAATCAACGGTTATGATGTGCTTGCTGTACTCCTACAGAAAAAGTTGCCATTGAGGAGGAAAATGAGGAGATCGAAGAGAGACACTATCCTTCAACTACTTATGGTATGTATTACTACCCAGATTAACTATTACTTTACTGTGCTGGTGTTTGCATGATTTATATACTTGTACTATAAAAATGTGGGTTCAGAAAATGTATAGTCCACTGATGTACGCTAAACCTTCACAGAAAAAGTTGACTCTGAGCAAGAAGATGGGGACAAAGATGGACACCGTTTTCCGGCAATTGATGGTTTGTATTACTACACTAAATAACTTTGTGTTTTTTGTTACAGTTTTTGTTCAATATTTGTAGGTATAAAAGTCTGAGCTTATATGGAAAATGCTTCTGATACATGAATTGTGTATTATTCAGTTTTTAATGGTACTCTCGATCTTTCAAAAGATGTTGAACTAACATTTTCATTATTTCACACAGAACCAGTAGAACAGGTCGCACTTTCTCCTACCGGACATGTTCCGCCACCACCTAAGAAACGAAAATCATCGTCAGAAAAGATTTCCTCAAGTGCCAGTGCTACACTGTCTTCTTGGAAAGGTGAACTTGTTGCTCCTCTTTATGTCTGCTATCAATTATACCATCAAACATGCATTCAGAAACAACACACTGAAATAGTGTATGCATGTATGTAGTATGCATGTTTATCTGTATATTTATCTATCTCTCTATCATCTCTATATGTCTTGCCCTATCTCTCTAGCTCTCTCTGTCTAGCTTTCTATCTAGCTCTATCATCTCTCTCTAGCTCTCTATCTAGCCCTATCATCTCTCTCTATCTCTATCAGTTACTCTTGTGATATACAGTAGGAACGTGTAACCTGAAATGTTCCACCGTGTGGCTTTAACCTTCATGCATCTATACATTTTCTGAATACAGATAGGAATGGAAACACTGAATGCTCTCTAAACCATTTCTTTTTTTGTGACCACTTAAAGACAACAAACAGAAGAAATGTCCCTGGCAGCCGACTGAGATACAGGCAGTGGAGAAGCATCTGAAGCGCTTCATTACATCACGTGTTGTACCTACAAAGAGTGACTGCGAAAAATGCTTGAAAGCAGAACCAGAAGCACTAATCAACCGTGACTGGAAAAGCATAAAATTTTTCGTTTATAACCGTAGTACAGCTCTCAATAAGAAACTAAAGCACTGTTAAGGGAGAGAGCATAAAGGGGAGGCCAGGTAGAGGGGAGGAGGGGCAAAGGGGCAGAGTTCTTGTTGCAAAAGAAAGTTTAAGGGAGAATTTGTACGATGTTTTGGTTTAATACAGCCTTTTCTAATGGCAAGATCTAAGATTACAAAATACATTTTAAAGCTTAACAATGTAGTTCCAAATTGTCAAAAATGACACATTTTTTGCACCTTTTGAATCACCATCTTTATTTTAAGAGTTGAATTTATTTTCAACAAGAAATAAGCTGTTCACAAGCCTGGCAACATAAGTTAATAAAGGCACATTTATACAGACAAGTGTGTGCATTCTTTGTCATTAGTAATAAATGTATTCTTTTTTTTAAAAAAGTTCCCCACGAGTAAAATCTGAAAGTGTGTGAATTATGCAAATTTATGCAAATCCGGTCCTTATAAGTGACATTGACTTGTATTTTTTTATGTCCCCACTGCACATGATCAGGATATTATTTCATCAATTCAGCAATCTGAAGTTGTGTATAAGCTTGCGATTTCATGTTGAGGAACTCAAATTTTTTTTATGACTCTAGAAGCTCCAGAAAGAGTGGTGCCCCCAAGTGATGATTTGAAAACTGGTCCCCATTAGGCAGGGAAACAAGTATGTGTGTGTGTGTGTGTGTGTGTGTGTGTGTGTGTGTGTGTGTGCGTGCGTGTGTGAATGAGTGAATAAGAGAGAGAGAGAGAGAGAGAGAGAGAGAGAGAGAGAGCGAGAGAGAGAGCGAGAGCGAGAGCGAGAGCGAGAGCGAGAGCGAGAGCGAGAGAGAGAGAGAGAGAGAGAGAGAGAGAGAGAGAGAGAGAGAGAGAGAGAGAGAGACACATATATTTAATAAAGAAGCAATTTTCACCCACCTGACTGGTTGCAGCAGTCCCGGTCGACATAGATGACCTCAGGTTCAACTTGGCCTGCATTCTTATAACGGGTAACGATGCCTTGGCACAACTCTTCGAGCCCTGCACCTTCACCCGTCGTCAGAACAGAGTTCAGAACCTGGCCAAACTCGTTGCCGATGTTGGTCATCCATGCAGCAATACCCCCTATTCCACCAGCCAGCTTCTTGGTGATCTGTAAACAAAATACATTTGTTGTAATTATACATGTTAAATTTTACAAGTTTTTTTTACTATTGAAACCCTAACCTTCTTTGTCGAATCCATCTTAAGAATTCTACCAAAAGTAGAAGTGATGACTCCCTTCATTTCATCAAGATGGCTGAGGATGTCGTTGGAGTGGACTGTCTCAAACCACTGAGCCAGTGGAAGGGGCTTGAAGGGTGGTGGAGGAAGATAGGTAGCTGCAGAGGGGACAAAGGTAGCCATCTTCTTATGGCGCTCACAGTCCGAGAGGTAGCGGATGGTCTGACGTGCCCACTCCTCGCTGTGCGCTTCCTCTATTGCCGACTGGAAGTAGGAGGAGCTGTTACCACTGGTCCTCGGCTTCAGGAAAGTCATGCATTTCCTATCCAGAGCCAGGTGTGTTGTGAGGACAGCGGGAAACATGCTCCTGTGTGAAACATCCAGCTGGGAGAGTATGTCCAGGCTCCATGGGCAGATCGGCACAGAACACGTGCTGCAACGTGGATAGTCCCCTCCCACTAGGTAGTAGCGACAATCCACGTCAATCACCTCCCTGACCTTCCTGTAGATGCCGGAGCTGTTCATTTTTCTGGAACATTGTGGGCATTTTAAAGGAATTCCCCACATCCTCATCGGTGCCCAGATGAACAGCCTTCGCCGGTAGTACCATCCAGGCTCAGGAGGAGATGGTTTGGGCTCCAGTGGGGGGTGATACCAGCAGGCATGGATTTTTTGTTTTAGCTGGCCTGTAGGCCCATATAGGCACTTGGCAATCCACACCTGATCTGCTTCCTGGATTGCTCTCCGAAACTGCTCAGGAAGAAAACCTTTCCAATTGATGGAAATTGGTTTAAGAGGAGTTGCAGTGTGTGGCGTGGCAGAACTACCTGAAGGAGGAAGCAGAGATGGCGTTGGCTTTGGTGGCAGTACTGTTGCCTTTTGCGGTGATGGCATAATGAATGCTGCATAGTGAACCTGTTGGATGTGGTTCAGAAGACCAACAGCACCCTGTACCGTGGCCCCACAGGTGTCACATTTCTCCTCTGTATGGTGGTCAAGCAGGTGCTCTGAAAAATGTTCTCCCTCCACAAGCTGGTTGCACTTGTAGCACTGCACTCCCTGCACTGCCGCTGATGCTCCTGCCTCAGTGTCTCTTCTTCCTGCCTCAGTGTCTCTTCTCCCTGCCTCAGTGTCTTTTCTCCCTGCCTCAGTGTCTCTTCTCCCTGCCTCATTGTCTCTTCTCCCTGCCTCTGTGTTGTCTTCGACTCCAGGTGCCTCTGTGACTCCTCTCAGTCTCTCTGTGTGGTCTCGGACTCCCCCTGCCTCTGTGTCTTCTCTCCTTGTCTCAGTGTGTCCTCTAGCGGCCTCCATGCCGCCTCTCCCTAACTCCGTGCTGACTCGGACTCGCCCTGCCTCCATCTCAACTCCGCCTGCCTCACTGGACCCAGCGCCTGCCTCACTGGACCCAGCGCCTGCCTCACTGGACCCAGCGCCTGATGACAGATCTGCTGGCTAGGGGGAGTACTGCAAAATCACCACCAGAGCAAATGAACAACCATTTAGTAAATCATTTCACCTACCTTGTCGAACCCACAGGTGCATTGAAGGCTTCTGCCAAACAAATCTTTTGTATGGCTCTGCAGGGGGCACGCATCAATTTTTTCAATGGCATTCTTCCATTTCTTGGCCCCTGGCCTTTTGCCCGTTGAAAAACGGTACTGGCCCTGGGCGTACTTCACACAGATGTCCCTCCAGTAGCTGTTCGGCTTTCCTGTCTTTGTCATCTGCAAACATTAAATATAAAAAAGGTTAAATTAGCCATGTGCCCATTGTGTATCTAGTGGGGTGAATAGACCATAGTAAGTAGCTATGTGGGCATTCTGTAGATGCCCGTGTGTGTGTGTATATATATAAAAAAAAAAAAAAAAACTCTTCCTCACCCTCCGCGGGCGGTCTCTCTTTTTCCTCCTGCTCGGGTCCTCTACCAGAGGCCTGGGAGCTTGAGGGTTCTGCGCAGTATCTTTGCTGTTCCTAGAACTGCACTTTTCTGGACCGAGATGTCTGATGTATTTCCTGGGATCTGCTGGAGCCACTCCTCCAGTTTGGGGGTCACTGCCCCGAGTGCCCCAACGACCACGGGCACCACTGATGCCTTCACCCTCCAGGTTTTCTCCAGCTCTTCTCTGAGCCCCTGGTATTTCTCTAGTTTCTCGTGTTCCTTTTTCCTGATGTTGAAGTCGCTTGGTATTGCTATGTCGACCACAATGGCTTTCCTCTGCTCTTTGTCCACCACCACAATGTCCGGTTGGTTCGCCATTACCATTTTGTCCGTCTGTATCTGGAAGTCCCACAGGATCTTGGCTCGGTCATTCTCGACCACCTTTGGAGGATTTTCCCACTTTGACCTTGGGGTTTCCAGCCCATATTCTGCACAGATGTTCCTGTACACTATACCAGCCACTTGGTTATGGCGCTTCATGTAAGCTTTCCCTGCCAGCATCTTACACCCTGCAGTTATGTGCTGGATTGTCTCATTGGCCTCTTTGCACAGTCTACACCTGGGGTCTTGTCTGGTGTGGTAGATCTGGGCCTCTATTGCTCTGGTGCTCAAGGCCTGCTCCTGTGCAGCCATGATGAGTGCCTCTGTGCTGTCCTTTAGTCCGGCTCTGTCTAGACATTGGTAGGATTTCTGTATATCCGCCACTTCAGTTATGTTTCGGTGGTACATGCCGTGTAGGGGCTTGTCCTCCCATGACGGGACCTCCAGCACCTCATCTTCTGTTCCCCATTGTCTGAGACATTCACTGAGCACGTCATCTGTCGGAGCCTTGTCCTTGATGTACTTATGGATCTTGGATGTTTCATCCTGGATAGTGGCTCTCACACTCACTAGTCCTCGGCCTCCTTCCTTACGGCTAGCGTACAGTCTCAGGGTGCTGGATTTGGGGTGGAACCCTCCGTGCATGGCTAGGAGCTTTCGCGTCTTAACATCTGTGGTCTGTATCTCATCCTTTATATATATATATATATATATATATATATATATATATATATATATATATGCATATATATATATATATATATATATATATGCATATATATATATATATCTTTATATATATATATATATATATATATATATATATATATCTTTATATATATATATGCATATATATATTGATATATTGATTGACACTGGCAGATCAACTGAAGCTCAAACACATGACACAGCTTTTAACACTGTCTAGCACATATCATGGCCAAAATCTGAGCTGTTAGTGCTGCTGTGTATTGTGTATTGTTATATTTTTTCTTTTTGCACTGTAGACCTTTTTGTGAAGCACTTTGCTCAACAACAGTTGTTTTAAATGTGCTATATAAATAAATTTGATTTGATCACCAGGCTCCATTAAGATCTTGAAGAAAACACAGATACAGGAGAAATTACTATTCCTCTGACGAGCAATGAAACTTGGCACTATTATTTCACATCTTAAGGCTTTTCCCGAGAAATCGTCAGAGTATATACGGCAAATAAACAAATAAAATAATAATAATAACAACAACAATAATACTTGGTCAGAGTATATACGGCAAATAAACAAATATTTTGCCGTATATACTACGATTCAGTATATACTACGATTCAGTAATATCACCAATATCCATAGCCACACAGTGGTAGTACGTACTGTCAGAAGCTAGGTTTGAAAAGCGGCTACGTACCACGAAAGTTGAAATACAAGTGGAATATTACGCTGACAGGGCGGAGAATTAAATCATTTATTGTGTCGTCACACGGTTTAACATTCGGCTTATATATGGTATTACCTTTATGAGTACTAATCAAGTTTCACGAAACGTTACGTGACATACTGTTGGTTAGGACTTCGTTCGGACCTCGTTCGAAACCCTTTGATCTCGTTAGGATTGTGTTCGGACCTCGGTTCGGACTTGTTCGGACCTTTTGTATGTGTTAGGACCATGTTAGGACCTCGTGGCAGTCCAGTTACTGGCGGGTATGGCCACAACAACACGCCACGCTGCTCTCTGAAAATATGAGAGGGTCAAACTGATCTCGAACCATGACATGCCAAAAACGCTTTACGGTCGGCAAGACATTGCACACTCAGCTGTGATGAATAAGAGCTGGAGATGCTGGGGATTGAACCCAGGACATCATACATGCAAAGCATGCGCTCTACCACTGAGCTACATCCCCATTGTGCACGAAAGTTTTTGCTTGACTCTGAGATATTACTCAAAGATCTCCAACAGGTGGCCAAAACTACATCAACTGTGCCTTTTCAGGGCGTTGTCGGCAGGATTCGAACCTGCGAGGGGAGACCCCAATGGATTTCAAGTCCATCGCCTCAACCACTCGGCCACAACAACAAGTACAGCCTTGTCTCTCAACTGAGTTTCCTGTCATGAGTTTGAAGAATTGCTTGAAACGCAGCCATTACTTTTACATAAAAAGGATGACGTGTGTACAAAATTATTTCGGAAAGTTGACAGTGCAGTGCACGCCTTTGTCCAGAGAGCTGGTACTTCTTTCCTGACTGAAGGACTCTGTGGCGCAACGGTAGCGCGTCTGACTCCAGATCAGAAGGTTGTGTGTTCAAATCACATCAGGGTCAATTTAAAGGCCTTTAACATTTTGCATGACAGCAATCTGCACTGGTGTGACACAATTTTATTGGCGTCTCAAGGCATACAAGGCAAGGCAAGGCAAGGCAACTTTATTTATACCGCGCATTTCGTACACAAGGCAACTCAATGCGCCTTACAAAAGAAAATATGCGAAATTACAATCAGGTTAAGTTAAGGCAAAGCACATATATAAAAACATCAAGACATGGGAAACACACAGTACACCTGGGCAGGCGCTGGAATTTTTTGTTGGGTAGGGGAGGGGCGCCCGCCTGTCGACTGGAGGGCGGGGGTGTGGGTGTTGAAGAAAGGTGGTGAACACAGACGCAGAGGGATTTGGGGCGTGGTTAGGGAGGGGATGTGTGTGCAGTTATTTGCATAGTCCTTGAAATGAATGTTGTGAGAGAATGTTTGTAAATATAGTCGCAGAAGCGTCAGTCCGTATCTGGTTTAGCTCCGTGACTTGACCTTGAGTGGGGAAAGCTGACGGTGTAGGAGAGATAAGAGGTCCAGCTGCTTCAATCTCCTCTCAGGAGGAAAAGAATTATTCCAGTATTAGTTCATCAATTTATAATAAATTTGCTTTTTTATTTTTTCTTGGTCTCAGCATAAGTTCAGTTCTCAAGAGCAGGTAGTTCCTTCACAGTTCATCCCTTTTCCTGCCAAGATGTCGCCCTCCTTTTGTCCGTCTCCACAGCGAGCTGCCAGGTCGTGCAGAACAGTCCATCACTGTGCATTACTTTCCTGTATAAGTCCATCACTTGGTTACTCCCCGCTACAAAGTGCTCGTTCATTTCAAGCGACAGCAGCGGGGTCCGATTGCAAGTTGTCAACTTTCCGACTTTTCGATAAACCGGGGCAAACAAGCATACAAGCATAGAGTGAAAGCGCAACAGACAAAATAGCAAATTGGAGCATTCCTGCAATGGCCGGGAATCGAACCCGGGTCAACTGCTTGGAAGGCAGCTATGCTCACCACTATACCACCATCGCACAGCAATTCAAGATTTTATACAGTGCATGTCGATTGGCACACGTATGCCGAGTTTGTCTGAGATTCCAATGGCGAAACGAAGCCTTTTGATAGTGGGACTGGTGAAAGTTTCAGTAGGCTTTGAGAGGATATTGTCAAGCAGCAAGTAAAGTTCAGGCCCATAAGCCATTGCAAGAACTTTTGTTTCCATCAATATGGCCTTGCCATTTTAAAGAAAACATTCCCATACCGGGAGTTGAACCCGGGCCGCCTGGGTGAAAACCAGGAATCCTTACCGCTAGACCATATGGGAGAAGCAAAATGCCCTTGATACATTCCGCACAACATGAGCCATATCAACAAACTTGTTCCATCACATGTTTTCTCTGTGATGCTGGTCAATTCTGCAGTAAAAAGGCAAGGCTCATTCCCAACAAAAGACTGACGGCTGTTTTAATGATTGCAAAGCATATTAGACCTCTTGCGACAGGTAGTGTGGCCGAGTGGTCTAAGGTGCTGGATTAAGGCTCCAGTCTCTTCAGAGGCGTGGGTTCAAATCCCACCACTGCCAATCCAGTCAAATATAAGGATTAAACAAATGCATCTACTGGGCAAAAGTCTGATTCCAGTGGATTTTAAGGAGCCTAAAGGTTCACTGTATCCTGCTCTTTTTTGTACACAAACACAGGTGTTTTCCGACCCCCAAGTTTGAGTGCAGATTTATATCTTGAAGGTGAATTAAATACACCGTTGTTGGCAGGATTCGAACCTGCGCAGGGAGACCCCAATGGATTTCTAGTCCATCGCCTTAACCACTCGGCCACAACAACACGCCACGCTGTTCTCTGAATATACCAGAGGGTCAAACTGATCTCGAACCATGACATGCCAAAAACGCTTTACGGTCAGCAAGACATTGCACACTCAGCTGTGATGAATAAGAGCTGGAGATGCTGGGGATTGAACCCAGGACATCATACATGCAAAGCATGCGCTCTACCACTGAGCTACATCCCCATCGTGCACGAAAGTTTTTGCTTGACTCTGAGATATTACTCAAAGATCTCCAACAGGTGGCCAAAACTACATCAACTGTGCCTATTCAGGGCATTGTCGGCAGGATTCGAACCTGCGAGGGGAGACCCCAATGGATTTCAAGTCCATCGCCTTAACCACTCGGCCACAACAAGTACAGCCTTGTCTCTCAACTGAGTTTCCTGTCATGAGTTTGAAGAATTGCTTGAAATGCAGCCATTACTTTTACATAAAAAGGATGACGTGTGTACAAAATTATTTCGGAAAGTTGACAGTGCAGTGCACGCCTTTGTCCAGAGAGCTGGTACTTCTTTCCTGACTGAAGGACTCTGTGGCGCAATGGTAGCGTGTCTGACTCCAGATCAGAAGGTTGTGTGTTCAAATCACATCAGGGTCAATTTAAAGGCCTTTAACATTTTGCATGACAGCAATCTGCACTGGTGTGACACAATTTTATTGGCGTATCAAGGCATACAAGCATAGAGTGAAAGCGCAACAGACAAAATAGCAAATTGGAGCATTCCTGCGATGGCCGGGAATCGAACCCGGGTCAACTGCTTGGAAGGCAGCTATGCTCACCACTATACCACCATCGCACAGCAATTCAAGATTTTATACAGTGCATGTCGATTGGCACACGTATGCCGAGTTTGTCTGAGATTCCAATGGCGAAACGAAGCCTTTTGATAGTGGGACTGGTGAAAGTTTCAGTAGGCTTTGAGAGGATATTGTCAAGCAGCAAGTAAAGTTCAGGCCCATAAGCCATTGCAAGAACTTTTGTTTCCATCAATATGGCCTTGCCATTTTAAAGAAAACATTCCCATACCGGGAGTTGAACCCGGGCCGCCTGGGTGAAAACCAGGAATCCTTGCCGCTAGACCATATGGGAGAAGCAAAATGCCCTTGATACATTCCGCACAACATGAGCCATATCAACAAACTTGTTCCATCACATGTTTTCTCTGTGATGCTGGTCAATTCTGCAGTAAAAAGGCAAGGCTCATTCCCAACAAAAGACTGACGGCTGTTTTAATGATTGCAAAGCATATTAGACCTCTTGCGACAGGTAGTGTGGCCGAGTGGTCTAAGGTGCTGGATTAAGGCTCCAGTCTCTTCAGAGGCGTGGGTTCAAATCCCACCACTGCCAATCCAGTCAAATATAAGGATTAAACAAATGCATCTACTGGGCAAAAGTCTGATTCCAGTGGATTTTAAGGAGCCTAAAGGTTCACTGTATCCTGCTCTTTTTTGTACACAAACACAGGTGTTTTCCGACCCCCAAGTTTGAGTGCAGATTTATATCTTGAAGGTGAATTAAATACACCGTTGTTGGCAGGATTCGAACCTGCGCAGGGAGACCCCAATGGATTTCTAGTCCATCGCCTTAACCACTCGGCCACAACAACACGCCACGCTGCTCTCTGAATATACCAGAGGGTCAAACTGATCTCGAACCATGACATGCCAAAAACGCTTTACGGTCAGCAAGACATTGCACACTCAGCTGTGATGAATAAGAGCTGGAGATGCTGGGGATTGAACCCAGGACATCATACATGCAAAGCATGCGCTCTACCACTGAGCTACATCCCCATCGTGCACGAAAGTTTTTGCTTGACTCTGAGATATTACTCAAAGATCTCCAACAGGTGGCCAAAACTACATCAACTGTGCCTATTCAGGGCATTGTCGGCAGGATTCGAACCTGCGAGGGGAGACCCCAATGGATTTCAAGTCCATCGCCTTAACCACTCGGCCACAACAACAAGTACAGCCTTGTCTCTCAACTGAGTTTCCTGTCATGAGTTTGAAGAATTGCTTGAAATGCAGCCATTACTTTTACATAAAAAGGATGACGTGTGTACAAAATTATTTCGGAAAGTTGACAGTGCAGTGCACGCCTTTGTCCAGAGAGCTGGTACTTCTTTCCTGACTGAAGGACTCTGTGGCGCAATGGTAGCGTGTCTGACTCCAGATCAGAAGGTTGTGTGTTCAAATCACATCAGGGTCAATTTAAAGGCCTTTAACATTTTGCATGACAGCAATCTGCACTGGTGTGACACAATTTTATTGGCGTATCAAGGCATACAAGCATAGAGTGAAAGCGCAACAGACAAAATAGCAAATTGGAGCATTCCTGCGATGGCCGGGAATCGAACACGGGTCAACTGCTTGGAAGGCAGCTATGCTCACCACTATACCACCATCGCACAGCAATTCAAGATTTTATACAGTGCATGTCGATTGGCACACGTATGCCGAGTTTGTCTGAGATTCCAATGGCGAAACGAAGCCTTTTGATAGTGGGACTGGTGAAAGTTTCAGTAGGCTTTGAGAGGATATTGTCAAGCAGCAAGTAAAGTTCAGGCCCATAAGCCATTGCAAGAACTTTTGTTTCCATCAATATGGCCTTGCCATTTTAAAGAAAACATTCCCATACCGGGAGTTGAACCCGGGCCGCCTGGGTGAAAACCAGGAATCCTTGCCGCTAGACCATATGGGATAAGCAAAATGCCCTTGATACATTCCGCACCAAATGAGCCATATCAACAAAGTTGTTCCATCACATGTTTTCTCTGTGATGCTGGTCAATTCTGCAGTAAAAAGGCAAGGCTCATTCCCAACAAAAGACTGACGGCTGTTTTAATGATTGCAAAGCATATTAGACCTCTTGCGACAGGTAGTGTGGCCGAGTGGTCTAAGGCGCTGGATTAAGGCTCCAGTCTCTTCGGAGGCGTGGGTTCAAATCCCACCACTGCCAATCCAGTCAAATATAAGGATTAAACAAATGCATCTACTGGGCATAAGTCTGATT